>NC_065594.1:49872033-50472033 GCF_024542745.1 Macaca thibetana thibetana | reverse complement strand
TGCAATCAGTGTGAGAGGAGGTTGAGGAAGCAGATTAATCAGGCCATGTTTGGTCTTTTAGGCTAGATTAACATATTTAAATTTCATTTTAATTTGCAGGAAGGACTTATTGTAGATCTCTAAGAAGAAAAGGGGTGGCACACACATTTAGCTTGATAAAAGTTTTAAATTAAAATTATAAAATATAAGAGAAGTATATCGACTATTTTTATTCAATTCTTCCATACAAGTTACTTCTTTTAACTTGGCTTTTGTCAAAGATTTGAAGGTATATTCTTAAATTTATAATACGAATAATATTTGAAGAGTAGGAATATATTTTCTTGCCGACCAAAGTTAATTTTCAATTCATATATTGCAATTTATTGCAAAGTTACATGTTGCAATTCTTAGAGTTTATGCCAAACATGAATAATACTCTCCCTGGTGGTGAACCAGCAAGATACCATAACAATCTTCAAAGCAAAACAATGTTTGAAGAATAAATGTTAATACATCCAAAATAGTCTGAAAGTATCCTCATATAGCTAAGTAACATGTAGTATCATTCATCCTTCCAGTAAGCAATGAAGGAGCTAAGAAATCACTGCATTTATTCAGATGTGGTAGACATTAGGTGTCCTATTGTGTCTTAGGGAACTTGCTAAATTGTTTCTGAAGTACACTCCCTGTGCTTTCATACAATTTATTTTGGAATTTGATGAATAGCAATAATATTAATACTGAAAGTTAATAAAGTTACAGTGAACATATATTTTCAAGACTCTATAGCTGACTCTTTTTTTTTTTTTTTTTTTTTTTTTTTTTTTAGATGGAGTCTAGCTCTGTCGCCAGGCTGAGGTGCAGTAGCATGATCTTGGCTCACAGCAACCTCCGCCTGCCGGGTTCAAGAGATTCTCCTGCCTCAGCCTCCCGAGTAGCTGGGACTATAGGCATGTGTCACTACGCTCAGCTAATTTTTTTTTTTTTTTTTGTATTTTTAGTAGAGACGAGATTTCACCATGTTAGCCAGGATGGTCTCGATCTCCTGACATCGTGATTTGCCCGCCTTGGCCTCCCAAAGTGTATATCTTACTTTTTCACTCTACAGGATGCATGAAGATGGCATGAGTTTACATGTAGATGTGTGTATCATCAGAACATCGGTAAAAAGGAAACATCCTTCTTCTTACACAATCAGCATATGTTTATATGAATATTCTTACTTTGAACAACTTCATACTTTAAACAGCATTTGTACTAAAAAATGTGTCTTTAATTTCTGTGACACCATGTAACTGCATATTTTCCCTCACGGAAAATTCAAATCTGTTAATATTAACTGTCCGTTGTCAAACTACTCCTCTCACCGTACCTCAAATAACTTATTTGCTCATTCCTCACATTTCAGCAACATAGGCCCCTTTTGTTGTTTCTTTCTTCTTTTCTTTTTTGCTGTTGTTTGTTTTTAAAGCCATATTGTTTTTCATTTTGTAATCCTGTGTCTGTAACTTAAATGTTCCCTGCTCATAAAGTCTTTTGCTAACACAACTTTCCTTCAGACCTATTTCTTTCCTTTATAGTTTCCACCTTATTTTAATTACATAATGTCACTCATTTAACTTTGTTCTTATATTGTTTTTCTCGTTTGATGTCTGCCTCTTGCTCCACTCCTCAACTGCAGATATAAGTGTGTAAGAACCACATAGAAGTTTATATTGCCCATTCTGGAACAGTGCCTGGCTCATGTTAGATATTCAGTACATTTTGCTGAATGAAGGGTATTGTAGATGGAAACAGAGTTCCAATCCAAGTTCACGGTTCTTTAAATTGTCTTCTCTTTAGTGAAGAAAAGGGCCTGAGTGACCTTACTAGGATATATTTGGGTCCCATAAACTGATGGGTGTTTTTGCCTTCACACAGAATGAAAATTGCTTAACCTTTAACCCAGGGAGCTATTGAAGTCAAATAAATATAGAGACTCATCTTTTCAATGAAAACATTTTATTTAGGAAGAAAGAATGGCAATTTGTGGCATGCACGCACACGGGATGGTCTTAAGTATGTCTCAATAATAAATAAAAGGTGAGAGCTTTTATTTAAAAAAGGGAAATATTATGCTTTGTTCTTGGAGAAAATTCATTGCCATTAGTAAAGTCTTGGGGAGCTGGCAGCTTTTGATTGGCAAGTGAAGGCCTTAGATAAAACATTCAGGGTTGTTTCAGTGGTCATTAGATAAAACTGGTTTCTGGTTACAACAGGCAATTTTAGCAAGTTGACTTGTAGGAAATTATCTTCCTGGAGCAATGTTATGTGCTCTGAGTGCTTTCTCCCCCTGGCTTTTTGACTCTGTTTTAATTGGGTATGACAAAATGACCTAATTTGTATGACCAAGTTTCATAAAGTAAATTGACCAATGTTAAGTGTCTGTAACAGATTCCAATGTAGCCATTTTAAGCACTGAGTATGCTCAAATACTAAGTTAGAGGTCAATAAGACTTGCTCACCATTGGCTAAGTATAATTATGCTGTCTCCTTCTTTTTTGACAATTCCTCATCCTTACCGACAACAGATTTTGTTTTGGGAAATTGTGAAGGAACACAGGATGAGCAGACTTTCGTTAAACAGCCTTTGTTTACCTAAATGAAAATCTAAACAATAAACAAATGAAAATATAATTATAATCTATTTCAAACTTTTGAAAGAGAACATAGTGAAAGCATAGTATACGTAAGTATACCTTACGGTTCCATGTTTGCCTTTTCTTTTTAAATTTTCTTTCAGGTTAAAGGGTACATGTGGAGGTTTGTTACATAGATGAACTTATATCACACCCAGGTACTAAGCCTAATAACCAATAGTTATTTTTTTCTGATCCTTTCCCTCCTCTCACCCTCCACTTTCAAGTAAACCCCAGTGTCTTTTGTCCTCCTCTTTGTGTCCATGTGTTCTTATCATTTAGCTCCTGCCTGTAAGTGAGAACATGCGGAATTTGGTTTTCTGTTCCTGTTAGTTCTCTTAGAATAATGGCCTCCGGCTCTATCTATGTTCCTGCAAAAGATATAATGTCTTTTTTACGGCTGCATGGTGTTCCGTGATATGTATGTACCACATTTTCTCTATTTAATCCACCATTGATGGGCATCTAGGTTGATTCCCTGTCTTTGTGATTATGAATAGTGCTACAGTGAACACACAGGTGTAGGTGTCTTTATGGTAGAGTGATTTACATTCCTTTGGGTACATGCCCAGTAATGGGATTGCTGGGTTGAATGGTAGTTCTATTTTCAGCTCTTTGAAGAATTGCCACACTGCTTTCCACAATGGTTGAACTGATTTACACTCCCACTACAGTGTATAAGCATGTCATTTTCTCCACAACCTTGCCAGATTCTGTTATTTTTTGACTTTTTAGTAATAGCCATCTGACTGGTGTGATATAGTATCTCATTATGGTCCTTATTTGCCTTCTCTAATGATCAGTGATATTGAGCTTTTTTTTTTCATGTGCTTGTTGGCTATGTATGTCTTTTTTTGAAAATTATCTGTTCATGTCATCTGTCCACTTTTTAATGGGGTTGTTTTTTTTCCTTGTAAATTTGTTTAAGTTTCTTATAGATGCTGGATATTCGACTTTTGTCGGTGCGTAGTTTGCAAATATTTTATCCTATTGTGTAGGTTGTCTGTTTATTCTGTTGATAGTATCTTTTGCTGTGCAGAAACTCTTAAGTTTAATTAGATCTCATTTTTCAATTTTTGCTTTTGTTGCAATTGCTTTTGGCATCTTTGTCATTAAATCTTTGCCCCTGCGTATATAAAAAATGTTATTGCCTCGATTGTTTTTCAGGGTTTTTATAGTTTGGGGTTTTACGTTTATGTCTTTAATCCATCTCCAGTTAATTTTTGTATATGGTGTAGAAAGGGGCCCAGTTTCAATCTTCTGCATATGGTTTGCCAGTTATTCCACCACCATTTATTGAATAGGGAGTCATTTCTCCATACATGGTTTTTGTAAGCTTTGTCAAAGATCAGAAGGTCATATTTGTATGGTCTTATTTCTGGGTTCTCTATTCTTTTCCATTGTTCTATGTGTCTGTTTCTATAGCAGTACCGTGCCATTTTGGTTACCGTAGCCTTGTAGCATAGTTTGAAGTTGGGTAATGTGATGCTTCCAGCTTTGTTCTTTTTGCTTATGATTGCCTTGGTTATTTGGGCTCTTTTTTTATTTCACATGAATTAGAAAATAGCTTTTTTGTAGTTCTATGAATATCATTGGTAGTTTGATAGGAATAGCATTAAATCTGTAAATTGCTTTGGAGAGTATGGTCATTTAATTTATTGATTGTTCCAATTCATATTGCTTGTGAAAATTGACTTCATTCTCAAATCAAACTCAAATAAGTTGAGAAGTTGTGTATATGTAGATAATTAATACTAAAAGAGACTCTGTGCCTTAATCATTATGCACATGGATTTAGGAATCAGAAACTGAACTTGAATCATGGTTTTGTAATTTACTAGTCTATGACCTTGGATAAGTTATTTTAATCCCCTGAGGCATATTTTCATCTGTGAATTGAATGTAATATTGTTTGCACAGAGATTATTGTGAGGATTATAAGAGATCACCCTTACACAGTGCCTGGAGCATTGTTTGGCACATAATAAGTGCTCAATAAGCAGTAGCTTTTATTGTCATTATCTTGAGTTATTGAAATGCTGAAAATTTCAACTTTTAGAGAAAATCATCATAACAGAAAATAATTTAATAATAGAAATATTAATTGTTATATGTAAACAAGTTAAAATTCAGAGATATTCTCTAAAAATAAAAGCCCCATCAAAAGCCCCATGAAATTCAATTTCTCAATAAGAATAGAGTTTTGAGAGTCTAAATTAGGAGCTGTGCTATATAACAGTGCTTAGAATGACTCCACACTAAAACATGTTGTCAATATGAAAGATATTGACCCTAAGAGAAAATCTTACACCAGACAAAATTAATCTGCAAATCCTTGCCACCAAATAAAGTCTTCTCATGCTCCCTAAATAAACACGAGTGGAATGTTTGTATATCAATATTCATTGATTTAATATTACATCATAGGACATAGTTTTTCAACATAATTTTTGAATATGAGAGTATCACTATGAAAGAAAGATAAAATTTGTTTTAAGAAAATATATCTTAAATACTACATACAATAAAATATATAAAACTTACTCTTTAGTGATTCTGGTATTAAAATAAAAATTAGAAATAAACTTTCACCCCTGATTTTTAAATTTTACCTCCTAATCTGTTCTAGTTGCAACTTTTGTTTCTTCCTAAGCCTCTCTTTACTGTAAAATATATAGCATAAAGTAAATGGAAATATTAGACAACCCAAAACCCAAACTACAATTTCCTCTTTTTCAATGTCTCTCTCCATTATATATGCATTTAATAATGCAGCTAATTAAGGTTAATGCCATTCAATCAATTGTAGTCCAATCAAGTCAACATATTCTTTTCTTGTACTGTGTTTTTATTTTAGAGTTGATCAAATATTCTTTACTAAGATGTGAAAAGGTTGTTAAAAATATTGTGTTTCAATTATTTGGATATTCAGGAATATCTATAAATCAACCTCTAGTTTGAACCACTAATACTGGAATGAGAAGGTGAGTACCCAAAAATATTCAGTGGAAATGTTTCATGTATTGTAACAAAATTGGTAGTGCATTTGCAATATCCTTCCTTGTGATGGCAACATACTTCACAGTGTCACAATTAACTCAGAAGATTCATACAGGTAGTCACACATACGTCATTGCTTTTTATTGTGGAACAGTATTCCGTGGAAACAAACATATTGACCCTGCCTTATTATGCTGTATAAATATAATTGTAGATTTCGCATGAGCCTATTCATGCATTCTTTGGCTCCTATAGACAGCAACCTACTCTTTCCTTTGCTCAGTTTATTAATTTTAGAAAAAAGGAGTCTCTGGGGCTTTCATCTCAAAGCAACTAGAATAAGCATTAAAGAACTGGCTATACTCTTGACTCCACTAAGACCAAGAACAACATGATCAAGGTTCAGGAACTACTTTTAAACTCCAGTTGCAAACACTTTGTCGATTTTATACTGACCATCTTAGCAAAAAAATAAAATATGTCTCTCTAGGCAGAAATCCTCTTACAAAGTGCATAGACCTTGTGTACCCAGTGACAAAATAGATGATAAATATGGAACAGGCCTAGGAGAAAAATAACCCAGCTTCCCTGCACCAGTGTATCCATTATGCTAGCATATAGTAAAGGCCATGTACTCTGGAAAGTAAAATCTAAATGATCCATTCTTCGTTGTACTCTCTACCACTCATACCTCTCATACCACTCATACGTCGTGTGAATATTATTCTACCAAGAAATGAAGAGCTCCAAATGTGCATTTAAAATTTCAATTTGACTGGCATTTATTAAGCATTCACTATGAACTTTGCCAGGCATGGAGAATTATAGAGATAAAGATGACAAAACTTTGAAACACATGCATTCTCAAACTAGAAATAAGGTAAAATATTATATTTTTAGTTAATCATTAAAGATATAAACCTCATTTCATAAACTTTGGGCCAGAATTTATGAAATGTGAACACCACTACTCTCTTCACTTATGTAAGTCTTTTCACCTTCAAGTATTATATATATTTATATACTATATATACATAATGTATAGATATAAATTATATGTATAAAATATACACTATGTATATATGCTGAGTAAATATTTCCCTTCTCATAATGTTTTATTTATTTATTTTTAAACTTTTTCTTCATTTTATTTTTATTGAAGGATTGATTGATTTTTATTTCAATAGCTTTTGGGGGAACAGGTGGTTTTTGGCAACATGGGTAAGAAGGATGTTTTCCCTTCTCGTAACCCTTAATGTCACTAAGCATCTAGTCAATTTATTGGAAGATGCATAGGAAAGGCTTTTTGTACAAAGTAGAAATATTAAGGCAAAAATGCCTTTTTAATGGGCACATTTGCAACAACACTGTACAGTTTCAGATTATAAGCATTCTATAATTATTCATCCTGTTGCCAATGTTTATTTTTAAATAAAATATTTTTATTTAGAAAAATAATTTCTTTTATATTTATAGTTTGTCTCAGTAGAATAAGGCATTTAGCTTTCACAAATGACCATAAATGATCAAAAATGTGAACAATTTTGGCAAACAAATAGAGTTTATCTTTACAGCATGTATTATTTTCTATGCTAAAAACATGTAACCTAGAAATGAATTTTACATATGGTATAGTATTTTATAGAGAATTTCGTAGTTTACACATTTTAGTGACATATTTTCTTCAGATTACTTTCTCAAAACTGTTATATATTTGTGGTTGTGTAAAATTTGAAGCCTATACAATTTCTGAGTTTAAAAGATTGCTCTCAAGAATTTGTCCAAAAGTTGAAAATAATTTAGAAGAAATCAATTCTTTACCAAATATTATTTTACAAATTAAATTCAGAGGAAAGAGTACAGAAGAGGGAACACTGGGCTCCCCTAGAAGACACAAACGTTAATTTATATCATTAGTCTTTTCTATGACCTTAGGAAAACCATTTAATATTCAACATACTTAGTGTTATTATTGTAATTTGACTGTTCTCTAGCAACATTTTACAAGTTGTCTATAGGAATTCTGAAATGCTTACTGTTTGTAAAAGTAAATATATTAGGGAGTACGCAATCTGCTCAAATCTTGTTCTCTAATGACAATTCACTAAACATGTTCCACAAAATCCAAGAGTTCCATACAGACTTTCTGGGGGATTCCCTGTAGTTCACACTCTTTAAAATAATAGTGCGGAACATTATTTCTCATATCTACTGAGTTGATATATTCACTGGTCATGCAAAAGCAATGAAGGGTAAAATTGCTCATGCCTTAGCATGATTCAAGATACTAAAGCTTGGCCTAACTAGTAGTTAGTCTTTACCAGCACACACTAACAATAATAGTAATGCTAAAAAAACAAGAAGCCAAATTTGATTTACGAATGCCCTGATGAAGCAGCAAAAAGTCACTTTTATAAATCTCAATTTTTGAATATAGCTCTTTTAAATAAAATATTAGATAAATAAAAACTAGATATATAAAAGATATTAAAAGGGTGTGAAAAATGGGAAGTACAAATGAAGTACTTCTGCTGCATATGCCACTGCAAATTATTGTCTCAAGCAAAAAGCATTTACATGACTGTGAAATTTAGCATTTAACTGCTACTATTTTCATGAAGAGTTCTTTTTACTTCGAAGAACATTGATAAACTATGGTTATTTAGATATTGGTATTTAGTAGATGCTTCTCAAAAATTAATGAAATGATTCTGCCACCTCAACAAAAATAATAGTGTTTCTGTCAATGATAAAACTGAAATTTTCAAGTGCAAGCTAGGATTTTGGAAAAATAGCACCCTTCCACATAAGCTTAACATCTTCCCAGTGTTAAATATTTTTCTCATGAGCTATGGTAATATTAACAGATGTGATTTTAAAAATATATTGTATATTAAAATGTTTAAATATTGTGGTGGCTCACACCTGTAATCCCAATAATTTGGGAGGCCGAGGTAGGAGGATCGCATAAGAGTTCAAGACTACCCTAGGCAGCATAGAAAGACTCCATCTCGGTACAGTGGCTCACGCCTGTAATCTCAGCACTTTGGGAGGCCAAAGTGGGCAGATTACCTCAGGCTGGAAGTTCGAGACCAGCCTGGCCAACATGGTGAAACCCGTCTATACTAAAAATTTAAAACTTAGCAGGCTGTGTTGGCACATGGTTATAATCTCAGCTACTTGGTAGGCTGCGGCACGAGAATCACTTGAACCTGTGAGGCAGACATTACAGTGAGCCAAGATCACACCACTGCACTCCAACATTGGTGGGGGGCGGGAGGGGAAATAAAATTCATAAAACAACTAGCTGAGCATAGTGACACACAACTGTGGTCCTAGCTACTTAAAAGGCTGAGGTGGGAGGATTGCTTGATCCTTGGAGGTCAAGGCTGCAATGAGCTGTGATCATGCCACTGCACTCAAGCCTGGGCAAAAAAGTGAGGCCTTGTCTCAAAAACAAATTTTAAAACACCCTCAATAAATGCATACATATATTTGTAAGTAAATATTGGTAGATGTGTATAACTCAGTGAGCCAATACTTTTTAAAAACAGTATTTTTCAAAATATATTGCCTAAGATTTTGAAATCATGTATGGGTAAAAACTGCATTCAATTGGCAAGATAGAATACTGGATAAATGTAGCAGAATACAGTAAATTCATTTATGTGGTTTAAGATTCTACGTTGCAATTTATATTAAGGAAACTACCACTTGTCTGTTTAGTGGAGTTTCAAAAAGAAATACTCATAATTATCAGAAAAGGCTTTTAAATTCACTTTCTGTTTCTGAAAGAATAAAAACATGAGGCCAGATTTTCTTTTCATATTTTAGCCAAAACATATATATTATAGATAAAGTGCAGTAGAATATATGAAAATCTAATTGTTTTCTAAAAAGACAAATTTGCCAAGATACATTTCTCAATAATAATTGCATGGGAAAATATGTTTGTTTTTATAAAAATATAAGTCATATTTGTTTAACTGTAATAGATTTATTAATGTTGGTAAGTGAATTAAAAATAAGTATTTTAAAAAGTATTGGGTATAGTATTTAATTTAGTAAATATTACTAGATAAAACTCAAAGGAACAAAAGGGTTTTGGGTCTCCTCAATAATTTTTAAAAGTGTAAAACAGCTGTGGAAACCAAAATGTTTAAGACACTCTACTTCTAAGGAACACAATTTTCCCTCTCAGTTTATTATCAGTCTCATGTGACCACTGTGTAATGCCATTAATACTAGATAATATCTGTAGCAAAAAGAATGAAAAGTCCACATTAAGAGAAACATACTCCAAATTAATAAAGAGTTGTCTGGTAATATTGATGTTGCAAACTTTTTCTGGTGTAGTGTTCCTTGTAAATATACAATTACTTTTCAAAAACTTAGAAATCAGCTATTTATGTCTTTGTCTGTTAAGGACAATAATTTAGAAAAGATAAATATTCTATAGAATATGGAAATATTTGAAATAATGGTAGAATACATACATATTTGAAATATTGATGGAATAATGATGGAATGAAATAGTGATGGAACAATGGTGGAACAAGTATATTGAATTGTTTGATATTAATTTTGTTAATATCAAATATATAAAGGATGTCAAATTTAAGACTTGTTAGTTCCATTTAATATTTTGATATAAAATAGAATAGAATTTTTTGAAACATAAATTAGTATAGTTATAGTCAAGAAATGTATATACACACACACATATATATGCATATACATATGTAGAGAATAATATTTTATTCCATTCTGTATTTTTTTCTCACATACATATGGAAAATGCACAAAGCTCTTAATGAAGACAAGGAAATTTTCTAGGGAAATCCAATCTGCCTGTTGCATTTCATAGGTTGTACAGCATATAAAAATACACATTTGATTCTGAAGGTGATAGATGAGAAGCAGTAAAATGTGCTAGCACTAACATTTACACACATACAATATGTAATGCTGTGTAGAGCAGCATTTTAATTAACACTTCATGAATTTAATAGGAATTATAATTTATGTTGGTATCAATATTCACTCAGAGGAATACCATTAGTTTTGATTTGTTTCTTTTCATGCCTGTATCTAGGGGTTCCTGTGCTGTCACTTTGAATCATACTAATTTATTTTATTTATTTTTTCTACACATTCAATTTGACATTTTTAAACACTTTGTAATAGTGTGAGATGGGTAGAAATAGTATTATAGACGCCATTAATTAAATCCTTTTACATCCTAATACTTTTTCTTACAGGTTTCTATCACTTTTTGCTGATCATTTAATTTGTTCTAGCAGGAAGAATTTAATTTCCTGAAAGATAAAAAGATCCAGGAGTTACTTGTGATTTTTCTGTTGCCACATTTTATATAGCTCAGATTGTCATAAGTAGGTTGTGAGCTTTTCTAAGGCACAACCTTGAGTTACAGTTCATGTGTACTCCAGCCAGACCCTGGTATGAAGTTGTTTATTCACACGTTGTGTGCTCTGTGGGGGTGCTCTATCAGGCTTTATGTTAACTACCTAGTAAACAGATATAAAACAAAAAATTCTTCCCTTAGAAATTCATGGGCTACTGTGTAGATTAAAAATCTACATGCAATTAAAGTGAAGTATAATCAGTGCTCTGAGGTTAAGTACAATATAGTGATATGAAGGAAACAGGCAATCCCCCAGACACAAAATTTTTGGCATTTATTGAGACCAACTGATTGAAAAACTGTTTTCCAAGAGGGGAAAAAAACTAAAAGAGGTTTGTCACTCTCAGCGTTTCTGATATAGGCCAGTGACAGAAACAAGGAAATATGGCCCGTGAAAGTGATGAGGCGTTATGAGTTGTTACGGTAGATAGTAAATTTGAAACTGGGAGGATATCACTAGCAAATTTAAATTTAGATGTTGATTTACTCAGGTTGCAATTTCCAGGGACTGTCCAAAGGACTTCAAAGGCCAAATATTGTAGCAAGTGAAGAGGAAGACCTAGTGACTCTCACAGGTACAATAAGATTCAAGTATAGGGCAGAAAACCTACTTCCCTACTTTTATACAATGCACTTTTACTGAGTCTCCATTTTATCCTTCATGTACATGTAGCACTATTAGGTCTTTGAGGTAGGAGCACTGCAGAAGAAAAGGAGTCACCTGAATGAGTAATAAATAGCCCTGACTTCTAATATGGAACAAAGACAAATACACCAATATGGACCATATATCAGAATAAATACTTTAAAATTGATATATATCAGCTATAGAATTTTAAAGAAAAGATTCTTAATATTGGCTTTAGATGATTAGGGAAGGCTTGCAGGATAGAACGTTTTAGAGATGTACTTTTAGGATAGATAATTGTTAGTAGTCTAGAGTTAAGTGGGCAATGAAATTATCCATACATATGTGATGAAATTAACATCATAGTAGAACACAGGATTTCAGAACTCAAGAGTTTTTAGAGGTATCTTAATTCAAGCTCCCTGATGGACAGATGAGAAAACAGAGACCCAAAGAAATAAAGTGACTTACCTAAGGAAAACCTAGTGAATAAATAGGAGTCATAGGACCATTACTCACATTTCCCAGTTGTCAGAATTGGTTTTTTTTCCCATTATTTTCCTCTATTACTTCCTTTGCTGATGAATTCACAAATATGCAGTTTTTCATGAACAACCATTCAATATTATGTACCTCTGAGGTCTTTTCATGGGTTATGAAAACTCATAACTTACAACTTATAAAATAAAATATTCATAAAATATTAAGACTGCAGACTCAATGTTTAAAAATATACTATACTCTAGAGTCATATAACACAGTCCTAATGGTTTTGAACTACACTACACAGTGACCACTATTAGCTCCAATTTATAATAAGGATTTGATTCCTCCCAAGGCAATGAGAGTAAATCCCCACACAATTTCTTACTCTAACTTGTTCCAAGCAATTTTGAGGGGTGGATTAGTCAATGAAATGTTGCATTCTTTTGCTGCATTGTATGATGTGACTTGAAATGAATTGAAACAAATAGGTTTAATTTGCCATGGAAAACGTGCCGTTAAATGGCTGAAAGCTTGTGTTTTACCACACAGAAGGTATGTAAAGAAAATAAGCACTAAGGAAAAATAACTTAAGCATCATGATGTAGTTTTGTCTCCCCCAGTCTTCTCAGGTATAATAGCTTGATTTAATTTTTGCTTGTAGATCGACTGCCAATACTATCTATGGTATTGACTAAAGTGACACAGGAAAGCATTATCAAGAAATTGATTAACTTTTAATATGTTGTTCCAATGTATGAATGTTTTGGTTAGATTAACACATCTTAATTTTAAAATAACAACAATAGTCCTAATAGACCCTGGAGTTTGTCTAAGTTATTTTAAAAAACTGCATTCATGCCAAAATATTACCTTTAGTAAGAATTCCAAAATAAAATATTATTTTTGAATAATCTGGGCTTACTTAAGTTATTTTTAAAAACATGTATGTGTTTGCCAACAACATTGTGTGACAGAATAGTGTACTACTTCAATTAATAGAGACTAATGAGAAAAGAAGGTAGATATACTACATAAATGATGATTAATTTTAGCCTGGGAAAAGGTGTAGATAATAATGAATTATTCAAATGATCACGGTATATGTTAGTATAGAAATGCTAACCTTCATAGAACTATTGTCAGTAGTGGCTACTATCATAGTGATGTTGAAAGAAGCTATTTTGTTTCATAAAAACAGCATCATCTATCACATGAAATCGATGACGTTTTAAATGTGGTATTTTGTATTTAATTAACTTGGATTTATGTTTGTTAGAGTCAGAAGAATATGTAGTTTACAAGTACTTTTAAATTTGCTACATGATGAAGTATATTATAATAAAAATAATTTAATTAAAAAGTAAATGTTCATGTGAGTATTTTACTAGGTTTATACAACCTTCACATTTTGAGAAACAAATATATATTCATCTTTAAATATATTTAAAGACATTCTAAGTGATATTAATTATGTAATAAAATTTCAAATTCTAATAGCATATTTTTAGTGTTATTCAATTAGATACTATTAATCATAATAAAGAGTACCTCAGTTTATACAATATTTTAGGAGAATAGAAGTTGAATTTTACCAATTTATTTTCAATCCCTATTAGAATAAATTTTAACCACTTTATTAAACATTAAATATTTTCATTGAACGTTATAATTGATTGTACTAATTGACTTTCTAACTTTTTTATTACTCTGAAAAGACTCTTATTTGTCTATGGTTATCTATTATTTTATTTTACTACTGGATTAAGGTTCTAGTGCTTTTTTCTAATATTATTTGCTATTTTTTCTAATATTATTATTTTCTAATATTACTTTTATAATGTTATTTCAATGAATGCTTATTTCAAAATTATGCTATTTGAAATATATAATCATAAATTTAATAGAAAAAAGTTTTAGTCTTTTGTTTGTATTGAACTAGATTACTGGACATGAAAATGATCAACATCTTGAGAGCCTGAGAGAATTGTTGTGATGCCATCTTTAGATGTAGTTCTTTAAAATAATTAATTTAACAATATCATATTTATTGTATGCATACACTTTGCATATTCTATTTTCTCTGAAAATTTTAATCAAGTTTATAAAACAAGTGCCATTAATTTTAAATGAGATTGTATTGCTCTGTCTTGCATCATTCATGTTTTTACTTTTTGTCCCTTGATTAGATTTTATTAAGTTAAATTTATTTCTTTTGTATTTCTTATTTTATCAAAACGCACTTTTTCAAATATAAAGTATCATATTAAATTATTATCCATGTTTTAATTAAAATTGTTTATTGGATTTTTTCTTTAAATTCCTAAGTAATATTTAACCTTTTGTTGATAAAATATAGATGATATAATGTGATTCAAAAATGAGCAAAATAATAATAATGATAATCCTATAGACTTTACATGTATTTTCTTTTTATATTTTATTTTCTATTTTATTGAATGTTGTTTTGGTGCCATGTTCTACTTTTTCTTTTCCTTTCAAATAGTTACTTTATTTACTTATTTATTTTCACTTCTATCACTATTATTTGAATTTACTATGTCATTTGCAAAAACTATAGACTGAGTAATTTCTAATTGGGGAAATTTATCAAAGTTTTATTTAAGATTATTGTATGTTTACGTAATTTTTACACAATTTCACTGTTGAAGAAAAAACGGAAAAGGAAACGTATTATCTGCCTATAGCACAAATTGTTAAAGTTCCAGCTATAAAATATATCTTAGTGATTTTATTGTTTTAGTTACCTGTGTTCTTTCCTTTTGTCTAACTTTTCCTTCAAAATGAAAGCTAATATTTTATTACTCTCACATTTATTTATTTTGATATTATAATATTACTTAGAGTGCTATATTGTCAATCATGGATGTTAAAAATAAATGATCTTCCTAAAATAAATTAGAAAAATTGGTCATTTTTCTTTATTCTGGGATATATTAAATAAACTAAATATGTAGTGAGTAAATATTTATTCATTGTAAACATTTGCAATAAAATATTTTATTTATCATGAATATTACCTTCTCAACACATTTATTGTAAATGTATTTTTTATATAATATAAAATTTGCATTTGTTATGGATTTTACTTTAAATCCTAAGACATAATTTGTCTTTTTAAAATTTTTTTTTATAAATACTCAGCTCAATGAGTTGGAAAACCATGCATAAGAACAAAGGAATATTTTTTACTTGCTTATGATTTCCTTTTCCTAGGATGATAGGTTACAGAAACTCATAAATAAAGTGGCATATCTTTAACTACAAGCAATAAAAATGAAAAAAAAATAGAATGCAGATGAATGGAGAGTAAAGCAAGACCTGTGCTTGCCATCATGGCCTATGCAGTATTTTATATGAGTCATCAATTTGGCTCCAGGATTTCTGATAGCTAGTGTGGAAAGAGAAACTTTGGCTATCAAAATACTTCTGTCCACAAGATAACAGATAAACAAACAATTTAAAAACCTACTTACTCATGAGAATTAAAGCTATTCTTGGTACTTACAGCAGTGGGGAAGTAATCTAAGGTGCCCTAGTTAGAGGACATTAAATAACTATGCGTTTTTGAATGAGAAACATTATCATTTTTACAGTGCATTTTATAGGATTCTTTTTTAGAGCAGACTTCAATATTACTCAGTGACTTCAAATCAAAGTAAAAATAATGAAAGGCAGCTGGATGGGAAGCAAATACAATATGATCAAATGTGAGTGTGAGGATGCTGTAGAGTGTTCTGGTCAGGAAAGCTGTCGGAGATTTATAAAACAAACAAGAACAACCAGCTGGTCTCAGTCTATAAAACTGAGAGAACTTGATTGCCCAGGGGTGAATCAGAATCTAATACTCCAAAATTGTCTTCCCTAGCCTCTTCCTTCTGGTAACATTGATATGGAATCTAAAGTCAATTTTATGCCTTTTCAGAAGGAAATTAATGATTCTTGTCCAAAATGACCCTGACGTGTGTGATCTAGACTATCTCATCTTTGGAAAGCTTATTGGTGAAACACTCAGAGAAGGAAATTCAGAAATTTCCCTGGAACAAGATAGGTGACAGAGGACTGCAGATTGCCCTTGCTTGACTGTAATGACGAATCAGTATTAGATATAAAGTTGCGATCGCTAAGCAGTTTTCTTCCTTTCTAAAGTTAATTTACTCCTAAAATGTTTCTATCATATAGATTTTCACGTGGACATTTCCTGAAATGTAGACAGCTCCTCCTTAAAGAATTCTTGTGGGCTGGGCGCGTTGGCTCACCACTGTAATCCTAGCACTCTGGGATGCTGAGTGGGGTGGATCACTTGAAGTCAGGAGTTCGAGACCAGTCTGGCTAACATGCTGAAACATTGTCTCTACAAAAATACAAAAAAAAAAAAAAAGAAAAGAAAAAAAATTAGCTGAGAGTGGTGGCACACACCTGTAATCCCAACTGCTCAGGAGGCTGAGACACGAGAATCGCTTAAACCCAGGAGGCAGAGGTTGCAGTGAGCCGAGATGGTGCCATTGCACTCCAGCCTGGGAGACAGAGCGAGACTTCATCAAAAAAAAAATAATAATAATATTAATAATAGTAATTCCTATCACGGAACCCCATGTGTGGGTTTGCAGAAGGAAGAATTGCCAGAATTATGAGCAGTGTGTACCAAATCTTGTAAGAATAGATTGTGATAAGGTATTTATGGCTCTGATATAGATGAGTATGATTGTTGGTCTGGAGTTGCCAAAAGAAGATGTGATAGCACAGTGATTTTGTGGTTGTTATTGAATTCTTTTTATTCCAATTTTAACTATTTGATAGTCTTTAAAATACTTCAAAAAGTATTGTTTTCCACATTAGCAATGACCTTGGAATTTTTCTTAGGAACTTGTTTAAATTTTACCATTTGTTCATTTGATTTTACATAATTTTTTAACAGTCTCTAAATTTTTAAAATTTATAGGTTGGTTTATTGGATGCTAGAAATCAGGGACTAATTCTTCCTATGACAGATTTTACTAAATTTTCATTAAAATGTAAAAAGCTGTTTGAATACGTCTTATGATTATTAACTAATTCATAACTTCAAATTAGGAGTCTATAAAGAAAAAATAATGAAAATATTTTGTGTAAAATTAAGTAAATAATTACATAATAAGTGTATAGAGAAATTATAAGTAAAAGTATAGTCTATTCTCCCAGGAAGGTGAAAAATATATAAGAAGAATGCTTTTCCTCATTTTCTTACATGGTGATATTTTTTTTATCTTTACAAACAACAGATTACCTTATTTTTGTTATCTACTTTGATAAGAAAAATTAGTTTAAAAATGTAACACATATGCAAAAGATACATAAATGTACATCTCAATGCATTATATCACAACAAATAGCGATGCAATAATGTTAGTACTCCAGAGTAGACATTGCATTTTCTCCTTGAGTCATTGCACAGTTCTCACCCAAAATAATTATTGACTTCATGGTAACATTTTTTCATGTCTTTCTTTTGTTGTTTAGCAACTAACCATGTATTTCTTAGTAGTATAGTTTAGTTGTATAGTTTAATTTTTAATGAGGGAAATATTTTATACATTCATAGAAACATTTGTATATGTATTAAGGCTTATGTTATATTATATTATATAACTAATCATCTATATACATAATTTTGTGCATACATAACTTTGCACACTTTCTTGATGCACATATATTTCTATTTCTATGTTACTACCTCTAAAAGTAGAAATGTTGGCTCATCTCATAGGCAAATCTCAACTTTTAAAATATAATGCCTAACTGATTTCAAAAATATTTGCCAATTGTACTTCCACCAGCAATAGATGAAAGGCCCTTTTGCTTCAGGTTCTCACCCAAACTTTACAGTCAAGTTTTAATTATAGCTACTTGGCAGATGTGTATTAGCACTCCATTGTCTGTGTGCTTTCTCAAATGTATCAAACATTGTTTTTTTACTGAATGAGAATACTACATAAAAGTACTAATTCAAAAACATAAATATTTAGCAATTACAATTTTACATAATTTCATTTATTTGATTTGAACACAGTTATTTATTTTTCTCTTATGAACAAAGATGTCAATTAGCAATGAATAATGTTAATTGGTTAGTAATATGCATAACAAAACTCATTATTGAGTCTATTAACTAGGAAAAGCTTTGGTATTTCCCAATCTAATAGAATGGTTTACACAACGACTTTTTTATAGTATCTATTTTATATAATCATTTTCAGTATGTTATACAATTTTGACATTTCAACATTATCATATTTAGTGTCCCATAGTTTGGTACTTTATATGAATCAATTCCATTTATGAGCCTTAATTTATTTTCATATTAGTTGAAAAAGAAAATCAAATGCTATTAAATCATTTTCGTAAAGTTTGAAATTAGGGAACAATTTTTGTTTTAATCTGAAACTCTAAAATTATTGGAATGTACCTTAGATCATCACTTTTATTTTCAAAAGCTGCTTTCAGTGTAGCATACTCATTTAAATTGTTTTTGTCAAATCCAATTTCCAAAGATACATTTTTGCTAATATTAAACTAATAGAACAAACATTTGACTAGTCATGGAAGCCCTTCCAGAGAAATGTGCAAAGTGTTAAAATGTTTTGTAACATCAACCAAAAGAAAAAAAAAAAAAGAAAAAAAAGGTAAACCTTAGTGTGCAGATGTCTTATAATGGCAACCCCAAATGGCTAACCCTTGGAGGAAATAACAAATTCCATTTCTTTTCAACAGTTCAAAACACAAAATTGGTATCATGTTCATACATCCTTCTGTAGTATAACACTCTCGTGCTGTCTTATTCTGTGCTGCTATAACAAAATATAAGTAATTTTTTTAAAGGGAAAATTTACTTTCTCACAGTTCTGGAGGCTGGGAGGTCCAAGATCAAAGCACCTGTAGTCCTCACATGGCAGAAAAATGGAAGAGCAGGCTAGTAAGCTAGCTGAATGTGGTATGAAACATCTGTTATAAGGACTTTCATCCCATTAACAAGGAAGACACCTCACAGCTTGATCACCTCTTCAAGTCTCCACCTCTTAATACTATCACATTAGCAACATCTGAATTTTGGAAGAAAGACATTCAAATCATAGCACGTCATGCATGTATTTGATCAAGGAGAGCATTAAAATTTTGTGGTTCAATGCAGTAAGTGAAACAAACAAACAAACAACAACAACAAATCTAACCCAGCCATGTATAACTTTTTGAAGAAGTGTGGTGTGCTATCCAGATTTTCTCCTTCAGGAAGGAAGAACTCATTGTCATAGATTCTGGGAGTACTAATGGTTGAAAGTTCTCGGCTGAGTTACCTCTTTGCAGTTGGCTTGGACTCAAGAGAGCTTCCTTGCCCAAACTTTTGTTCACTGTTTCCAGGGCAGGCTGAATCCAGTGATAGCTCAATGTAATGTATAAATGTCCCGATCCCCTGACCTTACTTAGAGCTATTTTGTAAGCCTAACTCAGCTCTAGAGCTCCCTAAAGAATTAACTAGAAATAATACCACACATCTATAGCCATCTGATCTTTGACAAACCTGAGAAAAACAAGAAATGGGAAAAGGATTCCCTATTTAATAAATGGTGCTGGGAAAATTGGCTAGCCATAAGTAGAAAGCTGAAACTGGATCCTTTCCTTACTCCTTATAGGAAAATTAATTCAAGATAGATTAGAGACTTAAATGTTAGACCTAATACCATAAAAACCCTAGAAGAAAACCTAGGTAATACCATTCAGGACATAGGCATGGGCAAGGACTTCATGTCTAAAACACCAAAAGCAATAGCAGCAAAAGCCAAAATTGACAAATGGGATCTAATTAACTAATTAAACTAAAGAGCTTCTGCACAGCAAAAGAAACTACCATCAGAGTGAACAGGCAACCTACAGAATGGGAGAAAATGTTTGCAATCTACTCATCTGACAAAGGGCTAATATCCAAAACCTACAAAGAACTCAAAGAAATTTACGAGAAAAAAACAAACAACCCCATCAAAAAGTGTGCAAAGTATATGAATAGACATTTCTCAAAAGAAGACATGCATACAGCCAACAGACACATGAAAAAATGATCATCACCACTGGCCATCAGAGAAATGCAAATCAAAACCACAATGAGATACCATCTCACATCAGTTAGAATGGCAATCATTAAAAAGTCAGGAAACAACAGGTGCTGGAGAGGATGTGGAGAAATAGTAACACTTTTACACTGTTGGTGGTACTGTAAACTAGTTCAACCATTATGGAAAACAGTATGGCGATTCCTCAAGGATCTAGAACTAGATGTACCATATGACCCAGCCATCCCATTACTGGGTATATACCGAAAGGATTATAAATCATGCTGCTATAAAGACACATACACACATATGTTTATTGCGGCACTATTCACAATAGCAAAGACTTGGAATCAACCCAGATGTCCATCAGTGAGAGACTGTATTAAGAAAATGTGGCACATATACACCATGGAATACTATGCAGCCATCAAAAAGGATGAATTTGTGTCCTTTGTAGGGACATGAATGCAGCTGGAAACCACCATTCTCAACAAACTATCGCAAGAACAGAAAACCAAACACCGCATGTTCTCACTCATAGGTGGAAACTGAACAATGAGATCACTTGGACTCAGGAAGGGGAACATCACACACCAGGGCCTATCATGGGGAGGGGGTGGGGGGAAGGATTGCATTGGGAGTTATACTTGATGTAAATGATGAGTTGATGGGTGCTGACGAGTTGATGGGTGCAGCACACCAACATGGCACAAGTATACATATGTAACAAACCTGCACGTTATGCACATGTACCCTAGAACTTAAAGTATAATAATAATAATAATAATAATAATAATAATAATAAAGGAACTTAATGAAAAAAAAAAAAAGAAAAATGCAGAAATCACCCGTCTTCTGTGTCGCTCACGCTGGGAGCTGGAGGCTGGAGCTGATTCTATTTGGCCATCTTGGGCCATATTAATCTTTCATAAAGTCATGGACGTTTCTGCACTCTCAATTTTACCTCTTTTGCTATTTATCTTCATTACTGTAGTTTTATTATATTTTTTGACATTTATTAGAGTAACTTCTCCCACTTTGTTCTTTTTATTAAATGTCTTTAGATATTCTTGGTCCTTTGCATTTCTGTATACATTATATAATTAGTTGCCAAGAATTCCCTTTATTATCTGCATTTGTCATTATCAGAAACAGAACATTTATTTTATTTTTAGTATTCTCCAGGAAAATAACTTTAAAGCCATTCCCTTGTAACCTAGTTCAATGCAGAAAACATTACATTTCCTGAAAAAATTAAGTGCAATATTAATTTGTATTCTATACTTTTAGTAGTTCAATTTGTCTCTAAATTTAATGCAACTTAGCTAACAGAATTTTCCTATACTTGAAAAGGAAATTAGTTCCTTATATTCCTTCATTTAGGTCTTTTAGATTTTACCTTTCTTTGATTCTAAGTGGTGTCTAGAGTGTTTTCTAGAACTGTTTTGGAATTTATTTGTAGGGTTATCTATAGAGTTTATTTATTCTTGAATAAAATAAATGCCTATTACTGTGAAACTACCTAAAAGTTCCTAATTTTTATCTCACTATTTATTCATGTCCATTTCACCATACCCTTTTCAACTCTTAATACAATAGAATGCTTTTGATTAATAAACACTGGGATTCTTGGCATTTTACTGTCGTACCTGCATGTTGCTAAATTCTCTCTTTCTGCTATTTTCACAGTCAGGTTTCCTTATGGAGATACATAGTTCTGATTTTGTTATTCCTAGGTTTGCTGCTTATTACCACTTTATACATATATTTTAAAAACTTCTGAAAATACCCTTCCAATAATGTACAATTGTGAGGGTCATTTGACATTAAGCAAAATTCTCAGGCCACTGATGAAATTGTTAAATATGAGGTCTAGGAGCATCCCCCACTGGATATTTTAAAAAATCGTTCTTCAGTTTGACACTGATTAACAACTATGTAAACAAGGAATACAGTGTCTTGTGGTGTGTAGGAAAGAGTGAAAATTTATGGTATTGATTTTGTTCTAATCGCAAAGATTTTTTATGGAATGAGATGTTTACTTATTATAAATACCAATAGTGGTGTATTCAAATAAAGTAATTTATTTACATTAGTGTTACTTTGTCATAATGTAATTATTCAAAATGTAATCCATGTGTAAATCAAATTAATTAATATCATAAAACAATAGACACAACAATTCCAATTTTTGCAGCAATTGCAATCAATAATATGAAAATGAGAAAGTAAATGTAAGTACAAAACCAGCCTCTGTTGAAAGTAAATAAGCACAAGCAATGCAGAAAAATCAATTACAATATTAACTTGATTTATTCAGTAGGTGACATTTTATTATTATATTTGCTTAACTACATAAAATTAATAGTAATTATAAGCAGAGTACTTGAAAATAAAAATAAAAAACATAAAATGGTGTGTTATTGTCTAAGTTCTTAATTGCTTTTCGGAAAAAAGAAAGTAGGGGGGTGTATAGGGAGAAAAGAAGGAAAGAAGAGAGGAAGGAAGGAAAAAACCAGAAATTTCACCTAGGATTTAAATGAATTCTGTACTTTCACTGAAACTATTTCAAGTTCAACTACTGTATAGATGATTTTTCTTTAAGATTCTTCGAGATTCTCAACAAATTTGGATTAGAAAATAATACTATTTTTTACCACTGTAGTCCATTTTATGTAAAAGCCTGTGCCTTATTTAAGGAAATATTAATAATGCCCCAAATTAAGAGCCTATATGAAATTTCACTAAGTAGACCTGACCAGCTTCTCATCATAATTCTGTTTTCTAGTTATTCAAGGGGAAACATTTTCTGAGTTCTTTACATGTTCCATAACATGTTCATGCCTGAATTAAAAAAAACAAAACAAAACACCAGAGCATGCTATTGTTAACTAATAATTATAAATTATCTTTCATGTAAATGAAACATTCATTGTTCTACTGAATGTTTCCTATTCTAATCCAATTTAAGGTAGTATTAATGTAAGAAGTGTATTTCACCCTAACAAAAATATTTCGTATTTTTATAGTATTTTTAATGAATCTTTCAAACTGTATCATGTGTTTTATTTTACCTATATTATTTAAAGGAATTTTTCCATTTTGGTATATAAAAATATCATAGAATTAAATAACACTAACTTTGAATGTGTGTTTTATCAAAGATGAAGGCACAGCTATATTTCTAGTGTTAAAGAGAGGCTATCTTATATTTAAACTATATTTTATATCTTCATGAGTGTTCAGAATGGATTGAATTTGTTTAAAAATATGTTAGGAAGGGCCAGGCGTGGCACATGCCTGTAATCCCAACACTTTGTGAGGCCGAGAGTGCAGGATTTCTTGAGGCCAGGAGTTTGAGAATAGCTTGATCTATATGAGGATTTTTTGTCTCTAGAAAAATAAATAAATATAAATAAATAAATAAATAAATAAACAAGCTAGTTTTGGTGGCATGAGCCTGTGGTCTCAGCTACTTGGGAGGGTGAGGCAGGAGGATCCCTTGATCCCAGGATGTCTAGACTGCCATGAGCCAATATCACTCCAGCCAGGGTGAAAGAGCAAGGCTCTGTCTAAAAAAAAAAAAAAAATTTAAGAAGAATTCAAGCACTTGATTGGTGGTGTTTGTGGTATCTTAGAATGTATTTAAGTTATCTGAAAAATAGTAGTACATAAATATTTGATTTAATGCTTATGTGCAAAATACTAAGAGATAAAAAGAAATATAAGGTTTAATCTTAAGTAAAAAAATTCAGAGATTATTTGGAAAGAGAAGATACATGTACATGTATGTGTATAAATTTATGTAAGTAATACCCTGATTTTAGTTTGAAGAAAGTTAATGATTTACCAAGTGAAAGTTACAAAAACTTAGTTTATTGATTTTAAAGTGAAAGAGATCATGCTTCCACCTGGGGTGTTCAGTAAAAGTTTCACAGAGGGAGAGAAACCTGAATTTCTCAAAGACTAATTAGATCAGACCTGGCTTAGTTTCTTCCCAGATGTTTGATATGAGAATCACATCCCTGAGATCAGATGTAGGTGGGGATGTATAGTTACTTGAAATGGCTTAATCATTGCAAAGCACTGATTGCATAAGTAAGAATAACATTTCTGGCACAACAAAGGGTTCACAAGACAAGGAATGATGACAAAAACAACAGGTCCAGAAGAGGTACTAATACAAAGACAGAGGGGATACCAAAAGAAATAGGGAAAACAATAGACTGGGTCAGATTACAATAACAATGACAAAAAATGGTGCTGGAGAATTGAGCATTGTTTTTGATTCTGACCACCTATACAGTAATTTAGTAGAGAAGGATGGGGTTTTTGTTGTTGCTGCTGTTGTTTCTTAAGTAACCATTTTACTTACATAGATTTCAAGTTTTGTTTAAAACTTTGTCAAGTATCTGAGAAAAACAATTTCATGACAAATTTCTACGGCAGTGTGGTTTAAGTCTAAAATGATAGGTGTTCTAGTGAACATTGGATTATTAGATACATTTTAAATTTTAAAGATTAAATTGAAAGATTACATTTTATTCCTTTGGCAGTATGATTTCTGTACCTGCAGTTGCCCAATTTCCCTCATAAGTGAGATATTATAAAATTATAGGACCCTATTACAATCAGGAAATTGACAGTGACAAAATAAAGATACAGAATATTTCCATCACTGCAAGGATCCCTCATTTTGCCTGTTTTTGTTTTGTTTTGTTTTGTTTTTTGTTTTTTGAGACGGAGTCTTGCACTGTTGCCCAGGCTGGAATGCAGTGGCACTATCCAGGCTCACTGCAAGCTCCACCTCTCGGGTTCACTCCATTTTCCAGCCTCAGCCTCCCCAGTAGCTGGGACTACAGGCACCCACCACCACGCCCGGCTATTTTTTGTATTTTTAGTAGAGACGGGGTTTCACCGTGTTAGACAGGATGGTCTTGATCTCCTGACGTAATGATCCGCCCACCTCGGCCTCCCAAAGTGCTGGGATTATAGGCGTGAGCCACCACGCCTGGCCCATTTTGTCTGTTTTTGGCCACGTCAAATTCCCATCTCCATTCCTTGCTTAAACCCAGACAACCACTCATATTTTCTCTATAATTCGGTCATTTAAACAACAAATGTTATGTTAATGGAATCATACAGTATGCGACCTTTTGGCATTGTTTTCTTTTTTTTTTTTTTTCCGCTAAGCATAATCCTCTGGGGATTCATCCAGGGTTTTATATGTACCAATGGGTGATTGCTTTACATTGCTGAGTAGTATTCCATGATATGGATCTACTACAGTTTGTTTAGTCATTCACCCATGTACAGACATCTAGACAGTTTCTAGTTATTGACTACTGTGAATAAAGCTGCTATATACAGTCATGCACATGATTTTTGTCAACGTAAGGCTTGATTTCTTTGGGATAAATGTTTAAGAATGTTATAGCTGAATTATATGGTAGTTGCATATTCAGTTTTATGAGAAACTGCCAACTGTCCACAATAACTTTACTAATTTACATTCCCACCATCAGTATATAAATGATCCATTTGCTTTTCATTTTCTCTAGTATTTAATATTATCATCCATTTTTAATTATATACATTCTTACAGGTGTGTGCTAATATCTCATTGTGGTTTAATTTGTATTGCCCTAATGGGAAATGATGAGGATCTTCATGTGTTTATTTGTCAGTAAAATGTCTGTTTGTCTCTTTTGCCCATTTTCTAATCAGATCCTTCATTTTTTTAAACTGATGAATTTTGAGGATTGTTTATTTATTCCAGATACTAACATTTTGTTGAATATATGATTTGCAAACAATTTTTTTCCAAGAGGTAGCTCTTAACAGGATCGTTCTTAGACCAAAAGTTATTTTTTTTTTATTAACTAAAATGTATCTTAATTTTTTTTAATTTATGAATTATGCATAGTATCAAGTCTAAGAACATTTTTTGCCTAAACATAGGTCCAAATATTATTCTCTTATGCTTCTTTCTGAAATGTTTATATTTTTTAATTTTTCATTTATAGTGCATGGTTTGACTTCTTATAACCAACAGACATAACTCATTTTGAGTTAATTTTTGCACAAGTCTTAGAATTTTTTCTTTAATTTGGCTATGGATATCTAATTTTTTAAGTAAAATTTGTTGAAAGGTCATATTTTCTTTATGGAGTTACTATTGTTCTTTTGTCAAAAATAAAACAGGCATATTGTACAGGTCTATTTCTTCTTTCTCAGTTGTGTTTCATTGATGTGTGTGTCTCACCTTCTAATAAAAGAAGTCTATTGAGTAGATTATTCCTCCCACTTTATATTTCTTTTTCAAAATTATTTTGCCATTTCTGGTTCCTTTGCCTTTCTTTACACGTTTTAGAATAATCTTGTCTATAGTATATTTGTCTATTGCATATTTATGTACAAAAATTAATCTTCCTGGATTATGATAAGAATTGCATTAAACTAAAATATCAACTTGGGAAAAACTGATATCTTTATTAGGTTGATTGTTCTAATCCATGTACACTATTTGTCTCTTCATTTATTTAGATAATCTTTGATTTCTTTCATTGACGTTCTAAGTTTTCAACATGAAATTCCTGGTTGTGTTTTGTTAGATGTGCACATTAAGTGTTTAATTGGTTTAATTACTGTAAATGCTATTGCATTTTAAATTTCAATCTCCACATGTTTACTGATGGTATATAGAAATACAAACTGAATTTTAATTTTGTATTATATATACATAATATATTTTAAATTTGCCATGTTGACCATTTTAGATATACGATTGAGTAGCATTAATTGGATTTACAATGTTAACAAACATTTTCATTAGCTATTTGCAAAACTTCTTCATCATCACAAACAGAAGCCCTGTAACCATTAAAAGGCAATTCCCAATTCTTCTCTACAGCCAATGGTAATCATTACTTTGTCTCTATAAATTTGCCTACTCTGGATCCTTACTTCGTACAATTGGAATTAAACAATATGTGTCTTTTTGTGTCTGGATTACTTTACTTAGCATGTTTCCAAAGTTCATCCTTATTGTAGCATACATGAGAATTTCATTCCTGTTTATGGCTGAATAATATCCCATTGTATGTATCTACTACATTTTGTTTTTTATTTATCTATTGACAGAAACAAGGTTTATTTCCATCTTTTGCCTGCTGTGAATCATTTTGCAATGAACTGTGGCCTACAAGTATCTGTTTGAGTCCTTGTTTTGAATTATCTTGTGTATTTACATATAAATGAACTGCTGAGTCATATGCTAATTATAATTTTAGTTTTCTGAGGAACCACTGAAGTGTGTTCCACACTGGCTGCACCATTTTTCCTTCCCACCAACAATGCATGAAGCTTCTAATTTCTCCACATCCTCACCAGCACTTGTTATTTTCTGTTTTTATTTAAAATAATAGCCATTTTAATGTGTGTAAAATGATATCTCATTGTGCTTTTGATTTACATTTCCCTATTTACTAGTTATTTTTCTTCATGTACACATTGGTCATCTTTATATATTCTACAAATAAATGCCTATTCCGATTCTGTGACCATTTTTTAATTTGAATATGTGCTTCTGTTGCTGAGTTTTGGGGTTTTCATACATTCCACATATTAATCACTCACCAAGCATATAATTTGCAAATACTTCCACTCATTCTGTGGGTTGCCTTTTTACTCTACTGATGGTGTCTTTTAAGCTGGTAATTTTAATGAAGTCCAGTATATCTATTTCTTTTTGTCTTGTTACTTATGTTTTAGGTGTCATCTCTAAGAAATAATTGCCAAATTTAATGTTCTGAAGGTTTTTCCCCAGGTTTTTCTTCTAAGAGTTTTATAATTGTATTTCTTACATTTAGGTCTTCACAATAGGTTTTTACATATTTATCTTATATGTTATCATCTTGCTCAACTAACTTAGTTCTAGGAATTTCTGTGTGTGTTTTACAAAACAGGAACTTCTATGTAGAAAATCATGTTATGAGCAAGTAGGGACAGTCTTATATGATTTTTTTTTCTAATTTGTATGTCTTTTATTTCCATATTTCTTATTGCACTAGTTAGAACTTCCAGCACTATATTGAATAAATAGAATGAGAGATGACAACTTTGCCCTATACCCATCTTAGAAGAAAACCATTTAGTCTTTCACAATTAAGCAAAGGGTAGGGTGTTCATATTTCTGTACATTACATGCTCTTTTATAGAGTTGGGTAAGTTCCTCTCTCTTTCTATTTTTCTAAGAGGTATTTTTGTTTCATTTAGTGTTGTGTGTGTCTGTGTGTGTGTGTGTGTATTTTTTGTTGTTATTTTGCATTATGAATAGATGTTTAATCTTGAAAGCAAATTTTCTTCTCCATCAATTAGTGTGACCATCCATTTCCTTTTACTGTTAATATGGTGCATAATATTTATTGATTTTCAAATGCTGAACCAGCCTTTGATGACTAAAATAAACCCTATTTGTTCAAGAGGTATAATTATTTCTATATGTTGGTTTACTTTTTGGCTAATATTTTATTAAGGATTTTTATGCCTACATTCAAGAGGGCGTATTGGTCAGTAGTCTAATTTTTGTGTATTCCCTTTGTCTGACTTTGATATCAGAGTAATACTAGCTTTATAAGAGAGATTTTGAAGCTTGATTTTCACTTCTAATTTTTCAGAAACATTGTGTATAATTGGTGATTTTCTTTAACAGCATTTGGACTAGAGGGTTTTTTCTGGGGGGGCAGGAGGAGGTGGGTGGTATTAAACGATAAATTTACTTTCTTTAAGAGTTATAAGGCTATTCATGTTATCTATTGCACAGTGAGACAGTTGTGGAAGTTTCTTTTTTTTTAAGGAATTGTTTTATATTATCAAAGCTGTCCAATTTAACTGTCCAGATTTATTCAAAATATCCCTCTATTCTTTTAATATCTGCAAAGTCTATAATGGTATCCCCTATTTCATTCCTGTGAGTTTTTCTGCTGTAGTATGGAGAGTTACTGTCTAGAATTTTTCTGTGTTTCCAGCTGGCTCCTTTCCTGTTCCTTCGTCTAGAGAGAGGAGATCTTTGCTAAGACTACTTTTGCTTGTGCCTTTGGTTCTTTCCAGCTTGCTCACTCCTTGTTTTAAGTCTGGGATATATGAGAAAAAGAAAACTCAGGAAATTCACTGCCATACCATTCTTCAAACTCTGCTTTTTAAAGAGTTTTCTTATGTTTTCGTTGTATATAGTGTCTAGGATTTTCAGTTGTACTTAGTAGAAATAATAGACAATAGTTCATCTTCATCTTCCTGAAGCGGCATTTCCAGAAAGTTTTATGAGCAGCTTTTTGGTTGATTCTACCTGAGATTGTAACCTAACAGGAGTAACCCAGTAGAGCACTGTTGGAAAAATAAGTATCACAATTCTGATTCTTAGTCTATCCTTTGACAAATTATCTTCTATGGCATTCAATTTGTTTATTTGTCCTTTATCGGTAATGTAAAATATACTACAATATAAACAGATTCTAGAAACATTAAGATAGTTACTTCTTGGCTCAATAAATGCAATTTCACTAATAATTCCTTTTTCTTCTCACTGAGATGGCCCAAGAGGAGAATTTTCCACACAATTTAAACTGCATCAGATTGCCTCGCTAGCCTTGCCACATAGATTTTGTTCAATATCTCTTTGCTTATTCCGTGGAGACCTACTTGTATCCTGCTCCGTTATTAATGAATTCAAATGGAAACTTTCCATGAAGTGTGAATAATTGATCATATTTAAAAAAATTTTTTTCTTCTATCATCTTGACTACCATCCTCAATTTTCTTCACATCCCTGTCATTTCTTGCTGCATCTTTGCTGCTCCAAGATTGCTATCCTGTGACAATATTCTTCAAGAAGGGAGAAATTCATTCTTAGATGAATGAAACCTACTATGGTTTGAATGTCATCCAAAGTTCATGTGCCAGAAACTTACTTTCCAGTGCAACAGTGGTGAGAGGTGTGTCCTGAGAAGTGCTTATGACATGAGAACTCTGATCTCATGACTGCATTAATTTTGTTATGGTGAAAATGGGTTAGTTATTGTGAGAGTGGCTTTCTTATAAAAGCAGGTTTTGCCACCTCTTGCTCTCAGACTCCTTTGCTCTTCAGCCATGGGATAATGTGGCACAAAGGCCCTTGCCAGATGCTGGTGCCATGCTCTTAGACTTTACAGCCTCCAGAACTGTGAGCCAAATAAATATCTGTTCATTATAAATTACTTAGTCTGTGGTATTCTGTTTTAGCAACACAAAAGTAACTATGACAAAATATAAAATAATTTTAGGCATCACACATGCACTAAAAGAAAATGCTGAATTATGTTCTTCAGAAAGAACAGAAGTTATACCAGAAGAAACAAAAAATATTAGAAATAAAAGAAGAGCAGCAGAATGGTAAATATTTACATAAATATAAAAGACTATTCTCCTCTTGAGTTTTTAAAAAGTTTTATGGTTTAAGACAAAAAAATAGTATTATTGGATGAGTATTTCAATAAATGTAGATGTATTACACAAAATGTTATAGCATAGATGGGGTAGAGGAAAATCTCTGTTGTTGCAGTAAAGTTTCTATATTCAAAAATGAAGTTGTAAACTACTAGTTCTAGTTATATATTGAGAAGTTAACTACTACTATTTAATCACCAGAACAACCATTAAAATATATAAACAGAGATATTTTCAAGATCATGATATATCAATTAACATAGAATCCTAAAACATTCAAATAACCCAAAAGCTGGCTAGAACCTCTAAAGAGGGGAAATACAAGCAAATAAACACACAGAAAACACATGATGAACTGATAGACCTATATCCAAATATATAAGTAATTATATTAAATATAAATTCTCTAAATACAACATATTGTCAGATTAGACTTTTAAAAATGATCCAACACTATGTTTTCTACAAAAAGTTCAAATATAATAGTATGTTAAAAAATAAAAATTGAAGAAGATATATCAAGCAAGTATTAACTGAAAGAAAAATAGAGTGACTATGTTAACATCAGTTAAAGTGGACTTCAGAGTTAATAAAATAAATACCCAGGGATAAAGAAGAACATTACCTACTGATAAAATGGTCATTTCGCAAAGAAGATTTTGATGATCCTAACTGTGTGTACACCAACAACTGAACTTCAAAATATGCAAAGCAAATAATGACAGAAACAAATGAAAAAACAAGTAAACTTATATACAAGTCTACAGTTATATTTTGTGACTAAAATTATATTCTATCAGTAGTAAATAAAACCAATAATGGAGAATACCATCAACAACAACAGAAAGAACTAATACCACCAATCAATAAGATTTAATTGATGTTCATAGAAACTCCATCCAACAATAGTAGAATATACATTCTTCACAATAACAATTGACCCATTCATCAGCTTGTGTATATTGTGGGTCATAAAACAAACTTGAATAAATTATAAAAATTGAAATAATTAAAAATACTTGCTGATTATCATAAAATTAGATTAGAAATCAATAACAGAAAGATATCAGGGCAATATCCAATCATTTGGATATTAAACTACATCATACTAAATAATTCATCAGTATAAAGGAAACTTCCAAAGGAAATTGAAAAATATTTTTAAATTGTGTCCCCACTGAAATTTCAACTTGAATCGTATCTCCTAGAATTCCCATGTGTTGTGGGAGGGACTCAGGGGGAGATAATTGAATCATTGACGCTGGTCTTTCTTTTGCTATTCTTGTGATAGTGAATAAGTCTCAAAGATCTGATGGGTTTATCAGGGGTTTCCACCTTTGCTTCTTATCTCATTTTTCTCTTGCCACTGCCATGTAAGAAGTGCTTGTCACCTCCCACCATTATTCTGAGACCTCCCCAGACATGTGGAACTGTAAGTCCAATTGAACTTCTTTTTGTTCCCAATTTTGGGTATGTCTTTATCAGCAGCATGAAAATGAACTAATACAATAAATTAGTACCAGGAGTGGGGTGTTGCTGAAAAGACACCTCAAAATGTGGAGCATCTTTGGAACTGGGTAACAAGCAGAGGTTGGAACAGTTTGGAGGGCCCAGAAGAAGACAGAAAACTGTGGAAAAATTTGGAACCTCCTAGAAACTTGCTGAATGCTTTTGACAAAAATGCTGATAGTGATATGAACAATAAGGTCCAGGTTGGGGTGGCCTCAGATGGAGATGAAGAACTTGTTGGATCTAGAGCAAAGGTGACACTTGCTATGTTTTAGCAAAGAGACTTGGGGCATTTTGCCACAGCCGTAGAGGTTTCTGGAACTTTGAACTTGAGGGAGATGATTTAGGATATCTGAGGGAAGATATTTCTAAGCAGAAAGGCATTTAAGAGATGACTTGGGTACTATTATAAACATTCCATTTTAAAAGGCAAACAGAGAATTAAAGTTTGGAAAATTTGCACCCTGATGATGCAATAGAAAAAAAAAAAAAAAACATTTATTTTTTAGGAGAAATAGAAGCCACCTGCAGAAATTGCATAAGTAATTATGCATAAGTAGCAAGGATTCTAATGTTAATCCCCAAAACTATGGGGAAAATGTCTCCAGACCATGTCAGAGAACTTCCCAGCAACCGTTGCCATCACAGGCCCAGAGGCCTATGAGGAAAAAATTGTTTCATGGGTTGGGTTCAGCATCACCATACCGTATTCAACCTAGGGACTTGGTGCCGTGTATCCCAGCAGCTCCAGCCATGGCTGAAAGGGCCGATGTACAGCTCAGGCTATGGCTTCAGAGGGTGGAAGCCCCAAGCCTTGGCAGCTTCCATATAGTGTTGAGCCTGAAGGTGCACAGAAGTCAAAAATTGAGGGTTAGGAACTTCTGCCTGGATTTAAGAAGATATATGGAAACACCTGGATGCCCAGGCAAATGTTTGCTGCACATGTGGGACCCTCGTGGAGAACCTCTTCCAGGGCAGTGCAGAAGGGAAATGTGGAGTCAGAGCCCTCACACATAGTACCTACTGGGGCACCGCCTAGTGGAGCTATGAGAAGAGGGCCATCATCCTCCAGACCTCAGAATGGTAGGTCCACCAAGAGTTTGCACCATGTGCCTTGAAAAGCTGCAGACATTCAACTCCAGTCCATGAAAGCAGCCTGAACGGATGCTGTACCCTGCAAAACCACAGGGTAAAAGATGCCAAAGACCATGGGAACCCATCTCTTGCATCAGCCTAACCTAGATGTGAGAAATGGAATCAAAGGAGATCATTTTGGATCTTTAAAATTTGACTTCCCAGCTGTATTTTGGACTTGCACGGGCCCTGTAACCTTTTTGTTTTGGCCACTTTCTCCTATTTGTTATGGCTATATTTACCCAATACCTGTACCATCATTGTATCTACGAAATAAGTAGCTTGATTCAATTTTACAGCTCATTGGTGGAAAGGACTTGCCTTGTCTCAAATGAGACTTTGTGCTATGGACTTTGGATTCATGCTGAAATGAATTAAGACTTTGGGGAACTGTTGGGAAGGCACAATTGGTTTTGAAATGTGAGGACATGAGATTTGGAGGGGCTGGGGCAGAATGATATGGTTTGGCTGTGTCCCCACCAAAATCTCAACTTGAATTGTATCTCTCAGAATTCCCATGTGTTGTGGGAGGGACCTGGGAGGGTGGTAATTGAATCATGGGGGGCCATTCTTTCCCATGCTATTCTTATGATACTAAATAAGTCTCCCAAAATCCGATGGGTTTATCAGAGGTTTCTGCTTTTGCTTCTTCTCTCATTTTTTCCCTTGCTGTGGCAATGTCAGAAGTGCCTCTCACCTCCTGCCATGATTCTGAGGCCTCCCCAGCTTCTTCTCTCATTTTTCCCTTACCGTGGCCATGTAAGAAGTGCCTTTCTCCTCCCACCATGATTCTGAGGCCTCCCCAGCAATGTAGAACTATAAGTCAAACTAAACCTCTTTTTGTTCCCAGTTTTGGGTATGACTCTATTAGCAGCATGAAAACAAACTGATACAAGCACTAAAGAGCAAAAATTGCAAGACTTAGCTAAGATATTGCTTCAAGAGAAGTTATAGGAATAAACACATATACTAAAAACAAAACAAAACAAACAAAAAAAATTAAAATATTGGTAAAAAGAGTGGAATAAATCCAAATCAACCTAAGAAAATAAATAATTAAGATAATAAATATATTAAACCAAAAACAAAAGAATAGTTGAGAAAATAAATGAAACTGAAAGCTGTTTTGAAGGGGTGGCCTGCCCCTCCACACCTGTGGACGTTTCTCATTAGGTAGAACGAGAGACTTGATTAAAATAAATGAGACACAGAGACAAAGTATAGAGGAAAAAAAGTGGGCCCAGGGGTACCGGCGCTCAGCATACAGAGGACCCACACAGGCCCGGTCTCTGATTTCCCTCAGTATTTATTGACCATTGTCTTTACCATCTTAGAAAAAGGGAAGTGGCAGAATGATAGGATCATCATAGGGAGAAGGTCAGCAGTAAGACATATGAATAAAGATCTCTGTGACATGAATAAGTATAAGAAAAAGTGCTGTGCCTTGATATGCGTATGCAAACATCTCCATAAACCTTTTTAGTGCATAAAGAGCAGCACTGCCGCTAGCACATCCCACCTTCAGCCCTAAGGCGGTTTTCTCCTTTCTCAGTAAACAGAATATACAATCAGGTTTTACACCGAGATGTGAGGCCTTCTTTCCTCTTATACTAGTCCTCTTCATCACAGACCCTTCACAGGTGTCAGGCTGGGGGACGGTCTTTCCCTTCCCATGAGGCCATATTTCAGACTATCACATGGGTAGAAACCTTGGACAATACCTAGCTTTCCTAGGCAGAGGTCCCTGCAACCTTTGACAGTGTGCGTGTCCCTGGGTACTTGAGATTTAAGAGAATGGTCATGACTTTTCATGACTGCCTTCAGGCACTTGTTTAACAAAGCACATCCTGCACAGCCCAAAATCCTTTAAACCTTGAGTCACCACAGCACATGTCTCTTGCAAGGACAAGGTTGGGGGTAGAGTCACAGATTAACAGCATCTCAAATGCAGAACAAAATGGAGTCTCTTATGTCTACTTCTTTCTATATGGACGCAGTAACAGTCTGATCTTTCTTTTCCCCACGCTGTTTATTTTAAAAGATAAATAAAATTGGTAAATCTTTAGCAAGACTGAGAAGGCAACGACTCAAATCAGCAATACCAAATATGAAAGATAAAGTATCTCTACGGACACTGCAAACATTACAAGAATAATGAATGAATACTGTGAAAGCTGCACACATAAATTCAACAACCTACATAAAATGAAGCAATAATTTGAAAAGCACGAACTACCAAAGCTAACCCTAATGAAATAGAAAAGTTAAGTAATCCCATAGCTATTAAAGAAACTGAATTGATAGTTAAGATTTTCTGAAAAAGAAAATCTCTAGGTATAGAGCATTTCACTGAAAAATTTGCCAAACATTTAAAGAAAGAATAACTCCAATACTGTCCAACCTCTTCCTGAAACTGGAAACTGAAGGAACCTTTCCAAACACATTTTTGAACCCAGCATTACCCTGAAACCAAAACCAAAATAATTACATAAAGAAAACTTTAGACTAATACTCTGAGAAAATATAGACACCAACATTCTCAACAATATATTAGCAAATGCAATTCAGAGATATATAAAAAGAATACATCATGGCCAAATGGAGTTCTTGCAATAATGTAACATTGGCTCAGTTTTCAAAAATTAATCTATGTAATTCACCATGTTAATGATTTAAAAAAAATAAAACATAATTGTATCAATAGATGTAGAAAAAACATTTGACAAAATTAAACACTCACTTATCATAAAAACTCTAAGCATTCAAGTTTAAAAAGAAAGAAACTTATTTAACTTAATAATTGGCATCTGCAGTATACTTGCAGCAAACACCATGGTTAATAGTGAATGTGAGAATGCTTTTTCTAGATCAGGAACAAGCTGAGAATATTCAGTCTCACAACTCCTATTTATCATAAGACTCTAAGTCTTAGTCAAAACAATAAACAAGAAAAAGAAATAAAATATGTAACATTTGCAAAGTAGAGATAAAATTGCTCCCATTAACAAATGACATTCTTTTCTGTAGAGAAATCCCAGGAATATACAAAAACTTTCCTAGACATAATAAGTACTTTTAGTAAAGCTACAAAATACAATGTGATCATACTAAAATTCATCATAAAATTTTCATATTGAAGCCAAAAACAATTGGAATCCATACTTTAAAAAATACCATTTATTGGCCAGGTATAGTAGCTCATGCCTATTATAATCCCAGCATATTGGGAAGCTGAGGTGGGCACATTGCTTGAGCCCTGGACAACATGATGAAACTCCATCTCTACAAAAAAAAAAGTTAGCTGGGCATGGTGGTGAGCACCTGTGGTCCTAGCTATTTGGGGGTCAAATGTGGGAGGATAACTAGAGCCCAGGAGGTCAAGGCTGCAGTAAGCCAAGATCATGCCACAGCACTCCAGCCTGAGCGACAGAGTGAGTCTGTCTCAAAATAAATAAATAAATGAATAAATAATAAAATAAAGTACCATTTAGAACTCAAAAAAATATAAAATAAAATATTTTGAATATTATAGAAGGTTTATATAAACAGAGATAAATACTATGGAAAATTCAACACAATGAAGATGTCAGTTCTGCCCAAACTAATCTTTAGTCTTAATGCAATACATGTCAAAATCCCAAAATCCCATGTATTTTTGTAGACATATAGAAACAGAATCTAAACTATATAAGGAAAAGAAAAGGAATTAGACTAGTGACAATAACTTTGAAATGCAACAGTGTTTGAAAATAAGAATTACACAATTTTAAGAACATTTAGTATTAAACCTACAGTCAACAAAAATTGTATATTTGCAAACAGATAGATAGGCACGTAGATGAATGGACCAGAATAGAATCCAGAAAGAGACCAACACAATTATGACTTTTTAATAGCGCTCCGTTTATTCTCTCCCCACTGGGCTATGAAGCACATCTTCAGTGTTGTCCAACTTGTCATCTGTCAAGAGTCCAGAACTGGCACGTCTCTAGTTAATGTCTCTAAAAATGGTCCTGAGGGATAATTTTATATCCTCAACAGCCTAAGGTTAATACTCAGATGATCCAGACCTTCCTATGTGATTTGTAGAGGTAACTCAGAGTGCAGAAAGAATCTTCAATGGAATGGCCTAAGGTTGGAGATAATGAGATTCAAATTTGAGAAACCTCATGAATAAAGACTCCATTGGGGGTGGGAGATTTCAGTAGCAGTTCCCATCACAATGCTTCCATGTTAGGCAAAAGGTGTTGCCTTTTGTCATATTAGCACAGGGCACATACTGATATAGTTGCATGAAGCATATCTTAGCATTGTGTGTTAGTCTGCTCTCACACTGCTAATAAAGATATAACTAAGACTGAGTAATTTATAAAGAAAAGAGGTTAGATTGATTCATAGTTCCACATGGTTGGGGAAGCCTCACAATAATGGCAGAATGCAAATGAGTAGCAAAGTCACATCTTACATGGTGGCAGAAAAGAGAGCTTGTTTAGGGGAACTCCCATTTATGAAACCATCAGATCTTGTGAGACTTATTCACTGCCACAAGAATAGTATGGGAGGAAACTTCCCCCATGACACAATTGTCTCCCACCGGGTCCCTCCCATGATACATGGGCATTATGGGAGCTACAATTCAAGATGTGATTTGGGTGGGGACACAGTCAAACCATATCATTCTGCCCCTGGTTTCCCCAAAATATCATGTCCTCACATTTCAAAACCAAGTATGTCTTTCCACCAGTCCTCCAAAGTCATAACCCATTTCATCATTAACTCAGAAGTTCACAGTCCAAAGTCTCTTCTGAGACAGGGCAAGTCCCTTCTGCCTATGAGCATGTAAAGTGAAAAGCAAGTTAATTACTTCCTATATATAATGGGGGTAAGGCATTGAGTCAATACCAAGATAAATTGGCCAAAACGAAAGGGCTAAAGGCTCCACACAAGTCTGAAATCTAGTGGGGCAGTCAAATATTAAAGCCCCAAAATGATCTCCTTTTATACCATGCCTCACATCCAGGGCACACTGATGCAAGAGGTGGGCTGCCATAGCCTTGGGTAGCTCTGTCTCTGTGGCTTTGCAGGCCACAGCTCCCCTCCTGGCTGCTTTCACTGGCTGGCATTGAGTGTCTGTGGCTTTTCCAGGCACACAGTGCAAGCTGTCAGTGGATCTACCATTCTTGGGTCTGGAGGACAGTGGTTCTCTTCTCACAGCTCCACTAGGCAGTGCCCTAGTGGGGACTGTGTGTGGAAGCTCCAACCCCACATTTCTCTTCTGCACTACCCTAGGAGAGGTTCTCCATTAGAGCCCCACCCCTGCCACAAACTTCTGCCTAGACATCCAGGTGTTTCCATACATCCTCTGAAATCTAGGTGGGGGTTCCCTAACCTCAGTTCTTGACTTCCGTGCACCTGCAGGCTCAATATCATATGGAAGCTGCCAAGGCTTGGGGCTTACACCATTTGAAGCCATGGCCTGAGCTGTATCTCAGCCCCTTTTAGCTATGGCTGAAGCAGCTGTGATGTAGGCACCAAGTCCTTAGGCTGCACAGACCAGGCAGACCCTGGAACTTGTCCACGAAACCATTTTTTTTTCTTCTCCTAGGCCTCTCAGTCTGTGAAGAGAGGGCCTGGTATGAAGTTCTCTGACATGCCCTGGAGACATTTTCCCCATTGTCTTGGTGATTAACATTAGGTTCCTTGCTACTTACGCAGATTTCTGCAGCCTGGTTAAATTTCTCCTCAGAAAATGGGTTTTTCTTTTATATCACATCATCAGCCTGTAAATTTTTCTAACTTTTATGCTCTACTTCCCTTGTAAACATAAGTCACAATTCCAAACCATATATTTGTGAATATATATAACTGAATACTTTTAACAGCACCCAAGTCACTTTTGAATGCTTTGCTGCTTAGAAATTTCTTTTGCCAAATGCCCCAAATCATATCTCTTACGTTCTAATTTCCACAAGTCTCTAGGGTAGGGAAAAATGCCAGAAGTCTTTTTGCTAAAGCATAACAAGAGTCACCTTTGCTCCAGTTTCCAACAAGTTCCTCATCTCCATCTGAGACCACTTTAGCCTGGGTTTCATTGTCCATATCATTATCAGCATTTTGGCCTAAGCCATTCAGCACACCTCTTGAGAGTCCCAAAATTTCCCAGTTTCCTGTCTTCTTCTGAGCCCTCCAAACTGTTCCAACCTCTGCCTGTTACCCAATTCCAAACTTGCTTCCCCATTTTTGGGTATCTTTACAGCAGCACCCCACTCTACAGGAACCAATTTACTATATTAAACTGTTATCATGCTGCTAATAAGGACATACCCAAGACTGGGTAATTTACATAGGAAAAAAATTTAATTGACTGACAGTTTCACATGGGTGGGGAGGCTTCACGATCATGGTGGACAGCGAATGAGGAGCAAGATCACATCTTACATGGCAGTGTGCAAGAAAGCTTGTGCAGGGATACTCCATTTATAAAACCAACAGATTTCATGAGACTTATTCACTACCATGAGAACAGTATGGGGGAAATCGCCCCCATGATTCAATTATCTCCCACCAGTCTCTCCCACGACATTTGGGGATTATGGGAGCTACAATTCAAAATGATACTTGGGTGGGGACACAGACAAACCATGTCAGAGAGGCCAATGAAGACTCTGAAAACACTAAACAAAAAAAGTAGATTATTCACGCCTCTCCTCTCTCCCTGTATAATCTACACACATTTTCTCGTGAAAAATTGCTACCTAGGAACCTGACCAGTGAGGAGCAAAGGGAGAAGATCTTTTAAAGCTAAAAGAATATCATTGAGAAGTTTGAATTTTGTATTTATGTTTTCTCAACTCCTGTTTGAATTAGAGTTGCAAGGAATCAGAAAATACGATGCTATTATCATATGCCTGCTGCATAATATTTACAATCCATTTCTTATAAATGACGCCCCACTAGAGAAGGTTAATAAGAAATTAAAGGCAGTATTTTCTTCAGGTTAAATTAACTATATATTCTACATATATTTAGCTAGTAACCTATTGTATTATGTTTAAAAACTCTCATAATAACAATAAAACAAATCAAACAAACACAACTTATTTTAAGAGTGCCTTTGTCTTATTAAATGATTTATTGATTATACAGTGTTTATTAACTTAGTTGTGTTTCAAATGAATTGAAAAAACAATTATTATTTGGACACTATGAATGCTATTAGTTTATCCTATATATATAACAGTTGGGTACATCTTTTGTCCCACTTTCTGAAACTTAAAAATCAGAAAAACATTTCAGGTAAAAAAAAATCTAACATTTCCATAATAATCAAATTAAATAATCCATTTAAAATGTGCTTGTAAATTGAAATGTATTTGTACCTTAACACCAGAACTATCTTCTTTGGCTCATACCACAGATCACCACCAGATGGTGGTAGAAGACTGACTGATACTTTCAATATTATCAATGGGCAAGACATACGTGCTTGGCAGTTTTAGGCTTTTGCTTTTTTCAGTCTTCTTTTCCACATACAAATAATTTCTTAATTCTTTACTATTACAGCTTTATTCTATGTATAGGACTGAGGCTATTGGGACCTGAGGGTTGCTAGGATTATACCCATCTAAATGTAAGACAATGGAACTCTCAGGAAGGAGATTAAAAGGTTAGGGAAACATTTGTTAAATTTCTTATTTTCAAATAATTTTAGAAAAATATATAATATATTTTTCTATATATAATAAATACTATATATATTCTGTAGATTCTTTATACTATGTACATATATAATGTACATGTATTATATTGTAACATGTATAATACAACTGTTCACAAAAAGAATGAAAAACATCTACTGTGTAAAACCTACTACTTCAGCGTGTACATGATAAGAAGTCTGGAATTCTTTTAATGTTCTATTGTTGTTTCAATATCTAGCACCACAAAAATACTAGAGTCTTACTTTCAAAAAATATAATTGACCTTGTGGTACTTTCGTATTGCACACAACACACAAGTGTGGCTTTGTATATACACAGGGAAGACACACGACGGAAAATAAAGTAAGAGTCAGGCTAATCTTTCATGGTAGAACATTGTCCACACTAAAAATGAATTTCATATTTTTTAACTCTTCCAATCTCTTTGAATTATTTCTCAATTTGACGCATGACCTAAAATTCTTAATCCATTAACTCCACATTAATTTTAATTTTTTCACAGATATGTCCATACAGAATTTTCAATGTTTGAAATTCCTGTGTAATGTGAAATCTAATCTTCGTGAGAGGTATTTTTTCATTTTCCAGTAAAAATTCCTTAAAATGTGTTTTTATATTATTTTCAAGAATAAAATAAAATGTATAACAAAAAATATTTTTTGTTATTTTAGGATTCCTAATACATTCTAGAGTAAAGGATTATTTTTGTTCTTTTGCTCTTCTATTAAATACTTTAACAAAATCACATCTTTAACATTTTTATCACAGATTTTAATGTTTTTTCATGTTTTCCTTAAACAAGCATATTCACAAACCTATTCACTTCAGCCAAAGGTCACCTAAAATAAAAGTTGTGGCATGACGTGATTAAAAAATAGGATATATTTTGAGAGTTTAGCAATATATAATTTAACAAATGAGTATCATTTATGCATTTATATGACTCTCCTGACAAATATTGCATTTGATTTTAATAAGAAAGTGTCTCAATTTATTTTATCTCAAATTAACAAGTGGAAAAACATGCTTTTATCATTAATAGACATTGTTCTACATTTCTGAGAAAAACTTCAAGAAAGCAATAGATACTAATATATAATATTACATTTTAAATGTTTTTGTTTTGGTAGCTAACTCACTGAGGACTTGACAGAAATATTGCACACAATGATCTAGGTAAAATGAGATGGGTTTAGATTGAGTTAGTTCTATTGCATAAATGTGGAATACAAGTTACTAAAATGTGACAATATCAATCATATATAATTCTTATTTTATTTTCCTTTATTCTATTTTGGCTTCTTCTGTCACTACCTTCAGATACTTTCAAGACAGCACAATGTTTATTTCAGTTTCTGCAGTAATGCCCTGTGGACATTTCAAAACTTGAATGAGCAGCCTAAAAGGCAGACTACTTAAGTTCATTTTTAAATACTTGGATTTAAAAAATGTAATAGTTATTATTCCTCTTTTTTCCCTAAAATATTATATAGGGAAAAAGCTAAGTCTGTATATCTGTTGGGCAGCAATCAGCTTAGAGTTGAGGGTAGGCTGAGCTGTTTAGACTGAGTGTGTATGTCCAGTTCCTCAAAGTTTATATCCTTATTTTTTGGATTCCTAAAAAATTGTTCTTAAATGTCAGTTATCATTTATTATCACATTACTGCTGTTGTCTTTACTAGAATTGTGAATTCTTTTTTATGTCATTGTGTCTCTCTCAAAGATGAAAAATAAAAGTTGGTCAAGAAACGCGGCAAGAAATATGAGATAAAGTGTATAAACTGGCATGAGTGAACATTCTTTCTTTGCATTTAGTTAATAACTCTTAAGCTCCTGTAAGAACAGAAATTTGTTACTTCCTTTTGAAACCTGTCCAAAATAATACCGTGCCTTAAAATTTATCTGTTCCAAGAAAAGTTATATGGCTACATTTTCATCACCAAAAAATACAATGTAACAAATAGTTCCTAAATTGTTGCTGGATAACTCTGGCATTACTAGAATACTTCTGTATGCCTATAGGAATTCTTGGACATCTATCTTTTTTCTTTGTTATTTCAGGTAACATACATTTTTTTAAGCAGTAGCTTTTTGGAATAAATTGTGATCAGCTTTCTATAGTCACAACTATAATGGAAGATTTCAGATAAATAGCAGGCAGATGAGCTGTCTTGTTAAAAAAAAAAAAATGATGCTTTCTCATTGCATTCAAGATATTCCAAGCAATTTTGAATAAAAAACAGGATTCTTTATCTCAGTTTATCACTTCAGATTTTCAGAAACTACCTCTCTTAAGCATTCTGAGCTTTAGCCACAGAAAATTACTAAATAATCCTGTCATGTCATATGCATATATTACCTCCAATAATTTTTTCTCTTATCCTTGAATTCAGGAACACTTCTGAATTTCCATCAATTTTTCAAAATCTTGTTCAATGGTTATATATTCTCAAAAGTTGTTGGTCCCTAGCTTTCAAAGATTAGTTATTTTCATATTATTTTCTTCCTAATTCTAATTAGAAAACTTTTTGTAATATAATTACTTATTAAAATATCAATTACACATTTAATTCATAATTTCATAGCACTGAATACAATATATGGCACATAGTAGGTTTAATAAATTTGAGCCTTATTAAAATAATAAAAAGATAAAATTTAAATATCAAAGTAGATGTGAAAAAGAGAAAAGTTTAAGTATATATGTTAAATCCAAATTCTCAAATTTTCTGCTCCTGTTGGAGGTACAGACTCTGGAGCCTAACTGCCTCGGTATAAATATTGATCACTTTGTAGCTGTATTCTCCAAGTCAGGTTTCTTAACACTATGTCTTTTTCCATCATTGTTGAAATGAGGATGGCAATAGTTTTTATTTTAGGATTGTAATCAGGGTTAAAGAAGTCAATACATACAAGGGCTTAGAACAATGCCTAGCAATACTGCATACTCCGTAAGTATTTATTATAATTAATATTATTGAAAAGCCAACATTTTGAAACACTAAACATTTTTTTCTGACCACTTAAAATATTAATGCAGACATTTAAAAATATGGTTTCATGAATGTTCTGGTACACAAAATGGGATATTTAAAAAGAAAAGAACTATCATGAAATAATAATAATAAAAATGAACAAGCTATTATGCAGGCAACAACTTGGTTGAATTTTAAAGAAATTGTTCTGAGTGATAAAAACCAGTCTTAATAGATTGAATACAGTATTATTCCATTCGTTATAATATTATAGTAATGGAGAACAGATCAATGGATACTAGGCTTAATGAAGTGGGTGGGATGGGGAATGGTTATAAAAAGGCAGCGTATGGATCCTCCTGGTGATAGAACAGTTCTGTATCTTGAATGTAGTGTTGGCTACACATACATGGACCTAAATTTGATTAAAATGCACAGAAATAAATGCACACACACTCTCTCTCACACACACACACACACATACACACACACACACACACACACACACACACACTCTAAACATAATGAGAATAACTTGGAGAAGCAAATTTGAAAATGATACAAATGTAATCAGAGATGTCCTTACAATGACCATGCATATATCAACTACATGAATGAAAAGAATGCTAACTTCAACAAAAACTTGGAAAGATTCTGTGGGAAATACACTTAAATTTAACAAATCTCGCAAAGAGAAACAGCTGTTTGATTTGCTTCAGGAATTACTTTCACTGCCAAATTGTACCAGGAAACCTAACTCTGTCTATACCTTTCTACTTGAAAACAAGTGCTCAGTGAATATCTGAGCATTTCATGCTAATATATTTCTTATTCCCTTGTTTTAGAAAATGTCATGTCATGTCTTTCTGTGGATAAAGAGAAGACATAAAAATAAGTATAAGTAAGGCTTGGGAAATTTTAAAAAGTTTGGCTGCTTCAATCAATACCAGCATCCTGGTTGTAATATTATACTAAGTTTTGCAAGATATTATCTTTAACAAAACTAGGTAAAGCATACGTGAGTTCACTCTATATATTAATTTTACATCTGCATGTGAATCTATAATGATCACAAAATGTAACATTTAATTAAAATTTATTAAGGATCAGGCTCATGATTGGTTCCAAAATGTTTCAGTAATAGTTAAACGTCTATTTCTATTTAGGGATTAAATTAGGTAGTTACATGTACTATAAAAGAGTAGGATCAAATGTTGATCACATTACCATCTCCTTTTGCTTTTTTGCATTTCATGAACAATAAAGAACAGAAAAAGTAAACTTAATGGTATTTATATATTTCATAAAAGCTGTTATTAATTAAGCAGCCCATATTGATTATAATATTAATTAATTCAAATCTGGAATGATAATCTTTTCTTAATGGTTATCTAGCTGATTAATTCTTTTTACATCTACTTTCATATAAGAAATCCTCATCTTTGAAGATTAAATATTTTCCCCACCTTTCACATTTGAGGTGAGGAATATCTAACAAAATCTAATGCCAGGCAATTTCTTCGTAGTACTGACCAGACAATTATTAACAACTTAGAAAAAACAAAAGATTTATCTGGAAAAGGAGAGATTTATTACTAACATTGTTTGAAACTACCAAGCCATAGTGAAAATACAAAGCAGTTCAGCTTTTAGATGATTTGATTGCTATTTCTGAACTCTGGATGGATAATGGAATAAAGACCCTCCCCCAACACCCCACGTTCACTGTCTACCCTTTCTCACCCCTCATTAGGCCTTGGTCTTTAACAATGTTTCTCACTTCCTTACCTGCCCTTAGCATGGTATATGAATCCTAGACCAAAACAGAAATCATATCTATCCTAGAGTCAGCCCAATCATGTTGTAGAATTCAGAAACGGCATAAAAAAATCCAGCAACTTCCTGGGATATGTCAGAAGAGGTGACTGAAGGAGATGGCCATGGAAAGAGAAGAGAATAATATAAAGAGTTAAATAAAAAGATGTTAAAAGTTACCTGATAAGGTAACAAGATCACAGGCCATTTTATCTGCACCTTTCAGAGGGTTACTAGCCTTAGATTTTTGAGCACTACATATATTTTGCATACTGGACTTGGGGAGGTTAAATGACACACCTGAATTCATATTGGAATTCATATTGAATGAATTGCAGACCAAAAACTTAGACTCAAGTCACTTGTTGACGCATCGACGCACAGCATATTTAGTGCATAGAATTTACACCTTGTAAATAAATACTATCTTTAAGTTTCATATAGTTTGCACATGATAAAACAGAATCAGAAAAATCAGGGGAAAAACACTTTATGAATTAATGTATTTTACTGTTGTTTTAGTTACTTTTATAAGCACGTACTATCAATAACTGGAGAACGGGAAGCCCACCTACCTTTTTTGTTCCTAATCTTATTGTACAGCACACCAAGTCAAGGCCCATTACCTTCCCTGGAGTGCAGTGGATTATCTTCTAAGCAAGCTCACACTTGGACATTTTACCCTTTGACCTCCTGCATCTCACTGATCTGGGTACCATACCAGAGACTTTCCTATAAAAAAGGTGTAAGGATTTTAAGATCCATAGTGATATAAATTAAATGAGAGCTGTCTCTGTGGAACAGTAAAACAAAAGCCATTTAACTCTTACATTTACTGACCTTTTGCTCCTGCATTTGCAAAGAAAGTACTACTCAATCAGGTTCCTGGCTTTCATGAAACTGTTGAAATGGGCCCGCTAAAGCTTTTAGTATTTTATTAGAACATTTTGCTACCTATTGTTTGTATCCATCTCTCAAGGGGTGAGAATTTGTTTATGAGTGATTTTTAGAAGTGTGTATATAAATATGTTTTTTTCTAGTTTTAGTTTTCTTCAAAGTGGTTTTATTTTCCCTTGGGCTTGATGATAGTACATTAAGTTCTACTTGCAAGAGGAAAGGTATTTGTATACTTAGATTGGAAACAATATTTCTGATGTTAAATAAAATTCCAAGAAGAAGTTGACTTACCTTTATTGATATAAAATATTAAAGCATTTATTTTCAAGTATTAAACTTGAAACAAGGTCACAGGATTCCAGGTAAGGTCACTTGAGGTTGAATTGGTTTAGAAAAATATGTGGTAAAGAAATGCATCTTGGGATAGCCTGCCCCCATGATCAAATTTTTAGTCATTAAAACAAATGTTTTCAGACTCTTCTCTTGATATTTTTATAAGAATGTGGGCAGAACTGACAAATAGAATAAAACCTTAATGCAAAATTTTATAAATAATTTTTAAAGAAAAGTATGTATACCAATGTGTTAAAAATATTTTAAATATTAGATTGCAAACACCATGAAAGCAAATTAAACTTTTGTAAGGTCATTTGGTGTTATTGTCTACCATGATTGAATGGCCATACCCCTAGTTCAGATAACCAACTTAAAAAACTTCATGAACGGTATAGGTTTCTGCAAGACGATGCCAGATTTTTTAAATCGTTTTTTCTAGATCCATTATTTCTCTCTCAAAGTGACATATATTACCTAGTGCATAACTAAATACTAATCTTCAGTACAACAATACAAACTAGAGCACGTATATAGCTCCATGTCACAAAATAAATTATTAATGTAGTCAAATTCAGAAAGGCTCATTTGATTTATAGATAGATCTTAGAGCAATAATTGCATATGCTTTTGTTTTGTTTTATTTTCTCCCAAACTGGACACTTTGCTATTCTGTAAACATTTAATAAACATTTAATATAATACAATATTAAAGATGGCAATTTTAAGAAAAAAAAACCTGGTAAAGTTTTCTAATTTTTCTCATTGCTTGTGTTATGCTATTTTTCAGTAAATATATTGAAATCACATGATTATTGCTGACACTATTCAGTGAAGTTGGCATATATAACACAATTGTTTCCTATGTTGATCTTCATTTATTCTTCCATTTACTCTTCCATTAATTCATTCAGCACCTATATCTTGGGTAATTTCTGTGATTCACAACTAGTGCCAAACACTGTTGAAACACACATAAAAGTATAGGCTGTCAGGGTCTATTTTTTTCATGGAGCTTGTCTTTTTTTCATGTTGCTATAATGGAATACCTGAGATTGGGTAATGTACAAATAAATTAGGTTTATTTGGCTTATGATTTTGGTGGCTGGCAAGTCCAAGATTGGGCACCTGCATCTGGTGAGGGCCTCATGTTGCTTGCACTCATGGTGGAAAGCAGAAGGACAATGGGTGAGTGCAAAGAAATCACACGGTGAGAAAGAAAGCAAAGAAAGAGAAAGCCAAGGAAGCCTTTTTTTAACAACCTACACTGGAGGAAACCAATCCTTTGGTTCCAGTTCTCTTGGAACCTTCTTTAGAACCAATCCTCTTGCTTTCTGTGAAACCAAGAACTCACTCACCCTCTCTGGAAGGCATTAGTCTATTCAAGAGGGATCTGCTTCATGATCCAAACACTTCCCATGGGGCCCTGCCTCCCAACACTACCACATTGGTAATCAAATTTTAATATGAATTTTTGTGAGGCCAAACAATATTCAAGCCATAGCCAAACTCATGGCTTAAAGTGTTAGCAAAGCAAACAAGCAAGTGCTTTGCTGCATATGAAAAATTCGATGGTGCTTTAAAACAAATAGGCAAAATGACCGTAGAGGATCAAAAAAAGCTGACAAAAGGATTTGGCAGCTAAATTGGCACCTGTATGAGAAACAGGATTTTAGATGGTCAAAAGTGAGAAGGGTTTTTCTGGTAGAAACAAACCAACAAACAAAAACAAAAAGGCAAGAGGGAGGAAGCAGAGGAGGGTAACTGATAAGTATGGCTTAAGAGTTTTTACAAAAGGAGTGGTAAAGGCAATGACCAGGGGCCAGATCATAATTGGCTCATCTAAATTTTGATCTGTTGAAGAAAGGAGTAATCGAATATGCAGGAATTGAATGGAACATGTCCAAATAACAGATTAAAATGTAGAATTATTCTGTTCAGATAACAGATAAAAATGTAGAATAAAATTATTTGTGTTTATACTACACACATAGTATTTTGGATATCATATTGAAATTTAGAGAACACGTATCTGTCCATCATTCTTTGTCAGAAAAAATAATTCTTTCAGGACCCTGGATCTAGGTTGATTTTTGAAAGTAAAAAGTTACATTTAAAAGTGCAGAGTGAAAGATAGAAACAATAGATGAAAATTCAGAAAAAGAGCTGGGCATGCTAATATCAAGATCAGTAACTTTATTTCATATTTTTAATACAATTATTTTCTTCTGCCAACAAAAAGACAATTAGAAAAGTGGCCTTTTCTATCTCCTGATTTCTGTTTTCTCTGTGAACTCTACATTTCCATTTTCATAGGCACAGAGCGAAATATATATCCCTATCTATATATGGCTATATATGTATAAATAGATATGGATGTGTGCAGAATTCTATAGCAATATATGATTCAGAAAGGACTGATAAGAAACAAAATATTAGAGAGGTATTTAAATTGTTTTGAGGAATAAAATATTGTAATTTTAAACACATTGATTTAGAAACTAAGTTTATTTTCTGAAGTTTATTTACAATGATAAATCCAGCATCAATGACAGTTCAGTGTATACTATCAGAAGGCTGTCTTTATAAAGATTTTAGAGTTTCTGTGTTTTATGACTTACAACTATTAATCAGGGTTATTTTCAGGTTTTTTTTTTTTTTTTTTTTTTTTTTTTTTTGATGGGGTTTTTAACTCAAGGCTGCTTCTAACCTCTGTTTTCAAGACAACTGAAATTAGGCAATTAACAACATTAGTGTATTGATGGTCTTGTCTGTAGGAATGGTAATAGGCTTCAGAAGATTAATAGCATGGGTATAGTTTCATAATGGAACATCTGCAGAATAACCATTAGGCATATTTTTCATGGTGATTTTTATTGCGGCACCTATAACAGAATTCATGATATTCAGCTAATAATGTAAACTCACCAAATATGTATGTGAAAACCTTGTTCCCCCAAGGATACATGCTATAGAATGAGGGCATTAGTACTTGGGTTTTGAATAATTCAAATATAACATAATTGACCAATAACATTACAAATTCAATTCACCTGTATTGTACCTTGAGCTGAATATTAAACAAAAACCAATAAATTTAACTAGCTAATTAATATTTTCCATCAATAAGAAAATTTCATACACACATTTATTCATTATAAATACTAACTGAAACAATTTTTTTTAAGTTTTCTGATTATTTTAACAAAGGAAATACACTTGCAAAGTGAATTATATTTTTCTTTTTAAATTAGGAATATACATAATAGCCACATTAATTATAAACATATATGCAGCTCATACGATCCTTTCAAGCTCAATAGGGTACAATAATGCACACTAACAGGAAACATGAAGAAGCAAATCCTCCATTTCTGTCTATCCAAGTAATGTCTGATGAATCCATTGCGTATATCCATCTTAGTTGAAAGGTCTTCCTTTTACCTACACCCATTTTTTTCTCCATTTCAGATCCATATGGGAAGCTTATTCAAAACAAGCAGAGAAAAATGACTGTGTGAGTACAGTCTCCTGTATGAACACAAATTACTGTTTTTGGCTTTCATCTTGCCTTGTGTTCACATTTGTCCCCAGAGGAAATATGTACCATTTGCCAGTACCTTCTTAATGTTCCTGGTAGAGTAATAAAAGGCATCATTTAGAAGGACATATTTAAGCTGAGTCAAGCTCAGCAATGATAGGTCAAGAATCATGAAGTAATTGGGAATTTTGTGGGGATGATGAGAAGTTCAGTGTCATGGGGTGATTCCATGAATTGTAAATTAAAGACAGGATGGTGATAGGGCAAGAGTTTACGATAAAGAGTTTATCTGAGTTTAGGTTATAAGCATTGCTGTTCTCCACATTAATGTGATTTGATATTAACCTGGAGATAATGAAAATAATGAAAAGATAGAGCATTACCCATTCTGGTGGCTATGTGAATAACAGCTTAGTTGAGAAAGGATCACCAGAAAAATTTTAGGAGGCTACAATCACTACACGATTATAAATATGAGATGATGAAGGACAATGAAGGCCTAATAAATAGGGACAAAGACATAAATAAATAAGGATTGAGAAATTTGAAAACTCTAACTGAGGTAGATTAGACAGATTTGATAATAGACAGTGCAAAATAGCAGGGAGTGAATGGAGAGTCTAAAATGGTGCCAAAATTTCCAGTTTCGGAGACAGGGAAGTGATTACTCTATTACAACAGCAATTAAAAATTGAAGCAAATGCTTACCTGTGAGAAAAAATAGTTTGACTTTTGATTTCAGTTTGAAATCCCTATATATTTAAGTAAATAGGATCACTTGATCCTATATGGAAACAAAATTTGGAAAGAAAATTTGAAGCTCAAGATAATAATCATAACAATGGGAACAGATTACATCATCTGGGGAGAAACAATAAAGGGAAAACAGAGGAGTGGAAAATCTCAGCTTAAAGGAAGAGGTATTTTTGTTTTCTGTTTCTACCAAAAATGGCATTGGAAAATTGATAGTGATTGCATTTAATCTGTAAATTGCTTTAGAATATTTTAGCAATTAATTCTTCCAGTTCACACATATGGAATTTCTTTCCATTGACTTGTGTCTTCTTCAATTGCTTTCATCGATGTTTATTGTTTTTAGTGAAAAGATTGTCACTTCCTTTGCTAAATTTATTCCTAAGTACTTTATTTTTTGATGGTATTATAAATGGAACTGTTTTCTTGATTTCTTTTTCACATAGATTTTTATTTATGTGAAGAAATAATGATTTTTGTATGTTGTACCCCATAATTTTACTGAATCCATACTTCTAACAGCTTTTTAGTGAAGTATTTAGGGTTTTTTACATATAGGATCTCTGACATCTGCAAACAGGTATAACTTTACTTCTTTCTTCTGACTTGGATCCTTTTATTTATTTTTCTTGTCTCATTGTTTTTGTTAGTACTGGAAGAACTGTGTTAAACACAAACGGTGAAAGTGGGCATTTTTACTTTGTACCAGCTCTTAGAGGATAAATTTTGTTTTTTTCCCATTGATTATGGTATTAACTATGGGCTTTTTATGAATGACTACTTTAGTGTTGAGAAAATATTGTTCTATACCTACCTAATTTGTTGAGAGTTTTTATCATGAAAATATGTTGACCTCTGTACAATGTGTTTTTTCCTGCATCTATTTAGAAGATCATGTATTTTATACATTATATTTCTTTAGTGTGATACATCACATTGAAGGCTTTGCCTGTAAAATATTAAACCCTGCATCCTAGAGAAAATAATGAATAGCCAAAGCCATCTTGAGAAAGAAAAACAAAGTTGGGGACATCATATTCTTTATTTCAAATTATTAAAAGTAATAGTAATAAAAACAGGCACACAGACCATTAAAACAGAGTAGAGAACCCAGAAGTAAACCCAAGCAGTAATTTTTTACAAGGTCGCAAAGAAGGCACATTGGGGAAAGGACGATATATTTCAGGGTTAGAAAAATTGAATACCTAAATGCAAAATAATAAAACTGGACCCTTATACCATACATAAAAATCCTCTCAAAATGAATTAAAGGCCTAAATGTAAGATGTGAAACCATAACCTTCTAGCAGACATAGGGGAAAAGCTCCCTGGTATTGGTATTGGCCATGATTGTATAGCTATCTCACCAAAAGCACAGGCAATAAAAGCAAATAAATAAATAAATAAATAAATAAATAAATAAATAAATAACTGGAACTATGTCAAACTAGAAAGCTTCTTCACAGCAAAGAAAATATTCAACAAACTGAGAAGCCAACAGATTTGGAGAAAATGATATGTGAACCACATATCGAATAAGGATATAATATCTAAAATATATAAGAAACTCATAAGTCAAAAGCAAAAACACAATTACAAAATGGGCAAATGACCTAAATAAATATTTTCCAAACAAAGCATGAAACATATCCAACAGGTGTATTAAATGGTGCTCTAAATCAGTAATCATCTGGGAAATATACATCAAAACCACAATGAGACATCAACTCACATATATTAGAACGGCTGTGATCAAAAAGACACGAGATAAGTATTAGCAAGGGTGTAAGAAAATAGACAAAATTTGTCCTTTGCACACTGTTGGTGGCAATGTAGACTGTTGCAGCCATTGTGGAAAACAATATAAAGATTCCTTAATCAATTAGAAGTAACACTGCCATATAATTCAGCAATCTCACTTATGGATATATACTCAAGAAAATGAAATTATCACCTTGTAAACATATCTGCACCCTTATATTCATTGCAATATTATTCATAATATCTCAGCTATGGGGAAAAATCTGTATCTACCAGCAGAGGAATGGATAAAAAAAATTTGTGATATACATATACAATGAAATACTTTCAGCCTTTTAAAAGGAGATCCTGATATTTTTGACAACACAGATGAACCTAAAGAACATTATGCTAAGTGAAATAATCTAGGCACAGAAAGACAAATATTGCATGATCTCATTTGTATGTGGAATTAAAAAAATAAACAAAACAAACCCCAAATAAACAAACAAAGCAAAATTTGAATACATAGAAACAGAGTACAACAGTGGTTACTAGGGTCTGTGGGTGATGGGGAAGAAATGAAGAGATGGAGGTTAAAGGCCACAGAGTTACAATTATGTGGAATTAGTAAATCTAGAGTTTTAGTGTACAGCATGAAGTCTGTCATCAATAATACTGCAATGTGGCAGGGCGCAGTAGCTCATGCCTGTAATCCCAGCACTTTGGGAGGCCAAGGTAGGTGGATCACTTGAGGCCAAGAGTTCAAGACCAGCCTGGCCAACATAGAGAAACTCCATCTCTATTAAAAATACAAAATTTGCTGGGCGTAGTGGCCTGTAACCCCAGCTACTCAGCTAGCTGAAGCATGAGAATCACTTCAACCCGGGAGATGAAGGTTACAGTGAGCAGAGATCACGCCACCATACTCCAGCCGTAGGATACAGACCCTGTCTCAAAAAACAAACAAAAAAAGGATGAGTTCATGTCCTTTGTAGGGACACGGATGCAGCTGGAAACCATCATTCTCAGTAAGCTATTGAAAATGTGGCACATATACACCATGGAATACTATGCAGCCATAAAAAAGGATGAGTTTGTGTCCTTTGTAGGGACATGGATGCAGCTGGAAACCATCATTCTCAGCAAACTATCGCAAGAACAGAAAACCAAACACCGCATGTTCTCACTCATAGGTGGGAACTGAACAATGAGATCACTTGGACACAGGAAGGGGAACATTACACACCAGGGCCTGTTGTGGAGTGGGGGGAGGGGGAGGGATAGCATTAGGAGATATACCTAATATAAATGACAAGTTAATGGGTGCAGCACACCAACATGGCACATGTATACATATGTAATCGACCTGCACATTGTGCACATGCACCTTAGAATATAAAGTATAAAACAAAAAATGAACTAAGTAGAATAAACAAGGAAAATCACACACACACACAAAAAGAAATAAATAAGCATTATGATCATTATCCAAAACAAACAAACAAACAAACAAACACATTACATTGTATACTGGCAATTTGCTAAGAGAGTAGGTGTTAGGTACTTTTATCACAAAAATGGTAACTCTATGAAATAATCGATATGTTAATTTGCCTGACTATAGTACATGCATATCAAAACATCATGTGTATACCTTAAATATATACATAATTTTTTGATCTAATGTGTTTATTAACACATTGAATAAAAATGCACAGTAGTCAAAAAGTGGAAACAACTCAAATGTATACTAACTGATGAACAGATAAATAAAATGTGATATATTTAATTTTATATGAAGTTAGGCAGAGGTAGAATATCAGCATTGGAGATCATGGTAAAATGTCAGAGATATTGGAGAAGCAAAGGAGACAAAAGCTGCATTGAGGCCAACAAAAGGTATATAAAACGATATTCAGAAATAGAGTCAGTCAGCATTGCTAGAAGGCATGAAGTCCTTTAGGATAATTAATAAAAGATAATGTTAGCCTTTGGCTATAATAATTAGCAGGCAATTAGTTATCTTAAAAAGAAAATTTTCAATAAGGGGTGATGGTAGTCATTTAGTATTTATCTAACTCACCAACTTTTAACTACTTTTGCATCAAAAAATAGAAAAATTAATTTTTCAAAGAGCTATTTTTTATTTCAAAGCAGACAATGCAAATCTACCCACTCAAATAAAGTATTTGAGATAGTTTAGATAGACAGTGGAATAATTATTACCCTGTAAAAGATTTTGTTTAAATTTACCTACTGACTGTCTAGGACAATAAAAATTAGTTAAATAATAATTAAACCTTTTGTGTATTATTGCTGATCTGATATTCATAAAGCAGGAATGACAGAAAATATAATTAGTTCATTCCCCATGTCCTTATAATATGGCAAAGCCAAGTGATTTGTATGCACATTACATCGCCTTTGAACCTTGCAAAATTATTTAGCACCTTTATCAAATTGGCACATTAATATACTATCTCAAAAGAAGCTGGACTTTAAAACAAAAAGAGAGAATCCTAAGGAATAAAAGGAATCTGCAAGATCACCTCCTCCAAATTCGCAAATATCAGGCTCCCAAAGTTTAACTTACTTAAGGTAATATATTTAATCATGAGATGGCTAAACCTAGAACCCACATGACCATCTTTCATATGCTTTTATTCCTTTCAAAAGGAAGATGCAAAGCTTGGGGTACTGATCAAATATTTAACTTTGTTACAGGTAGTTAGATAGGCATGAGCAGGGCAGGAGAGGGCTCTCCTCACAAACCACTAGAAATGCTGGGGGATGATTAGGCAGTTATCTCATTGCCTCTTTAAACATGATAATACAGTAGCCAGGGAGAGAAAATCTCCTGATCGTCCACACTTGTTAACATTAAAAATGTTAACCGAATGCATACCCCAGGGAGAAACAGCTTCCTAGGCATGCACATTAAGAGACAAAAATGGCGAAGCATGATCTTTTGGGTATACTCCACCAGAAAAAGGAAGAAATCCTCAGGTGAGTATGTGTATAACTCCCTAAACATATTGCACGTGTTCACTTCCCAAGGGTAAGGAGGGTTCTGCGCATACGGGCAGACCACCCTAAGAGAAGAATCATAGGAAAGAGAAAAGCTTATAAAAGTCCTAGGATAATGGTTAAACGGGGCACTTGACCTTCTCTCTTTAACCTTCACATGCCCAATTGGGTCTCTTCCAAGTGCACCTTCATTTCTTTCCTGTTCTAAGGCCTTTTTAAATAAACTTCTATTCCTGGTCTGAAACTTGCCTCGCCCTCTTTTCCTGCTTTATGCCCCTCAGTCAAATTCTTTCTTCTGATGAGGTAAGGACTGAAGTTACAATGGACCCGTATGGATATGCCACCGGTAACTCGGTGTAACTTGGATCTCTTCCACCAACAACAATTTAACATGAATCATTTTATTCCACTCATTTGCACAAATGTGTATTATTTGTCTTAAAAATGCTTTAAAGGTTTATATTAACTTTCTCAAATTACTTCCATTTTAAAAAATGCTTTAATCTCAAGATATTATTTTAAAACAAATTTAGATTACAGGACTGATCAGTAATTAAAGATTATCCTTGGATACAATTTACTTAAACTAGTATTATAGTCATAGGATTAGCTCTATTATGCTAAGCCTTCAGATGTATGGGGCTGGAGAATTCATTAAAAAGGTTTAAGGCACAAATAACAACGCAAGGTCTCCCTAGAGTACAGTGCTTGAGTCACATGCTTCCAAGAATTGCAAGAAGACTATACAATTTGCCCACCATCTCTACCAACCCTTTTTCAATTATAAATCTGTGTTCCCATAGCATTTATGATGTCTTGAGGGGAAAACTAATACAGCTCAAGTCCATCTTAAGACATATTATAGTGAAGTAAAAGTGGCTACTGAATTAACAGACTAATAAATCATTTTCAAAACCAAGAATTTTCTCACGTCATTTCTGTTCCAGTATAACCATAGATTGTCTCCCTTGTTGTAATGAATCATTGATGCTGGAATTTCTACTTAGTAGTGTCATATTTGCTAGATGAGATCTGAGTTCAGTTGGCCATTAAGCAAGCAGGAATTAGGTTTTGCCAACTATCATACTAAGCATCACCATTGTAGATGCAAGTCAAAGCAGCTTAGGAATGTGAGAATTTGGCTGATACTTGTAGACTTCAATCCTCTTAAACAGTGAGAGCATAGGTTCTATATTTGAGGCCCAATCCTTCAAAAGTTACCAGTAAACTTTGTGAGCACTCTTCAGAACCATACTCGGCTTTGAGATGCCCACGTCCCTGTAGACAAGATCCTAACATGATTTTGTAATCATTTCCTTCAGTTTACATACAGACACTCACCAGTGAAAGCTGGTGAAGTCTTGGACCGGAACTGGTCCTGTATCTACCAGTGCACAAAATCCTAAAGGTGATTTTATATTCCTCCCAAAAGACCACACAAGACAGCCAAGGAGTGTATGATGTTTTTAAACTTCTTGAATCATAGAACGACTTGTCGCATACATTCATTCCAGAGGTATACCTATGTAAATATAGAATAAGAAATTTTTCTCAGGAAAGGCAGTTTCTGCTTCACAGTGATTTTCCAACTCTAAACATAAAGAAAGAAAAATATAAGAAAAATAATTTTTCAACAGACATTGCTTCCAGAGTCTTCTCACCCCAGTTCTGGAGAGATGCGCAAACCCACATGCAAAAAGAAAAAGAGTAGTAGACATCGAACATCAGCAAGGTTTGTGAATAGATTCTACACAGTATCAGTGCTAGTATAAGCTTTCTTATTACGGGACTGAACCTTGGTGTATCTATTGTTTACCTTGCTGAGTAATTTCCTCTAATTCACAGCTTGATTTTTTGATCTATGTCTTCTCTTTCCTCTAATTTGCTTAAACTAAAGTATTAGCAAAGGAATTGACTTTTTTCTCCAAATCCCCATCCCAATCTAGGAATATTTTAAAAAATACTTGAAAACATTCTAAAATGCATGAATTGAGTTGAACACTTGCACAGTTAAAGTATTAGAATCATTCAAATCTTATAATAAATTGCTTCCTTAGTCCTGCTTATTTGGAATTATATGTGTAGAATTCTGCAAATGAAGGGGAAATAGTTACTGTAAATGTTCTATTAAACCCAATTTGTTATGGATAAAATTTCCTTTCTTCTCCGTGCCTTTATTCTTATCTCTCTTGTTTTTCCTTATTTCTTCTTTTTCTACCTTCCTTTCCTTTTCATTTTGGTATTGGTTTCGTTTTTACCATCTGAGAATTTTGGCATACAATTATATTTTGTACTCAGAAGAAGAATGCAGCGGTAGAATACTATTGTTATTATGCTGTGTTTGGGGGTTTGGAATGGTTGCAGGATATTAGCTTGTCCAGGAGCAACTTTTCCCCTAGAGTTGAATTTTCATCAAAGATGGATATTAGACAAAGTCTGATGTACAAGCAGTTTATTCTGGCAGTCCTCTTACAAGCCGGATAGCAGGAACAAGCTGGCATGGGCTAGATACATTCAGGGAGTCAGATGATTACCTGACCAGGAGGGTCTCCATCTAGAGACCATACTGAGTTTGAGAAGTTCTTCCTCCTTTTTTGTACTCTTGTTCAGCCTGGATCAGTTACCAGGTGTTCTTTCAAAAAGGGAGTTTTAAGTTATTCCTGTAAGGGTAAGCTCTGTTTTAAAGGTTCTAAGAGCTGCATCTTTGCTGAGGTGGTCTTGTCTCCTGGAAACCTCCAGATCAGGTGGCTTCATATTGCTGAGTGACACGTAGTGTTGGCCCTGTGATATGCATGAGTGAACCTTATGGCTATCATCAATCTTATAGTTACATTACCTCCGTAGTAGTAGTATCAAGATCAACACAACTATTATCCTTTTCTTTAATATGATCATTTACATCTTAACTCATGCAAAAGTTGCCTGATTTTAAATGTTAGCATTATGTTTCCCTAGATGTGTAGTGAAAGTCTCTTTCCTAATTTATGAAAATGCTACTGTGGAATTAAAAGCCCAATGATGCAATTTAGGAAAGATCAATATCTGTATAAAATAGGAAATTAAATACACAGTGAGAATTGGTATATATGTTTTTAAACACGGTGACAGAAAAAAGGCCCTCAATATTATATGCTAGATTTTAGAAAATTAGGAGATCTAATAAATTGTATTTTGCAGGCACTTCATTTGAAATGATTCCACTTCTTCAATGTAGTAGAAATTAACTAGAATTATAGCTTGTCTTGAATTTTTATAAAATGTCTACATGATATAAGGTTAAGTTTATATGGGCTGAAGGCTGTATATTACATTGATGGATAATTTAAAATTAGAATAAAAGGTAAGTTCAAAGTATCAATTTATTTGTACTACTTTCTTTGATTCTCATGTTCACTTTAAATATATGAAATGAATTGCTAATTCAGTAATAGATGCAATCAGGCTCTAAATAAATAATTCAGATATCCAGAAATAAGGAATTTAATTATTTCACTTACAAACTTCCCTGCTTTGAAAATATGTCATGATAGATGATGGATGAAATATATTCACAATAAAGGAAAAGCTTATCATATTATAAAATTGTAGAAATATATTCAAGGAAAATTATATAGTAAACATAAAGAAACTGGAAGAATATTTTATAAGTCTACTGTGCTCGGCTCAAAGATTGAAATCTATTGTGTTTTGGAAAATTCTAGATATCAATCTATCAGATTTGCATGAAATTAAATTACAATGTATCTTTTAAAACTTAATGATGCATTAAAAAGATTTGATTTTAGATTATAAAATGCAATTTAAAACATTAATTGAGGACTTATAGATATATACAAAAATGTAAATATTTATACATATGAAAATCAACTTTATTCACATTCTTTCAAAGACATTTCTAAGATCTATCTTTTTTTCAATTTTCTTCTATAATTTTAGAAAGTATAAGTGTACTGGCTATATATATTTATACATATACAAATATAACATTAGCAAAATTAATCTAATTTTCACAGAGACAGATAAAATCTTGTTTTCATGCTACACATACAAGAAGTGAATCTTCAGGGGCAAATGGACTCAAAATTTTAATTGGGCTTATTTAATTAGAGCACTTTGTCCTTTGATGAATTTTGATACCTATTAAAATCTCCCCCAATGACAAACTTCTACTAAAAAGAAAAAAAGTTGGAAATTTCCTATGCATTATATAATAAACTTTTAAAATAGAATTTTAACAACAAGAACAACAAAAGAAATGCAAATTGCATCATTAAAACAGATATTCTGGTCTATCTGGAAAGATAGCAAGAATAACTTTTCAGCATCAATTTAGGAGACATAATTTCCCTGTCTAGTCACTAGCTTTCAGTTGCTAAATTATAAATGTCAATTAATGTTCTATGGGTGGAAAAAAAAACCCTCCAGAGTCACATATCTAAAGAGTTAGTGTATTTTAAATGCCACTAACATATATGGCATTAGGTGATTTTGCAGGAACTTCATTTGTAATGATTTCAATGGTGATTTATGAGATTTTGGTGCACCCATCATCCGAGCAGTATACACTGCACCCTATTTGTAGTCTTTTATCCCTCAACCCCTCTCCCACCCTTCCCCTCAAGTCCCCAAAGTCCATTGTATTATTCTTATTCCTTTTCGTATTCATGGCTTAGCTCCCACATATCAGTGAGAACATGTGATGTTTGGTTTTCCATTCCTGAGTTACTTCACTTAGAATAATAGTCTCCAATATCATCTAGGTCACTGTGAATGCCATTAATTCATTCCTTTCTGTGGCTAAGTAGTATTCTACCATTCATATATACATATATGTATAATATATATATGATAGAATATATATCATATGATATATATGATGAAATACTACTCAGCCACAAAAGGAATGAATCAATGGCATTCACAGCGACCTAGATGATATTGGAGACTCTATCTATCTATCTATCTATCCCATAGTTTTTTTATCCACTCATTGATTAATGGGCATTTGGGTTGGTTCCATAATTCTGAGATTGTGAATTGTAGTACTATGAACATGCGTGTGAAGGTATCTTTTGTGTATAATGACTTATTTTCTTCGGGGTAGATACCCAGCAGTGGGATTGGTAGTTCTACTGTTAGTTCTTTAGGGAATCTCCACACTGTTTTCCATACTGCAGCTGTACTACTTTACATTCCCACCAGCAGTGTGGAAGTGTTCCCTGATCACCACATCCACGCCAACATCTACTGTTTTTTGATTTTTTAATTATGGCCATTCTTGCAGGAGTAAGGTAGTATTGCATTGTGGTTTTGTTTTGCATTTCCCTGATCATTAGTGGTGTTGAGCCTTTTTTCACATGTCTGTTGGCCATTTGTATATCTTCTTTTGAGAATTGTCTATTCACATCCTTAGCCCACTTTCTGATGGAATTTATTTTTTCTTGCTGATTTGTTTGAATTTGTTTCAGATTCTGGATATAGTCCTTTGTCAGATGTATAGATTGAGAGGATTTTCTTCCACTCTGTGTGTAAAATCTGTAAAATCTGTTTACTGTGCTGACTGTTCCTTTTGCCATGCAAAAGCTCTTTATTTAAGTTCCCGCTATTTATCTTTGTTTTATTGCGTTTGCTTTTGGGTTCTTGGTCATGAAATCCTTGCCTAAGTCAAGATCTAGAAGGAATTTTCCACTGTTGTCTTCTAGAATTTTTATAGTTTCACGTCTTAGATTTAAGTCCTTAATCCATCTTGAGTTGATTTTTGTATAAGGTGAGAGATGATTATCCAGTTCATTATTCTATATGTAGCTTGCCAATTATCTTGGTACCGTTAGTTGAAAAGGGTGTCCTTTCCCCACCTTATGTTTTTGTTTGCTTTGTCAAAGATCCGTTGGTTGTAAGTATTTGGCTTTATTTCTGGGTTCTCTATCATATTCCATTGGTCTATGTTTTTTTTTTTTTTTTTTTTTCTTTGACAGAGTCTTTCTCTGTCGCCAGGCTGGAGCGCAGTGGCGTGATCTTGGCTCACCACCTCAGCCTCCCAGGTTCAAGCGATTCCCCTGCCTCAGCCTCCTCAGTAGCTGGAATAAAGCCACGCGCCACCACGCTCTGCCTAATTTTTTGTATTTTAATAGAGACAGGGTTGCACCTCATGATCTGCCCACCTTGGCCTCCCAAAATGCTGGGATTACAGGCATGAACCACTGTGCCCGGCCTATGTGCCTATTTTTATATGAGTAACATGCCATTTTGGTGACCATAACCTTATAGTGTAGTATGAAATCAGGTAATGTGATACCTCTAGATTTGTTCTTTTTGCTTAGTCTTGCTTTGACTACTCAGGCTCTTTTTCAGTTCCACTTGAATTTTAGAATTGCTTTTTCTAAATCTGCCAAGAATGATAGTGGTATTTTGATTAGGATTGCATTGAATTTGTAGATTGCTTTTGGCATTATGGTCATTTTCTCAATATTGATTCTACCCATCCATGAGTATGGGATGTATTTCCATTTGTTTGTGTCAACTAGGATTTCTTTCAACAGTGTTTTTTAGGTTTCCTTGTAGAGGTCTTTAGTCACCTTGGTTAGGTGTGTGTATATACATACATATATATACACACACACACACACACACATATATATATATATATATATATATATTTTTTTTTTGCAGCTATTGTAGAAAGGGTTGAAGGGTTGAGTTCTTGATTTGATTCTCCACTCGTTTGCTGTTGTTGTATGGAAGAGCTACTGATTTGTGTACATTAATCTTGTATCCAGAAACTTTGCTGAATTTTTATGTCAGTTCTAGGAGCTTTCTGGAGGAGTCTTTAGGGTTTTCAAGGTAAACAATCATATCATCATCAAACAGTGACAGTTTGACTTCTTCTTTACTGATCTGGATGCATTCTATTTCTTTCTGAGAGCAAGACACTGTCTCAGAAAAAAAAAAAAGGAATATGCATTAAGTACTTGTTTTCGTTAGGCATTATTTTGGTTTGTGTGGACTGCTATAACAAACTATCACAGACTTACTGGCTTATAAACAACAGAAATTCATTTCTCACAGTTCTGGAGTCTAGAAGTCTGAGATCAAGGGGTCAGAGTGGTAGGACTCTGCTGGGATTCGTCTTCTGGTTTGCATTCTGCTGGCTTCTGGTTGTATACTTAGATGGCAGAAAGAATGCAATGTAGCTCTCTGGTCTTTTCTTACATGAGTACTACTAATTCCATTCATGGGGACTCCACACTCATAATCTAATTACCTCGAGAAAGCCCACATTCAAAGAGTATCACATGGGGGTTAAACTGGGGTTAAGAATTGTATAATAGAAGGGCACACACACTTATTCCATAAGCATTACCTGAACCTGAGCTTCCTACAAACTACTAAAATCATTCTAATATTTGCAAAATGTTGCTTTGTTACCGTGGTGTATACAGAAGTGGAAGCCTACATTTTATTTTAAATACTCTGTTTTTGCTTAAAAATCTACAAAAATTTGCATTTCATATTATGACAAATCTGCATTTCCCTGAATATAAAATAAAAACTCCCTAGATATTTTAGCAAAATTGATTCTCCACGAAAATGCACTGTTTGGCCTATATCTTTAAATTTGCTTCTCCCATCGCTGTCTAAGCCTTGGACTTGAGTAGTCCATCTTCAAATCAAGCAATATAAATAGGCTTGTGGCTTGACGGTTTAATTCATAGACTCTGGAGCCCAACTGCTTCAAATCACTGCTCTTCTACTTACCTTGGGCTCATTTTGCAACTTCTTTAAATGTCAGCTTTGTAATCCGTAAAGTGGTTTGGGTAATAATACTTCTTTTATAGGGATATTGTTAGAACTATTGGAGCTAGTCTGTTCATAATGCTTATACAAAAATATTAGTATTAGTATCATGTGGAACTAACACTCTCTCTTACATTACTGCACAGATGTCACATATTTAGGGAACTCATCATATCCTTTCAAAAACCATCTGGCACAGAGGAATTACTTAATGTGCAGTTCTTATTCTGATTATTATTGGCCTTTCAAAGTCCAGAGAAGAAACTGCTTATCCCTAAAAATCACAAGTAAAATGATTTACCAATCAGTAACACCATTGATTAGTCCATATGTATTTTTATTTGAGGGAATTATAAACAATATATAAAAGTTATTTCCTTTCCCTTCTGAAATATGTGGATAGAATGTATCACCTTTTTTGCAAATAATGAACATTTTCTATTCGAGTATTTTTATTGTTTAAATTATGTTCTTACACTTAATAATTTGTGGATAATTAGAACATTAATTAAAACATTTCACATATATATTAATAATATATTATTTCTTATGTAGTTACATTTTCTTTAATTCAGTCCATAGTTCAAAATTTGGCATGCTTTTCTGTGAGAAAAGGTTAAAACTTAGAGTTTCATAAAATGGGACAGCTGATTTGAATTTCTGGCAGAGAAATTCACAACTTGATGTTTAAAATGCTGCTCTGCAAAATTGACCACTCTAGTTTTAGCTGAAATTATCTTTTCTCTAAGCATTTTAATTTTTTCCTGTCCTGGTATATGTCTCAAATTTGGAGTCTAAGACCAGTACCCAGGAACTACTTAAATTCATAAAATTTATATAGAAAAACAATTTAACATTTTATGCATATTTTGCTGCACTAACATGTATTCATAAATTAAAATACCCTTATTTTTCTGCCTAACAATGAACCTGTCTGGTTAAAACATGTTGGTTAAATATGATATTGCAGGTCCTCCTTTAATTGAAACTCCAGAATTTCATTTTGGGCTCCAGTGAACAATTCTAAGTGCCACTCAAAATGACAGGTCAAGTCTGCTATTTTTGGTCACCCAAATCTGCAAAGCTTCTATGTTTTGGAGATGATCTTCAGAGAGGAAGAGGGTAAATGGGATGAAGTCAACTGCTTGCTGGCTGCGACAATACAGTAGCTGTCCACATAAATTTCATGGTCCTCTAACACATATCCTGCTTGTTTTTTAAGCCACCAGACTAATTAATGGAGTCCATGAAGTTCCACTAGAAACAAAAACTGCAACTAGTATGTGTAAATCAAGGCTTGATAAGCCATAAAAAGCATGTGGCGTCTAGGTTATAGCACAGGCTTTAGAATTCAGCAGAACTGGGGTCAAATCTAGGTCCTCATCACTTAAGGTTTCACTTTTGAGATTTTAAGACTTGGCTCCATTTTCTTCAGTTGTAGAAGGGCAACAATAAAAATTATCTCACAAAATTTGAGGACAGATTAAATAACCACGTATTTGTACAGTGTCTGAGGCATATTAGCACCAAAAAGTAATCATTTTATAAAATGTGCTGGTACTGGCTGGTACTGCCACAGGTGGTAGAACCATTCAGGCTAACAGCTTAACTCAGACCATTCATGGCAGAATGAAAACCATGTCTAGATTTTATTTTAAGAAATCCTGTCCTTATTAGTGGGATAGGACAGTGGTTTATGTTTTCTACCTTAATTAAACCCACATTGCCTCTGACTTCAAAACCTCACTACCTGTTCTCCAGCTGTGCTGCTGGAGTACCTTGCCCCATTTCCAATGTGGGCTAAGAGATTCTTCTTAGATATGATTGGTGATTGGTCAGGACATGGGTTTGAGTTCTCTTGAGTAGGGCTTTGACAGATGTCTTGGCTTAATTATCTCTCATTTTGTAGCAGACCATTCTTTAACTTTTTGGCCCAGCTGTTGGCTAAATTCTTGTTTTCACTTAGGTCTATTATACTACCTGGTCACCAAAATCTTGCCCTAGAACTTGGGTGTTGCTACCACCCTTCTAAAGATGAACACCAGCAAACCCATTAGAACTCTGGATCATAGCCCTCAAATCCTGGAACTAAGTCTCAGGCTCTCTTCTATCCTCAAGTCAGTTCTCTAGTTTGCCTCTTTGATTCTTGTTTGTAGCTGTTGCCCCTGTCTAATATAGATGTGGGATCTCTGTATCAGAGCAATAACCCTTTCTTCACTACTACCATCCTGCCTTGGTTGTGAATTGTGATTGGCAGACCCCATTATACTAACCGTATTCCCTTCAGTAATGGTTGATTTAGGTGTGCTCATGTAACCTAGATTTCACCAATAAGATCTAAGAGGAAAACTAATGAGAAACTTCTAGAAAAATTAATCTTCGCAGAAAAAGAGATTTCTGAAAGAACAAAACTCATTTTCTCTTACTACCACATTTTACCATTTAGAATATTGTTATGTAAGAAGATCCAAGACTTAGAGCTGAGGCATTGATCTTTCAAACATTAGATGACAAATCTGGTGATAAAAGTCAAGGCCATGATAGAATAGAGAAAGCAGGCAAGGGTCTAGGTCCTTGAAGACATAACTGATGTATCAAAGAGCCCAGTGGCTGCCCAACTGAAGGTTTTCTATTTGCATAATTTGACCAAACTCTGAATATGACCTTCAGTTGCTGTTAGCTATACTATCCCACTGACTTAAACAATATGCTTAGTAATAATGTCAAGTTCAATTTTAAAATTGTATTAGAATTTAAGTAATCTAAACCTTCTTTGTTATTCAGTGAATCAGAAATTTTCTACTTTTTCATGAACAATTCACTATGCAAAAAAGTATTCAGAGGATTGTTATTTTATTGTATTTCATTTCACTTGATTATAACTTCAGTATTTTTCTTTCCATAGGGGAGAATGTTCACTCATTCAAGAATCTTATCACATTCTTAGTGTATTCTATGTTATGTACAAGGCATGTAACAAAGAAATGCCCTTAAGGAGCAGATAATTGACAAGAAGAGATGAAAGTTGCTCATAAATAACTATAATACAAAGCAATATGAGATACATAGTCTGTGAAAAAGCAAGATATGGGTTGTTGTAAAGTAGAAAGATTACTTCCTTTAAGTTCTTTCTAAACCAAATATCTTAAAGAAGTAAAATGGGAATCTTGAAGTAATGAAAAAATTAAAGGTTTTGAAGTGGGGAAAATATTTGAATTCAGTCTGTAAGAGCTTACCAAGTGAGCGATCCTGTACATGTTAATTAAACTATTGGTTTTAAAGTTTACATATTTGTAAAGTGAACATAATAATACCTTTATTTAGGGAATTGTTAATAGATTAAATGATGCATATAAATCCTCTGGGGCATTGCTGTGACACTATATATTTTAATTTTCTCATTCACTTTGGATATATAGAACAATTGTTTTAGGATAAGGAATGTCATTTTTTTATATCTCTATTTTGCACTCATATGTATTCTTATACATTCATTAGCTTTTTTTCTTAAAACAATCCTAAAAAGTAGGCATTAGAGTTAGCATCATCGATAATTTTATAAAAGGGATTTATATTGTAGGGATTTTGCATTGCTTTGTGAAAGGCCAACAAATTGGGAACCTACATGACCTATGATCCAGTCTCATTTTTTCAGTAATCTGTCCAATGACAATGGGTGTATGATATAACCTCTCATGTCCACATTTAACACTTTATAAACTAGAAATATTCATCTAGATAATCTCCAATTCCCTCGATAACTCTTTAGCTACTAAAATGATGTAGCCTTCAAAAACACGAAACCTGGGCTTGAACTTTGAGTCAGGTTCAGTTTTTTTTTTTCTTTGACAGTACATACTAATAAATGAACTGGTAATTAATAAGAATTTAGGCCACTTCAAAAATAATAGTTTAACCTCACTTTCTACCTTCAATACCTCTAATACACATTTATTACTATTAAATCATTCACAGTTTTAGTTTAAAAATGATTTACTGTTATATATTCAAATATCAGATAAGATGCTTTGAAAAAGAATTTTACGGGAACAAGATGTCCGAATAGGAACAGCTCCAGACTCCAGCTCCCAGCGTGAGCGACACAAAAGACAGGTGATTTCTGCATTATCAACTGAGGTACTGGGTTCATCTCTCTGGGGAGTGCCGGACAATCAGTGCTGGTCAGCTGTTGCAGCCCGTCCACTGAGAGCTGAAGCAGGGCGAGGCATCGCCTCACCTGGGAAGCACAAGGGGGAAGGGAATCACTTTTCCTAGCCAGGGAACTGAGACACACAACACCTGGAAAATCGGGTAACTCCCACCCCAACACTGCGCTTTAAGCAAACGGGCACACCAGGAGATTATATCCCACACCTGGCTGGGAGCATCCCAGCCCATGGAGCCTTCCTCATTGCTAGCACAGCAGTCTGCGATCTAACCACAAGGCAGCAGCGAGGCTGGGGGAGGGGTGCCCGCCATTGCTGAGGCTTAAGTAGGTAAACAAAGCCCTGGGAAGATCAAACTGGGTGGAGCTCACAGCAGCTCAAGGTGGCCTGCCAGTCTCTGTAGACTCCACCTCTGGGGACAGGGCACAGCTAAACAACAATAACAACAACAAAGCAGCAGAAACCTCTGGAGATGCAAGAAACTCTGTCTGACAGCTTTGAAGGAGTGGTGGATCTCCCACCACGGAGGTTGATATCTGAGAACAGACAGACTGCCTGCTCAAGTGGGTCCCTGACCCCTGAGTAGCCTAACTGGGAGACATCCTCCACTAGGGGCAGACCGACACCCCACACCTCACATGGTGGAGTACACCCCTGAGAGGAAGCTTCCAAAGCAAGAATCAGACCGGTACACTTGGTGTTCAGCAGTATTCTATCTTCTGCAGCTTCTGCTGCTGATACCCAGGCAAACAGGGTCTGGAGTGGACCTCAAGCAATCTCCAACAGACCTATAGCTGAGGGTCCTGACTGTTAAAAGGAAAACTAACAAACAGGAAGGACACCCACACCAAAACCCCATCAGTACGTCACCATCATCAAAGACCAGAGGCAGATAAAACCACAAAGATGGGGAAAAAGCAGGGCAGAAAAGCTGGAAATTCAAAAAATAAGAGCACATCTCCCCCTCCAAAGGAACGCAGCTCATCACCAGCAACGGATCAAAGCTGGATGGTGAATAACTTTGACGAGATGAGAGAAGAAGCCTCTAGTCCATCAAACTTCTCAGTGCTAAAGGAAGAAATACGTACACAGCACAAAGAAACTAAAAATCTTGAAAAAAGAGTGGAAGAATTGATAACCAGAATAATTAATGCAGAGAAGGCCATAAAAAATGGACAGAGATGAAAACCATGACACGAGAAATACGTGACAAATGCACAAGTTTCAGTAACTGACTCGATCAACTGGAAGAAAGAGTATCAGTGATTGAGGATCAAATGAATGAAATGAAGTGAGAAGAGAAATCTAAAGAAAAAAGAAGAAAAAGAAATGAACAAAGCCTGCAAGAAGTATGGGATTATGTAAAAAGACCAAATCTACGTCTGAGTGGGGTGACTGAAAGTGAGGGGGAAAATGAAACCAAGTTGGAAAACACTCCTCAGGATATCATCCAGGAGAACTTCCCCAACCTAGTAGGGCAGGCCAACATTCAAATCCAGGAAATACAGAGAACGCCACAAAGATACTCCTCGAGAAGAGCAACTCCAAGACACATAATTGTCAGATTCACCAAAGTTGAAATGAAGGAAAAAATCTTAAGGGCAGCCAGAGAGAAAGGTCGGGTTACCCACAAAGGGAAGCCCATCAGACTAACAGCAGATCTCTCGGCAGAAACTCTCCAAGCCAGAAGAGAGTGGGGGCCAATATTCAACATTCTTAAAGAAAAGAATTTTAAACCCAGAATTTCATATCCAGCCAAACTAAGTTTCATAAGTGAAGGAGAAATAAAATCCTTTACAGATAAGCAAATGCTTAGAGGTTTTGCAACCACCAGGCCTGCCTTACAAGAGACCCTGAAGGAAGCACTAAACATGGAACGGAACAACTGGTACCAGCCATTGCAAAAACATGCCAAAATGTAAAGACCATCGAGGCTAGGAAGAAACGGCATCAACTAACGAGCAAAATAACCAGTTAATATCATAATGGCAGGATCAAGTTCACACATAACAATCTTAACCTTAAATGTAAATGGACTAAATGCTCCAATTAAAAGACACAGACTGGCAAACTGGATAAAGAGTCAAGATCCATCAGTCTGCTGTATTCAGGAGACCCATCTCACATGCAGAGACATACATAGGCTCAAAATAAAGGGATGGAGGAAGATCTACCAAGCAAATGGAGAACAGAAAAAAGCAGGGGTTGCAATACTAGTCTCTGGTAAAACAGACTTTAAACCATCAAAGATCAAAGGAGACAAAGAAGGCCATTACATAATGGTAAAGGGATCAATTCAACAGGAAGAGCTAACTATCCTAAATATATATGCACCCAATACAGGAGCACCCAGATTCATAAAGCAAGTCCTTAGAGACTTACAAAGAGACTTAGACTCCCATACAATAATAATGGGAGACTTCAACACTGCACTGTCAACATTAGACAGATCAATGAGACAGAAAGCTAACAAGGATATCCAGGAATTGAACTCATCTCTGCAGGAAGCAGACCGAATAGACATCTAGAGAACTCACCACCCCAAATCAACAGAATATACATTCTTCTCAGCACCTGTGGTATCACACTTATTCCAAAATTGACCACATAATTGGAAGTAAAGCACTCCTCAGCAAATGTACAAGAACAGAAATTATAACAAACAGTCTCTCAGACCACAGTGCAATCAAACTAGAACTCAGGACTAAGAAACTCAATCAAAAATGCTCAACTACATGGAAACTGAATAACCTGCTCCTGAATGACTACTGGGTACACAACAAAATGAAGGCAGAAATAAAGATGTTCTTTGAAACCAATGAGAACAAAGACACAACATACAAGAATCTCTGGAACACATTTAAAGCAGTGTGTAGAGGGAAATTTATAGCACTAAATGCCCACAAGAGAAAGCTGGAAAGATCTAAAATTGACACTCTAACATCACAATTAAAAGAACTAGAGAAGCACGAGGAAACACATTCAAAACTAGCAGAAGACAAGAAATAACTAAGATCAGAGCAGAACTGAAGGAGATAGAGACACAAAAAACCCTCCAAAAAATCAATGAATCCAGGAGTTGGTTTTTTGAAAAGATCAACAAAATTGATAGACCACTAGGAAGACTAATAAAGAAGAAAAGAGAGAAGAATCAAATAGATGCAATAAAAAATGATAAAGGGGATATCACCACCGACCCCACAGAAATACAAACTACCATCAGAGAATACTATAAACACCTCTACGCAATAAAACTAGAAAATCTAGAAGAAATGGATAATTTCCTAGACACTTACACTCTCCCAAGACTAAACCAGGAAGAAGCTGAATCCCTGAATAGATCAATAACAGGCTCTGAAATTGAGGCAATAATTAATAGCCTACCAACCAAAAAAAGTCCAGGACCAGATGGATTCACAGCTGAATTCTACCAGAGGTACAAGGAGGAGATGGTACCATTCCTTCTGAAACTATTCCAATCAATAGAAAAAGAGGGAATCCTCCCTAACTCATTTTATGAGGCCAACATCATCCTGATACCAAAGCCTGGCACAGACACAACAAAAAAAGGGAATTTTATACCCATATCCCTGATGAACATCGATGCAAAAATCCTCAATAAAATACTGGCAAACTGGATCCAGCAGCACATCAAAAAGCTCATCCACCATGATCAAGTGGGCTTCATCCTTGGGATGCAAGGCTGGTTCAACATTCGCAAATCAATAAACGTAATCCAGCATATAAACAGAACCAAAGACAAAAACCACATGATTATCTCAATAGATGCAGAAAAGGCCTTTGACAAAATTCAACAGCCCTTCATGCTAAAAACGCTCAATAAATTTGGTATTGATGGAACGTATTTCAAAATCATAAGAGCTTTTTATGACAAACCCACAGCCAATATCATACTGAATGAGCAGAAACTGGAAAAATTCCCTTTGAAAACTGGCACAAAACAGGGATGCCCTCTCTCACCACTCCTATTCAACATAGTGTTGGAAGTTCTGGCTAGGGCAATCAGGCAAGAGAAAGAAATCAAGGGCATTCAGTTAGGAAAAGAAGAAGTCAAATTGTCCCTCTTTGCAGATGACATGATTGTATATTTAGAAAACCCCATTGTCTCAGCCCAAAATCTCCTTAAGCTGATAAGCAACTTCAGCAATGTCTCAGGATACAAAATTAATGTGCAAAAATCACAAGCATTCTTATACACCAGTCACTGACAAATAGAGAGCCAAATCATGAATGAACTTCCATTCACAATAGCTTCAAAGAGAATAAAATACCTAGGAATCCAACTTACAAGGGATGTAAAGGACCTCTTCAAGGAGAACTACAAACCACTGCTCAGTGAAATAAAAGAAGACATAAAGAAATGGAAGAACATACCATGCTCATGGATAGAAAGAATCAATATTGTGAAAATGGCCATACTGCCCAAGGTAATTTATAGATTCAATGCCATCCCCATCAAGCTACCAATGAGTTTCTTCACAGAATTGGAAAAAACTGCTTTAAAGTTCATATGGAACCAAAAAAGAGCCCGCATCTCCAAGACAATCCTAAGTCAAAAGAGCAAAGCTGGAGGCATCACGCTACCTGACTTCAAACTATACTACAAGGCTACAGTAACCAAAAAAGCATGGTACTGGTACCAAAACAGAGATATAGACCAATGGAACAGAACAGAGTCCTCAGAAATAATACCACACATCTACAGCCATTTGATCTTTGACAAACCTGAGAAAAACAAGAAATGGGAAAAGGATTCCCTATTTAATAAATGGTGCTGGAAATATTGGCTAGCCATAAGTAGAAAGCTGAAACTGGATCCTTTCCTTACTCCTTATACGAAAATTAATTCAAGGTGGATTAGAGACTTAAATCTTAGACCTAATACCATAAAAACCCTAGAAGAAAACCTAGGTAATACCATTCAGGACATAGGCATGGGCAAGGACTTCATGTCTAAAACACCAAAAGCAATGGCAAGAAAAGCCAAAATAGACAAATGGGATCTCATTAAACTAAAGAGCTTCTGCACAGCAAAAGAAACTACCATCAGAGTGAACAGGCAACCTACAGAATGGGAGAAAATGTTTGCAATCTACTCATCTGACAAAGGGCTAATATCCAGAACCTACAAAGAACTCAAACAAATTTACAAGAAAAAAACAAACAACCCCATCAAGAAGTGGGCAAAGGATATGAACAGACATTTCTCAAAAGAGGACATTCATACAGCCAACAGACACATGAAAAAATGCTCATCATCACTGGCCATCAGAGAAATGCAAATCAAATCCACAATGAGATACCATCTCACACCAGTTAGAATGGCGATCATTAAAAAGTCAGGAAACAACAGGTGCTGGAGAGGATGTGGAGAAATAGGAACACTTTTACACTGTTGGTGGGATTATAAACTAGTTCAACCATTATGGAAAACCATATGGTGATTCCTCAAGGATCTAGAACTAGAAGTACCACATGACCCAGCCATCCCATTACTGGGTATATACCCAAAGGATTCTAAATCATGCTGCTATAAAGACACATGCACAGGTATGTTTATTGCGGCACTATTCACAATAGCAAAGACTTGGAATCAACCCAAATGTCCATCAGTCACAGATTGGATTTAAAAAATGTGGCACATATACACTATGGAATATTATGCAGCCATAAAAAAGGATGAGTTTTTGTCCTTTGTAGGGACATGGATGCAGCTGGAAACCATCATTCTCAGCAAACTATTGCAAGAACAAAAAACCAAACACCGCATGTTCTCACTCATAGGTGGGAACTGAACAATGAGATCACTTGGACTCGGGAAGGGGAACATCACACAGCGGGGCCTATCACGGGGAGGGGGGAGGGGGAAGGGATTGCATTGGGAGTTATACCTGATGTAAATGACGAGTTGATGGGTGCTGACAAGGTGATGGGTGCAGCACACCAACATGGCACAAGTATATATATGTAACAACCCTGCACATTATACACATGTACCCTAGAACTTAAAGTATAATAAAAATAAAAATAAAAAAAAAGAAAAAGAATTTTACACCCAGCAATGAACACAAACAATGCCCTGAACTTGGTTTCTGATGTTATGCTCTATAAAAAGAATAAGAGTTCTGTGGATGATTGTGTGGATTTAAAGATTGGTAAGGAAATACAATATGAGGTTGGAGCACCTTTTCGTCACAAAAAATGTAAAAAGGTTTCAAAAATAAAAATGCAGAGCCATGTCTAAGGGACATAAGTATATACCTGAAAGAGCTTCCAATGCCCAAAGCTGAAACAATTTGAGCAACAAAATAAATAGCATATATTTTGAATAGCATTTATAATGAACTAGATTATAGCATGAAGCATAAAATACATAGTTATGAATCCATATTGATATAAATGAAGAATCAAATAAATAAATGTGGTACAACAGATAAATCTTCCATGTAGAAACATTCCACATAATTTATATAAGTGCACCTCCAAGCAGTGGAGTTAAATCCTCTCCCACTCCACCAGCATGGGCTGTATTCAGCTACTTTCTTCCAAAGAATAGTGCATTCAAAGGCGTGGGAGGGTGAAGGTGGAGTAGGAGCTGGCAGTAATTTCCCAGAGGAGAAACCTGGCAAACACTACGTAAGTCAGTGGCTAAGGTTTACATCGACCACGTTAAGTCATGTTATATCATGTAACCCTGATAATCATGTAATCAGAAGGGCATTTTGTCTAAATGGTATTTTTCTCTCAAACCTTAAAGCCCAATATAATCAGAAAAATCTCAAACAGACCAAAATTGAGAAACATTCTATAAAATATCTGAGTCCCACTCATCAAAATTGTCGAGGTTATGAAAAAGAAAAAATGATGGTTACAGGCCAGAAGAGCTTAAAGAGACATGATGACTAAGTGAATTAATGCAATAAGGTAACCTAGAAAGAAACTTGAAATAGAAAAAAAAATGACACGAATGTAAAAAACTATTAAAAAATAAAAAAATAAAGCAGGGGTTTACCTAAGAGTAGCATGCTAAAGTTGGTTAGTTGTGACAATTGTACCATGGTAATGTAAGCAACAGTGTAAGCTTGGTAAGGAATACACAGGAGTACTCCATACATCTTTCTGTAAATTCACAGCTATTTTAAAATTAAAAGTTTATTGAAACAAAAAGAGATTTGGGGTTATTATAATTCTTCTTATATTTCAATTTATGATAAAAATATAAGCATGAAAATGAATCGTCCTGTATGACAGATGATGAATTATACCCTTCAGTGACCTTTAATAAATATCTTTGACTTATGGAAAATTTGTACTTTCAGCTCAAAATGTGTTGTGTGTATGTGTATTAAAGTATTTATGTATGAGTGTGTATATATTGCAATTATCCAAGCATTTTAATTATTGTCACTCTGGATTTCCTGGTCACTAGTGTCACAGATGAACATTTTTTTTTCAGTTACAATACATTAACAATTAAAATCTAGGGCTGACAGAATTTATGACATGAATTCTCATTAATGATGTATTTTCCCCTAGCAATATAATTAGTGGAAAAGTAAAAAACAAAAGTCAAAAATAATTCTATAAAAAATGAAATATTGTCAAAAGGAAACCTAGGCCGGGCGCGGTGGCTCAAGCCTGTAATCCCAGCACTTTGGGAGGCCGAGACGGGCGGATCACGAGGTCAGGAGATCGAGACCATCCTGGCGAACACGGTGAAACCCCGTCTCTACTAAAAAAATACAAAAAACTAGCCGGGCGAGGTGGCGGGCGCCTGTAGTCCCAGCTACACAGGAGGCTGAGGCAGGAGAATGGCGTAAACCCGGGAGGCGGAGCTTGCAGTGAGCTGAGATCCGGCCACTGCGCTCCAGCCCAGGCGACAGAGCGAGACTCCGTCTCAAAAAAAAAAAAAAAAAAAAAAAAAAGGAAACCTAACTAGTGTAGAGCAAAGGGTTTGAGGAAGAGTCCTTAGTCTCTATTTCTTGGTGTTGACAGGAAACCACAGTTCATCATGGGATAATCTCATTCTATGCACATTTTTTGCAGGGACATCACCTGGATTTTGCACCAGGAGTATCCTGTATCCCAGCTGCTTCCCTCTTGTTTTGGGGTAATGGGTATGAGTGACCTTTCAAGTAGAGGAGGAAACATTCTAAGCCTGAGCACCAACTGCTTGGGGAAATTGCACACCAAAGCTGGGAATATCAGCTGTCCCAAAACTCAGACATGAAAGATTTCTTCGTCCTCTATAATTAAACACAATTCCTACCCCTATCTTATCTACTTTAAATATAAGCCCTACTTTGTGGGGAGGCCTCTTGGCTTGGATCATATCAGGTTTCAGGGAATAGTGTCAAGTGCAATTGGAGATAAGACCAATATATATGACTATCAAATCATAGGTTAATGTTATCATTTGCATTGACCAAATCTTTAGGCACATCCAGGTCTGAAATCCTCTGCTGCTATATAATGATTTTTCAAGGATTCTTTTGCAAGCCAACCTAGATTTTTCTTTAAGATTTTTATCTTGCACAAGTTCTGCTACTCACCTCATAGACCAGTCAGAATAGCCAGAATTCTAAAGTATCTAAAAACATCACTATCTTTGTATATCTAGTCTTCTGAGGAATCTCTTTACAGTCAATCAACAATAGACTGAAAATGTAGAATTACTTTGTTGCTTCTTCAAAGGCATTTCTCTATGTCCATAAATGCTTTTGTCCTATCATTTACTTTCTTAAAATATTTCTAATAAATGTTAATTTGGTCCTTCCAAAGACAACAGCTCTACGGATGTACCCTAATCTAGTCTGTCTGCCGTAAAGTAACATCTAAAAACTCTTACCAGATTGAGAAGTGACAAGGGACTAGAAAAAAAAATGCTTCTAAGAAATGAAAAAGACATAAACACATAAACACATAAACTAATGTCTTGGATGTGTACTTTAGTTACCCATGTTAAAGCCTTTATGTTTGGAATCATGGAACTAGGAAGCACCAGACAGCCTGCTGGCCCAGGGAGGGTTAAAGAACACTGTAAAGTAACTGGGCAACACATTTGAGAGACCGTGATAAACACCGGAGTTTCTCATGTATGTTGTGACTCCATATGGACAGATAAACACCTTTGTCTTACATGATAATGTCCTGATTTGCAGGAGGCATTTCTAGACAAATGCATCATTTTGGACTAAAAATGAATGCTTTTCACTAGCTGTATCTAATGGCAAATATCAAATTCAAGAATATATTGGGTTGAATGAACTTTTCATTTTGTAATTTAGGAGAAGTACAACAAAACCCACCATTACAAAAAAGGTTGAAGATTTTGAGAAGAATATAATTAGTGGAAGGACAACAATTAGGTAGTAACATAGTATTATTTTAGTGAAGAGGAAAATGGAACAAGAAAAAACACATTAAACTTTTGCATATCATAAAGAAAGAACAAATATCTATGCAATAAGATAAATCGGCATCTTAAATTATTGACAGAGGAGGGCTGAGCATGGTGGCTCAGGCCTGTAAACCCAGCACTTTGAGAGGCCAAGGCAGGTGGATCACCTGAGGTCAGGAGTTCAAGACCAGCCTGGCCAACATAGTGAAACCCTGTCTCTACTAAAAATACAAAAAATTAGCTGGATGTGATGGTGCGCACCTGTACTCCCAGCTACTCAGGAGACTGAAGCAGGAGAATCACTTGAACCCAGGAGGCAGAGGTTGCAATGAGCTGAGATCGTTCCATTGCACTCCAGCCTGGGCAAAAAGAGTGAAACTCCATCTCAAAAAGCAAACAAACAAACATTTAAAATAAATAAATAAATATTGACAGAAAGTGGAAAAAAAAAAAAGCAAAAACACGCTATGACAAATTCGGGGGTTAAAATGTGTAAAAAGAAGAATAAAACAAATACTGACCGATGATGGGAACCCAAAAACACTGGCAATGAGTGAATGCCCTGTGCAGAAAATGTTAGGAGGTTATTTCCTTGAAATAGAAATTTGAAAACCACAAATTAAGTTGCTGGATCCAAATTGTCAAGGTTGCCCAAGTAGGATCTAGGCAGTGAAAGACATGTTATGTTTGAAAATTTAGTGGTCCTAGAGAGAGTGCTAGTGACATTGGTTTTTAAAAAGATACGGTTTAATTAGAGTTTGGTGAAAAGAACGAAACTGAACGGACATGGCATGGGAAGAGGCAAGAAGATGATGCAGTGTGTGCGTAGACTGCACTTTCAGGAGGTTTGTTCATGAATGGAAGGAGAACCGGGGCTTCTGCTTGAAGGCGAGAAAGGTCTAAAGATGCATTTACCTAGAAACTTTTGAACATTGCTGTAGGTCAGAGAATCATCAGTGCCAAGGCGAAAAACAGAAGCAGAAAACCAATGAAGACTGATACGAATAAAGCCCTCGCCGATGTGTTATGGGACAGAGAACTGCAGTTCTTTTTGAAAGGGTCAATATGAGGATGAAGAAAACCTGTAAGTTTAAAAATAACCACAAAAGGAGCACGGAAAATTTTTCTGTGAGACATCTATGTTCTCTTGGACTTGACTGTGTGGGTGTATATATTCATTTGCAACAGAGAATCTGGCAACAATTTGTTCTTTGGGAAAACAATTTGTAAATATTGGCAAATATTTGAGAGTGAATTCTTGAGAGTTTTTTCTGAGTCCTGATACTTTAAGTTTTTTACTTTTAGTAATTTTAGTTTCTTTTGGATGAATATTGATATCCTTTCAGGATATCTCTGCATAAGAAGTTAAAATGAAAGTATGTGGGATAAAAAATAGAATTTTCTCATAATTATATACCACTGAAATGATACAGATTTGTATTTCAACAAAATAGTTAATATAGACAGGAAAAATAGGAGAAAAGAGAATATAAAATCTGCAACCTACTACTGTTAGTTCCATTTTCATGCAATAGTAAAATGAAAACATTGCAAATGGAAAATAATTATAATAACCAATATCACAAGTGAGCTTCAGATTATCAAAAGCCAGTGGTTTCATTACAGGAAAATGTCATGAGCTTTAAAACGTTAAAGTAGTCAAATAAATGGAAACACAATAACCAAAGGTATGAAATTTGTGTTTCCAATTCAACAGTCCTTATGCTAAGTTCCTATTTAAATTTTCTCTTTAGTGTTTACTATCAAATCAAACAAACTAAAAAAATATAAATGTGAAGCCACTATAATCAATACAGGATTGTTATTTCTGGCATCTAGCTAAGAGTTTAGAAAGTCACACTGAATTTGTGTTAGAATTTAAAATTACATGTGTGTTATATGTTAAGTGTCTAGTTCAATTGCTATATTTAAAAAATAAGGTAATTAAGTCCAGGCAAGTAACTGTTAATATGAAAATGAATGTTAGACATTGTGGCTCACCACTTCTGGGAACATGCAGGGATGAAATTTATTCACGTCATTGAACTTAAATGTGGCCACGTGGTTGATTTGGCCCATAAAAGTTAAGCAGAGTAGATAGATATCCATCCTTTTGCCGGGAGGCATTTAGGAGGCAGTGCTTGGTTTTTCACTCCCCTTCCTTCTGTTATTAGTCTTAGAAACACAGGCCTATATATCTGAGGCCTCTCTATGAAGAATAAATAAACATTTAAGGTGATGAACTGATGAGATTATGGATTATTTTAAAATATGCCAGCACATCCTAGCTTATCTTAAATTATATAAGATGTTTAATTTTTTGTCAAACATTTTGATATCAATTTGTATAAGTGAAGTGTAACTGAGAAGATTACACGAGATAATATAAAAGAAGACCTGATTTAATAAATTTTAAATAAATGTTAATTACTTTCTATCCATATATATTTGATGCATATTTGATAGAAGATTTAATTTTGTAATGTTTTAAATATTTGTATTATCTTTCTATGTACTTACAGTATGGTTAATATAGATGGTGTCCAATATTATCAAATACTGTGTTAAAATATTAGATTATAATATAGATACTCTTCAGTTCCTGATGGGGGTATGTCCTGGTAATCCTATCATAAATTTAAAAAAATATTGTAAATAAAAAATGCACTTGATGCCTGGATAAACCCTTTGTAAAATCAGTAAGTCATAAGGTGAACCATCATAAGTCCTGAGGCTCTTTGGACTACAATAGGGTTACATTCCAATAAGCCCATCACAAAGTTGAAAACTACTAAGACAGATCATCATTAGTTGGAAAATGTATTTCTTCTAAGGAAGCAGAAATAATTTATATGAATGAGCGTATTGTTTTTATCATATATATACATAGTGTTAGCATGTAATTCATTAGTATAATTTTAGCCTGTGTTTCAGAGAAATAGCCAAAAAAGGATATTCATATTTTTATAATTGTGTTAGAAAGCTGAGCGTTTGAAAGATAAGTTGTGCAGATATAACCTAAATATCATCCCTGTGAAAGAAAAATTGCACTATACAAATTTAAAAGGTAAGATAGACTTTATTCAAGATTATTACAGTGGGGTAGAGGGATTGACCTCAACTCCACAGAAACAAAAGGCAGAAGGACTTTTAAAGGCTGCAGTGAGCTAATGGAAAAATACTGGAGGATTAGTGGGGAGGGCCATCAGTGTTTGCTGATTAGTACTTATCAAAGGTAGACCCCTATCCTTCCACAGAGCCGGGGAGATAGCGGCACTGTCTTTCTTGATGATTACATTTTGAAAAGACGAATCCCAGCTCCTCGAGAAAGATATTCCTGGGGTGTAAAACTGACAAGATGCTGGAAAAATATTTACATCTCAAATGGACAGAGAAAAAAATTACAATGCAAGTTTTCTAAAGTAAATGCCATTAGAAAAGGGAGGTCAGTGGTCTATGGTCAGAGAGAAACTTGTCTAAAATTTCGTCAAGCTGAGGGGAGTGTTAAGGTCATCCTGGTCAGCACTTATCTCATCATTTTTATTATTCAGTCATGATCTGTCTTCATAGAGACACTTCACATACCTCACAGTATGAAGAAAATATTTTCACTCCCTGAAACCCAGCCTCAGCAATGTAACCTTTGTATATAATGAGGTGCTTGGACTATATTAGTGGGAAGAAAAGAATAATTTACATGAAAAATGATGAATGCTTTTTCTATCAAATTAATAAATGGCTATATTTGAATTAAAATAGGCTTAAGGGATTCAAATTATCTGAAATGCTATAGTGTTAACAATTTGTATACTATTAGTGTTCATAAAAAGAGAAACAGTCGTGTAATAGATACATCATTGGAGGTATTTTGTTTCTTCTTCAAAGGCAGGAACAAAATTCATCATTTGAATCATTATTTAATTTATTGAATCAGACTTTCTTCGAGCATTTTAAAATGTCTCAGTTGTGGCAGGCATTTTAAAGTTCCTCTGATTCTCAAGTACAAATTATGAATCTGAAGACAATATAGTAAACTCTAGGACTTAGTTTATCAGACAAGCAGAAAAGCTAAAAAAAGAAAAATGAGATTTTAACTTTCAATTTTATTGCTACTCAATTTCTTTTGCTCTGGAGGGAGGCTCCTACCACAAGCCAGTCAAAATAGTAAAAGAATCTGGCTCCAGTACAAAACTAAGCCTTGTCATTTTTTTACACATTACGTACTCTTCATCACCAGTTTTTCCCTGTCATGTGCTGTCATTTAAACATCCTTTAAATTTCACTCCAAGGAACGGTTCCTCATTTCCATGGTTAATGTATTTTTACCAAGTATGAGCAACCCTTTTTTAACCAATGAGATAGAAAATATTTCACAGAGTTCTGCTGCTCTTTGTCATTAATTTTGGTGAATCCTTTTGGTGAACTGTGCTGAACTTTTTCATACAACCTTGTAAATATCTACTTTCCACTTTAAAAAAGTTAAAAATAGGAGTCCTTGAAGTATTGAACTAGAGAGATGAATTAAATACAGTCACTGTCTTCAAGGACAGTAGAGTCTGAATGGGGTGGATCAGGCAAACAAATTAAAATATGATATAATATTGATTATAAAGATATGTACATGATGATGAAGAAGCAAAGAGGAAGAATGCCTAACAGTCTGGTCATCTGAGGAAGATACACATTTTATACTGTATAGTTGTAAATTGGTCATTCCTCCATGAGCCTGCATTGATGAGTGACTATGTATTAGAGATATTACCACTCCCTTCAGGCTCCAACTACCAGATAACAATTAACAAGTAAAATAAATTAAGTATGTATCTTTGTGGTGTTAACTCACTAATATATGGGTGTCAATTTTTTACCACAGCATAACCAGCCTATACTAACCAATACAGAAATTGTGACTTAACATAGGGTGGTATATTAGTCCATTCTCTCGTTGCTAATGAACACATACCTGAGACTGGGTAATTTATAAAGAAAAGAGGTTTAATTGACTCACTCTTTAACAGGGTTAGGGAGGGCTCAGGAAACTTACGATCATGGTGGAAGGGGAATCAAACACATCCTTCTTTGTTGGGGTCCGTGCCGGGGGTGGTGGAGAATGAAAGAACACACAAAAGACAAAGACACACAGAGAACATGGCGGCCGCACTCAGAGCCTCCACCTCACTTTATTTATACTCCATAAACCCCACATCAGCAGAAAGAATGCAATGCAAAACAAACTTTCTTTTCCCACATGTAACCTTCTACTCAGTTCCTTGTTTCTATGCTCTTCTTTATCTGCCCGCCTTCTTGGCGCCTATGGGAGTTCATTAAGAGTTCAATTGGAGATACTGTCCTTGAGCCCTATCTATTCTCAGCATACTGTTTTCAAAGGCCCCTGCATTTCCTCCTTTTTGTTTTGTTTTGCCTCAATCCTAAAAAGGTAGCCCATATTTGTTCCTGTGTTTTCTTTTGTTTTTGGAGGCGACAGAGGGAGCATCGAATCACCAAAAGAAGTAGACCCAATCCAAGTGCCCAAAGCAATATACTTCCAGAGATTGTAGAAATCCATGTTTTCATCTGGGTCCATGGGTTAAAGGCAGCAAGGCGCTGACCCAGCTTCTGCAGGGTTACGGTTCAGACAACACATGTAATTGTTGTCGAAATGCTTCGGAAATGTTCTGAGTGAGCTCTTGGATGTCCAAACTAATATTTTTATGGCCTACGAATAATTTTCGGATTACGGTCCAATTTTGAGAGATGTTAAAAGGCACAGGTGTTACACAAAATTGAGTGGAGTTCCAATCACACTGTAATGTCATCTGAGTACTGAGTACAGTGAGCTGATCTCCAAGCCATGTCAATGCTTGCTCCATGTTGTCCAATCTTTCAGCAAGTTGAGAGTCAATGTTTCGTTGTTGAAGCCATAACCGGTGAGATTGTTTGTGCCATTGCTGCACAAATTCAGCATTTTGTATACTTTGATGTAGAGTGAGCCCTGCTACGGCTGCAGTGGAGGCGATGGCAACAAGACTCATCACCGAGGCAATTATAAGTCCAAGGGCACGGCAGGTTGGCTGGAGAGAAGTCCAAATATAAGTTTCAAGAAGTGATGCCCCCCACGGTCGCATAAGGTTAACAGGTAGCCAAATTTCCTTACGAGCCCTGAGGATATAAACATCCCCAGTAAAGTTGTGCCACCAGGAATGATTGAGGCAAGACAAAAATGTACACATATCTGTACAATTAACAATCCCCGTATCATTATCCCATGTCAAATTCCCTGCTAATAATAGGTAGGGCTTATGGACACAAGCAATAATATATCAGGAGGTATTTCGATATAACTGAATATGAAAGGAGTTAGTTGGGTTAGAAAGATTAAGGGACATATTCCCCACAAAAGTGCTAATGGCATTGCCTGCAGCTAACAACTTCCAAAGATGACTCTGTACTTCAGGCCTCCTTCACGCCATACCAAGGTTTCATTACTGTTAGCAGCAATACTTTTATTTACCCAGTGTCATTTCAAAGGTATGTGACTAAATTTTATTTGAAAATCACCGTGCACACTCCAATCAGTTATTTACATTCCATTGTATTCTAATAAAATCCGGGGTTTAGTTCCCCGACATTGTTGTCACTCCAGCACCTCAATATTAGGAGAAACCTCTAGAATAGGACAAAAAAGTAAAGAACTAGGAATAGTTTCATTACTATATATAGTATGATTATATTAAAACCTTCTAGTTACAATAATAACAGTATTAGCAGCCACATGACTATGATTATAACGAACAGCCCAGGCTTCATGCGATTTTCAGAGACAATGAGGACTATTTCCCATATATATTGGAAGTCCTTCCACTCCAAATTGGTATGTGCTGATTATAATTGCTGTTTTCTGTTCTATGTTGTCCTTGTCTATATAGGGGACGGCATCTAAGTAATGTTATTGGTGAAAACCTTAATTTCCGCCTCCTCCCAGGCGACTCCCTGATACAAGGGCGGAAAGGGAATATAAGTCCAATATTCATGCAAAGCCTTACTAAGAGAAATAAGTCCCCCGCCGAGGCACATCTAACAAAGGAAGAAATGCATGCTGAATCCAGTTTTCTTTTCAACAGGGTTTCAATCATCTTGTAGGAAACCACTCAGGTCCACTCCTTGTAAGGACAAGAGCATAGCCCCGTCCCTGTTTTAGAACTTGTCCTTGAACATACTTACCTTCTTCATTAAGATACCAAACCTTTAAATTGTCAGCGGGGACTATCACCGAGGGAGGTGAGGAAAGATGGGTTACGGCAGCGGAATCTTGCAATTGTCTCCCTTGATTCAAAAAAAGTAAAAAGAACCTTCAAAATCTGGTTTCTGGGGGGGCTCATTTCCCCCTTTTTGCTAACCCCCCCCCCCATCCTGTGTTATCCTGGCACAAATGGGCTCCATTTCAGATTTATTTATTTATTTATTTTTCCAAATCCTCAGATACCTTTCCTCCTGTGGCTACATTACCACACTCTGAATCAGTCTCAAGTAACTCTAATGTCTGAGTGATAGAGTCACACAAGGTCCACAATTTTAGAGGCATAATATCCCCTAACTGGAGAGCTCTAAGCAGAGTTTTTACTACCTGTAACCATTCTCTGCGATTCAGCTGCACTTTAGTCTGATACTGAAACCAGTAACAATGTTGTTCAACATGGGCAAACAATCACTTCAAAGTCTTTTTCTTTCACTTCTACTCCTATAGACAGCAACAGTCCTTGAAACAGGCGTAAATATTCTGAGGCCAGAGAGATGGAATTCCCATAATGAAAGCTTAAGAAGGTTCCCCTTAACAATATCCGGGCCTTACCCGCCCCTAGGGGGTTCCCCTTCTTGTTCTCCCCTACTCACCCGTGCTGACCCTGCTCGCTGCGCCACTTGTTGGGGTCCGTGCCGGGCGTGGTGGAGAATGAAAGAACACACAAAAGACAAAGACACACAGAGAACATGGCGGCCGCACCAGAGCCTCCGCCTCACTTTATTTATACTCCATAAACCCCACGTCAGCAGAAAGAATGCAATGCAAAACAAACTTTCTTTTCCCACATGTAACCTTCTACTCAGTTCCTTGTTTCTATGCTCTTCTTTATCTGCCCGCCTTCTTGGCGCCTATGGGAGTTCATTAAAAGTTCAATTGGAGATACTGTCCTTGAGCCCTATCTATTCTCAGCATACTGTTTTCAAAGGCCCCTGCACTTCTTCACGTGGCAGCAGGAAGAAGTTCTGAGCCTAAGGGGGAAAGGCTCCTTACAAAATCATCGGATCTTGTGAGAAGTCACTCGCTCTCAGAGGAACGGCATGAGAGTAACCACCCCCGTGATAAAATTACCTCCCTCTGGGTCCCTCCCACAACACCTGGAGATTATGGGAACTACAATTCAAAATGAGATTTGGGTGGGGACACAGCCAAACCATATCAGGTGCCATCTTAAAGGTTAGCCAGTAGCTATTGAAGATTCATAATGAATGTTTTCCAGAAGGAGCAGTACTCATTCTAAGTTCTGAAATTCAAATAGATGTTAATCAGATGGAATGCAGAGAAAAGTCATGCTATTTAGACAACAATATTATGTAGAGCTCTTTAATAAGAAAGAACAGAGAATATTTAGCATACTCTGAAGAGTAGTACAGGAAGGTAAATGGATGGAGATAAGATTATTGGTAGGGGAGCAAACTGGATAGATAGGTATGTTATGTATTATAACTGATATTATATTCTGTGAAAATAATCTCAGATTTTTATACCAAGTATTATGTAGAATGTTTGCACATAATAAATGTTATAAATTTTAATAATTATTAAATTAATTTTATATGTGTCATTACATATGAATTAAATTCAATTTAGTAGTCACTCTTCATAAGTTACTTTCTAATATTGTCTTCTTTTTCTTAAAAATAAAAATAGACGGGTTGAATGTGTTTGAATAGTGAACTTTCAAATCAATTTCATTTTAACTATGGGAATTCCATTACATTATGTAAGGTTTCTAGAATTTTAAACATTTACTTTAGGTTCCATGGATGAAAGTGGAAATCACTTTGCTAATAGAGCATCACGGCGGTTATTCTGTCAGCCATGAAATATAATTATTAGAAAAATGAGGAAGATAAATACAAAATGTCACTTCCTTAAATGAAAAGGCTAAGCAAATTTTAAATTCATGAAGTCCCATGGATATTATGCTGCTTGGAAATAGTAATGTGAATATTATGGTGTGCAAGTTTCATGATAAGTGGTTACTGAAAAGCTAGGTTGCACTGCTAGCCAGTTTTTGGCATGTGACTACATTAATCTTGAATGCAGGGCTGTATGAATCCATCTTACTTTCTTCTCAGCAAAAATAAGAAATATGTCCTCCTAAAAACAAGCCTTTAAACAGGTCAGCATGAATTTGAAAGCACATTAACATCAATGAGGAGGAACAAGAAAAAAATGTGTCCCTGTAGAACATGAAGATGTATTGTGGCAGAAGGAGAAGTTAAGGCACCTAGAGAAATGAGTTGCTGACTGCCTGTTTGTGTAAATAAAACATTGTTGTATAGAATTCATTTTGTAGAGCTGATATGAAGTTACAAATTAGTAACTCACGTCAAGGCCAACCATATAAGGAGATCTTTATAGTTACAATAAATTTTATGTTCTCTTCTCAGTTAAAAATCTGGATATACTTCAATGAAATATGTAAGAGTAGAGAATATCAATATACATATTTTTAAAAAATAACCATGAAACATGAAAAAACACATTGAAAAAACTTGAAAAGCGCAACCAACTAATTACACTAATGCTCAAATATCGACTTTGGAGTGCTTTCGAACTATGTGTATGCTATATGAATCATTATTGTAGAATACTTGTCCCGTGTAATCTATTGAACTTGGATACCATTTGTTCTCATTTGCTTTACTTTCAAAAATTTAACTTTCTAGGTCTTAAAGAAGATGTAATTGAAATTTAGCCCTGCTGTTAGTAGTTGCTAAATTAGACCAAAAATTCTTGCAACAAAACTTAATGTATAGGCTTATTTTCTGAGTTATAGAATGATTTTCTTAAATAATTCTATAAATTTTATAGAGTGCCAACAATATGGAAGACACTTCTAATCTAGGGATGTACAATTTTAGAAAACATAATTATTATGCTTATTGTGTATCTATTGTAGTAAAAGATGACTGATTAGTTATAAATAAATACAATTCTGATATGTCAGGTGACAAAAGATTTATGGAGAGACATAAAATGTTTATTGTATTGGGGGGTACTTCTGATCAGATAATGTTTCAGCAGCAACAGTAAATGTATTTTGATTAAAAAGTTAAAAGATATGACATTCAGAACAATTAACATGATAAAGAAGTTAAAAATATGACTTTCAGAAAATATATAATTAACATATGTCAATGCTTTTATTCAACCTACTAATTAGAGAAGGGAAAAGGAAGATGGTAACATTGATTCCAAAAGTATTTTGAGAATATGATATTTTATAGTCATATTGAAAACAAAACATGTTAGAATAAAACTTTTAAACTAGATCAAACCTTGGTTAATATCCTTTACGACAATAAAGCACAACTTGTGGGATCATCTTTTCATCTAAACAGTACTTTACAAGTTAACATGTAACATAACTGGAGTTTATCTCTATCAAATAAGAAATAACAGAAAATTTATCCTAGGCAATTAAAGAATCCTTAGATGAGCTTCTTAATCTGCAATGTCCAATATCCCTTTGATAGGACAGAAAGTACTCTTTTTTGATTTCCATGTTTCTGATAATTTTTATTAGCAATTCTCTACCAATATTGATTTATAATCGTGTATTTTCCTTAGTCGAGGTATATGACTATTTTTGGTTAATAAGATATGGGTAAAAATTATGATAACTTGCTTATACTGTGCTGCTGTACTAAAAGTCACTTGTGACGCTTTAACATTTTCCTTGCTCTGGTATGCCAACTGAAGAAGATACGTATTTTATACTCTGTGACTGTAAATTGGTTGGTCCTCCATGAGCGTGTATTCCTGAATGACTGTGTATTTGAGATATCATCACTCCCGTCAGGCTCCAACTCCCAAATAGCAATTATCATGTGAAATAAATTAAGTATGTAATTCACTAATGTGTTAATGCACAAATATTTGTGTGTCAATTTGTTACCATAGCAGCACTAGCCTGTACTGACGAATACAGAAATTGTGACTTAAAATAGGGTGGCATCTTAAAGGTTAACCAGTAGTTAATGAAGATTAATAATTATAAGAAGTTAAAAAAATGATTATCTAGGTACATAGTCCAAAATAGTTGGTCAAATTCTCTTCTGAGTTTCCTTGGAAGGCAAATCACATATTCTATAAAACTGTATTTCTAGAGAAATAGGTTAGAACAATGATAATAGTACATGCTTGTTGCTGTTATGGTCTGAATTTTGACTGGCCGATCCACCCCCAAAAATTTATGTTGAAGCACTAACCCCCAATATGACTGTATGTGGAATTTAGGACTTTAAAGAGATAACTAAGGTTAAATGACATCTTAGGATGGGTCTCTAATCCAGTATGACTGCTGTCCTTATAAGAAGAGACACAAGAGATGCACACTTGCAGAGAAAGGGTCATGGGAGGACACAGGGAAGTGAGCCACCTGCAAAACAAGGAGACAGGCCTAGGGAGAAACTAAATTGCTGTTGATCCTGGACTTCTGGGCTCCACAACTGTTGGAAAATAAATGTCTGTTGTTTAAGCCACCCAGTCTGTTCTGTTTTGTTATTACAGCCACAACAAACTAATGCAATTTCTACTGATGTCATTTGGCAAAGAATTACAAGAAAAACATTCGCTCAGGGAAAAAAAAAAAAACAAAAAACAAAAAACAAACGACTGGTTTACTCCCTCAATTTGACCTCAATTTTTCTAAGGCAGAGAGAGGACTGAGAAAACTGTGTGTCTCTCAAGGAAAGCAAAGAAATCCCCAAGCACACTTCATATGTAACCAAACAGGATAAATGCAGAGGAAAAAAAGAATCTCCCAGAAGACAGTTCTAAGGGCAACATTAGAAATGACAATTCTTCCAGGGAGCAAAATCAATGCCTAGTTAAGACATATTTAGCATTCCAAGGGTAGAACTCTCATAATTGCTAGAGTAATTGCTGGATATCTTCCAGTCATTTCCTTTTCAAATATTTGTTATTTCTGTTTGTATTTCTAAATTCTGCATTATTTGGAATTGGGGAAATAAAAAATTTTTCTTTTTCAGTTTGTAAGAAACCCAGCTGGACTGGATGTAGAGTTTACCACATATCACAATTGAATCCCAGGCTATGCCACAGATTCAATGTCTGGATGGAATTTTTGTTTACTTCCACTGGGAATAAGTTGATTATTCTAAATGTGGGAGAAAGGAAATGATGGGAAATTTGATGCACAAAGAGGATTGCAGTAGAAACAGTGATGTTGATTTATTGCTCTCCTTTATTTCAATTATTATTTAAGTTAGAATGGAGTAGATGATAAGTACTAGAAACAAAACGTGATTGGACATGTCAAATATCATTATTAGACTAAGGCTATAAAATTTGGAAGTTCATTCTTAACCCAGCATAAACTAATAAATAGAAGCAGAAACATAAAGGAAGCTATAGATTAGCTTATGCAGATATCTGGGAAAATAATGTTTCACACAAAGAGAAATAGGTTTGTACAGTCTCTGAATTAAGAGTATGATCAATCTTTGTGAGGAAATTTCCATCCTTACATGCGATGCTTTGGTATTGTGAATATATTTATCAACATTATAACCTCATTTTACAGCTTAGACTAAGCATTGAGTTACTATACCACTATCAAATATTTTTAGATAAATATGCATGTAGATTAATTTGAACCTTTTGGAATTAATGTTAACTATTTTCTACCCAACCACACTGGTCATTAACTCATAGACATCTGAAGATGTGTTCATAGCTTTTAGTCTGGTTCGAATATTATAATATTAAAACCCTAGCTACTTTTTAAACATCTTAAATACTTTCTACCCATTTCAATAAGAGCTTATTAACTCTGTCTAGAAACATATTGCAAAAATAGAAGAAACCTTGATTTGTTTTTCTGATCCTACCATTCTTACTATTTATAGAACTTTTCTTTATTTACCTATATGACAAAGAAAAAAATAAAATTTAATTGAGAGATATGCTTTATAAGGAAACAACCCATTACATATGTTACTACTAATACTTTTTTTTATTTTCTCAAGATGGGGTCTCACTTTGTGCCCAGGCGGGATTGCAGTGGCACAATTACAGCTCACTACGTCCTTGAATTTCTGGGTCGTGTACCCCTCCTACCCTGGCCCCCCAGGCAGCTGGGTCTATAGGTGTGCACTACCATCTCCAGCTAAGTTTTTTTTTGTTTTTCAACTTTTGGTAGAAATGAGGTCTCACTGTGTTGCTCCGACTAGTCTCAAACTTCTGGGCTCAAGTGATCTGCTTGCCTCAGCCTCCCAAAGTGCTGGGATTATAGGCATGAACCACCACACTCAGCCTATTACTATTTAATACTCTTTTTATAACATGAACAAAGCACCAACAAAAATATATTTCTACTATAAATATTCAAAGATGGCTTTTTTCTTACCAATTAGAATGTCATTTTCCTATTTTGTTTCTATTTTGTCTTATGGTATTTAACTCAATAGTTGAGCAGTTGATTTGTATGAAATTCTGTTTCTAATGTCCTAGTGTTATTAGGGATGAATTATTTCAAATATCTAAGAAGTTAGAAAAATTTCTCAATGGGTATTTAATCTTGACAAAAATAAAGCATTTTAAAATATCAATTAAATTTTCATTTTAAAAAAGTATTTTAAAACAAATTTTATGCTATATATTTAAGGTATACAACATGATGTTATAAAATACATACAGGTAGTAAAAAAATTATTATATGGATGCAAATTAAGGTATGCAGTATCTTCTATAGTTATCCATTTTTTGTTTGTTTGTTTGTTTTTGTAGCAAGAACAGCTCCAATGTACTCATTTAGCATGAATCTCAAATATAGTTTAATTGTATTACCTGAAGTCCTTATTGGATTCTAGACCTGTTTAATCTAAATAGCTGTTACATTGTGTTCTTTGATCTACATCTCCCCATTCTCCCCAGAACCCAACCCTAGTAACCATTGCTCTCTGTATACAGTTGACCTTTGAACAACACAGGTTTGAACTGCATGGCTTCACTTATATGCAGATTTTGCCTCTGGCAGCAACAGAACACTGCTAATGTGCACTCGCTCTAGTGTGCCACATGCTTGGCGTCTGTGGGAAGCAGGGCACTGCCTTGGCCATGGTGCCGGTTGAGTGGGAGTGTGACCGCTCTGGTTTGTAGGAGGCCTGAAGTCCCCTGGTGTCTATCTTAAAATATTTTTTAAAAACTTTTATTAAACTATTAAGGCTATTCTGAAAATTTATTTTCTTGCAAAACTAAGGTTAATCCACTTGTCATCCTATAAATATCCAAACAGAATCAAAAGATTCATTACTTATTGCACATAAGTATGTTCACAAGTCTGAAAACACCTCAAATATTTAAAGTTAATTACAGTAGACTATCAATGTGGATTGGTTTATATTATGATTTTATTTATTATCATACCACTGAGGAAATCAGACACTCCAATGGGATATTTATTCTGATAGCAACAGAATTATCAAACAGTTATGGTCAGTACACATAACAGATTTTTAAAAAATATTCTGATTTTTATGACCCCTTCTTCATGTTTGTGTGTATATGTGTATACCTGTGCTTGTGTGTACATTATAAATCCTATTTAATGATCACAATGGCCTTATGAGGGATTATTATCAACCTTCATATTACAGTTGAGGAAACTGAAATGCAATGAGATTAACTTTCTTGTTCTTTTCTATTTCTGTGTAAAATCTCTCCACAAACCTAGTGACTAAACATGAATACTCTGTTTTGCTTATGAATTTGCAGATCAAAAATTTGGAAACGTCATGGTTGAGTAACTCTCTGATCAAGACAAAGTTTATAGGCAACTGTGGCTGGAAAATCTACCTCCAACCTAAAATGTCTTCACTCACATACTAGATGCCTCACTGCCTCTGTGCATCTCTTTCTACATATGCGCAGCATCCTTGCAGGTTGCACTTATCAGAGCATGACAATCTCATTAACAAAAGTAAATAATGAGAAGATAGCGAAACCTTCAATTACCGTCAATAAAGGAAGTCAGGGATATTCGCATAACGAGAGTTTCAGATCATATAAGAACACCTTTATAAATTACCTAAGTCTTTTTTAACCTCTATTATTTTAAAACGAATAGCAAAATACACTTAGAATATGTTTATTTTTAAGACAATAAAAGTAGAAGTAATAAAAGACACCATCACTTCACTACGCAAAATTTTTGGGAGTAGAAAATATGTAAAAAAAAATTTAAGATGAGGGAAAATTCCTATGTTCATAGGATCTTTTTGGGAGGTAGAGAAGCTTATCAAAGCAGTGCGCTAAGCAGTCTTTCTGCAAAATTAACATTTAGGGTTTTGTAAGTTTCTCAAATACACGAGGAAAATTTGATGTGCTGTTAATTATAGGAAAGACGTACAACAGTCTTCTTACAATATTCTACGACTTTTACCATTTTGTAAGGGGAAAAGATCATACAACACACATAAGATAATTTCTTTCAGCTTTCTTTGACATTTAAATTAGTATCATCATTCATTTCTCTCTGACAAAATTTATCACTTTTAGAACCTGTATAATAAATTTGTATAGGGAGATGGGCTTTGCTGCTAAATATACTTTGACGTAGTGTGTCCGGAATTTGTGGGTTCTGCGTCTCACTGACTTCGAAGAATGAAGCCACGAACTCTCGCAGTTAGTGTTACAGTTCTTAAAGATAGTGTGTTCACAGTTTGTTCCCTCAGACATTCAGATGTGTCTGGAGCTTCTTCCTTCTGGTGGGTTCCTGGTCTCTGTCAGGAGTGAAGCTGTAGACCTTCCTGGTGAGTGTTACAGCTCTTGAAAGCAGCGCATCTGGAGTTGCTTGGAGTTACTTGTTATTCCCTGGCGGGTTTGTAGTCTGGCTAACTTCAGGAATAAACCTGCAGACCTTGGCGATGAGTGTAAGACCTCATAACGGCCACGTGGATCCAAAGAGCCAAAAGAGAAACCCACCACACTGTGGAAGGCTACTGGAGAAGATTGAGGGTGGCAGGCTCAGGCAGCCTCCTTTTATTCCCTTATCTGGTCCCACCCACATCCTGCTGATTGGTCCATTTTACAGAGAGTTGATTGGTCCACTTTACAGAGAGCTGATTGGTCCATTTTGACAGAGCGCTGATTGGTGGGTTTACAATCCTTGAGCTAGACACAGAGTGGCAGAGTGCTGGTTAGCTAGATACAGAGTTAGCTAGATACAGAGTACCAATTGGTGTATTCACAAACCCTGAGCTAGACACAGAGTGCTGATTGGTGTATTTACAAATCCTGAGCTAGACACAGAGTGCTGATTGGTGTATTTACAAATCCTGAGCTAGACACAGAGTGCTGATTGGTGTATTTACAAACCCTGAGCTAGACACAGAGTGCTGATTGGTGCATTTACAATCCTTGAGCTAGCACAGTCACAGAGTGCTAGTCCTCTAAGTCTCAGCTAGGTTAGCTAGATACAGAGTGGTGACTGGTGCACATACGATCCTCCTCCGTGTAGATAAAAAAGTTCTCCAAGTCCCCATCCAGTTCAGGAGCCCACCTGGCTGCACCCAGTGGATTCTGCACCAGGGCTGCAGGCGGAGCTGCCTGCCAGTCCTGGGCATTATCTGCACTCTTCAAGCCTTGGGCTGTGGATGGGACCCGCAGCCAGGGAGCAGCGTGCGGCGCCCCTAAGGCTCAGACCGCGTGGGAGCCCACCACAGGGGCGGAGCTCAGACTTGGCGATCCGCGGGTCCCGAGCCCTGCCCCCTGGCAGCTAAAGCCTGCGAGAATTTGAGTGCAGTGCGGAAGGGCCAATACTGCTGGGGGACCCGGCGCAAACTCCACAGCTGCTGACCCTGGTGCTAAGCTCCTCATTGCCCTGGGCCGGCGGTGCCGACTGGCTACTCAGTGTGCTGGGCCCGTGGAGCCCGCGCTGGCGCCCGCAGGAACTCGCACTGGCCCGCGAGCGGCGCGCAGCCCCGGTTCCCACCCAGGCCTCTGGATCCTCCCGCTCCACACCTCCCGGCAAGCAGAGGGAGGAGGCTCCGGCCTCAGCCAGCTCAGAGAGGGTTCCCACGGTGCCGTGGGGGGCCGAAGGGCTCCTCAAGCCTTGCCAGAGTGGAAGCCGAGGCCGAGGAGGCGCCGAGAGCGAGGCCTGCTAGCACGTTGTCACCTCTCAGTAGTATCAAGTTCCCTGTGGAATGAAGAATATACTCCACTTGATAAGAGAAAAGAGGCACAGGGCAAGGTGGCTCACGCCTGTAATACTAGCACTTTGGGAGGCTCAGGCGGGCGGAATGCCTGAGCTCAAGAGTTGGAGACCAGCCTGGTCAACAATGGTGAAACCCTGTCTCTAATAAAATACCAAAAATTAGCCAGGCATGGTGGCATGCGCCAGTAGTCCCAGCTACTCAGGAGCCTGAGGCAGGAGAATCGCTTGCAACAGAGCAAGACTCCGTCTCAAAGAAAAAAAAAAAAAAAAAAAAAAAAAAAAACACACACACACACACACACAGAAAAGGAAGAATGGCCCTAAGACTGGGGTTCAGGAATAAAGACTTGAATAAAACAAGTCCAGTCTGAAACTTCAGTGAAATAGTGAAATGCTAAGACCTGGGTAATGTCACCCTTCCCAGTCATCACCTGCTCTTCTTCCACTCCACCAATTATGTAACAAAATTGCAAAGTTATATTATGCTTGATTTGATTACATTCATTTTGAAAGCTCAATCAACAGTATGTTTATATCTACCTTGATACCCGACTGAAAACTGTAAATCGGAGGAAATTATAGATGGGTTACTATCTGCCTGAATATGTAGCAGAAAAGTGTATGGAAGAATTTTAGTTAATCAATTACTACAACAGGATGTCAAATATTTCTAAACTTACAAAATTTTTAAAGACTTTCTTAAATTTTAAAATATTTAAGATAAATTATAAAATTTTAATATTAGCTATAGTCACCTTGTGGTGAAAGAGAGCACCAAAATTGATTCCTCTTTTCTAATTAAAATGTTGTACCCTTTGACCAACATTTCTTTCTTCCCATCCTCCTGCCATCCCCTGGTAACCACCATTCTGCTCTCTACTTACGTAAGTTTGAATTTTTAAGATTCCACATGTAAGTGAGATCGGGCAGTATTTGTTTGTGCCAAACTGATTTCACTTAGCGTAATGTCCTCTAGATTCATCCACGTTGTCAAAAATGACAGAATTTTGTTATTTGGAAAGGCTTACTAGTATTCCGTTGTATATATATACCACATCTTAAAAACCCATTCATCTGTTGATTCTGAGAACTGAGAACACATTTTGGTTATTGTGAATAATGCTGCGAGTAATATAGTATAGCAGACATCTCTATAATTATTAACAATAATGTATCGTATATTTCAAAACTGGTAAAAGAGTAGATTTCAATATTTTCACAACAATGGAGTGATAATTATGGGTGGAGATGTGTATATTGATTAGCCTGATTTGCTCATTCTACCATTCACACATGTATTGAAACATCACGTTGGACTCCATAAACATACACAATTATTATTTTTCAGTCAAAAGTAAAATATGTTTGTTAAAATACTTTAATATTGGAATTATATATGGATTTTTAAAATTTATACATTATAGTTTCTATTTCCTGAAATAAGGCGAAATAAAGCGTGGAAGTACCACATTGTGTTGATAAAGGTTTTGAATAGGAATAATGCATGTTATTTCTACACATACTTCCATTGCATGCCCATATGTAACTGCATGTGAAGCTGGGATATGTAGTTTTGCCAAGTGACCGGAAAGAAGAACAAGTGTTAGATTAATAGCTAGTGGTCTCTACCCCATGTGGTAAGAAACCATGGTGCCTGCCTTTTTATCTTATATGATCTGGCCATAGGAATATATCTGCACATGTCTGTGATCATGTGCACCACTTTTAACCAAGATGATTTTGAAATGATTGTTCATTGCTTTAATTTTATAATAAATATAAATTATTTTAGAACAATAAATATTTAAACAAGAAACAAAACAGCCATTTTGTCATATGTCTAATATAACCCAGACACTTTTCTAGGTATTAGGACTTTGGAGATAAATGTTGATGTTCTTTCACATTTGTAACACAGAAAAGTATCTAATAAAGTATACACAGAATTTTATGAAAACAAAAAAATACAAACAATACATCTCGAACATTCAAAACTAGTTTCTTGGAGACAAAAATGTCTACTATGCATCATGAAATACAAGTGTAGTCATAGTCTGGGGGTGTGGGGACAGGAGAGCACTTACAAATTCTCCCAAAATGTGTAATCTATATGTTACGTAGAGGATATACAAATGCCACCATGTTCTAATTTGGTCACAGAAAATAAAATGATAAATTTTCAAAATGTGGGTAGAATGAATATAACTTTATCATAGTTGTCTTCAAAAAGTTCATGGAAAAATGCATATTATGATAAAACACTATGCATCGGTTTAAAATTTTCTTTTGTACCAAAATAAACTCATATTAACTTGTTATAGCATGGCCGAACAGAGTCTAGTTTGAAGCACTGAGAAAGATAACACATTCGTTTGAAAAGAACCCTTATCAGAACAACATGGATTATGCTAAAATTTAAGCAAGATCAACATCAAATTTATGGTAAAGCTTGAGTAGAAGAATGGTGAAATCATGTATGCTTTCCAAAATTTGTGGGAACAACATCCTGAAGAAATTAGCAGCCTACAAATGGATAATATGATTTAAGTAGAAATGAGAAAATGTTGAAGATAAAGCTAATAGCAGCAGACCATACACATCTATTTGGGAAGAAAAAGTTAATCTTGTCCGTGCCCTCAGTAAAGAGGACTGATGATTAGTGGCACAAACAATATCCAGTACCACGGACATCTCACTCTGATCATCTTACATATTTCTTAGTAAAAAATTAAAGGAGAGCAGATGTTCCACTGGATGGGTGCCCAAACCACTCCTTCCAGATAGCTACAGAAAAGAGAAGACTTGCTTTAAATTGTAAACAAGTGGGATCAAGATCCTGAATCAAATCTTCAAATAATTGTGACAAGAGGTAAAACATAGTTTTACCATCCTGAAGACAAAGCATAAGCAAAACAATGGGTACCAAAAGATGAAAGTTATTTAGCAAAGCAAAAGCAGATGGTTTAAGAGCAAGGATCATGGCAACAGCTTTTTGAGATGCTCAAAGCACTTTGCTTGTTGACTTTTTGGAAGGCCAAAGAATGATAGCACCTGCTTATTATGAGAATGCTTTGAGAAAGTTAACCAAAGATTTGTGAGGAAAACTCCCAGGAAATCGTCACGAGAGAGTTATTTTCCACCATGACAATGCTCCTGCTCATTCCTCTCATCAAACAAGGGCAAATTTCTAACAGTGTCAGTGAGAAATCATTAAGCATCCACCTTAAAGTCTTAATTTGGTTATTTCTAGCTTCTTTTTATTTCTTAATCTTAAAAATTCTTTTAAGTATGTAGCATTAGTATCCTATCATCCCTTACAAATTGGCTTGAATTTGGTTGAGAAACAAAGTTTATATTTCTTATTTTTATATTTTCCATGTACTTTTTTTTGAAGTCCCCTGTATGATAGTGTAGTATTAAATATAGTAGCATATATAATTTGTATATAGTATTAAAATACACAGAGTATTTACAATATAAATAGCAGTTTATATTATATGTATTAGTATACATATATGTATCACTTTATAGTGTAACATTACATGTAGGTTATTTATACTATGTATTACATAAAATATGTTATATGTGCTGATATTTAGTAAAACTCCATTCTTGTTATTTGAAATTTCAAGAAGAAAAAAGCAATCTAGGAATAATTTTTAAGTATTTTAAACAAGAAACATATAATTACAAAATAATGTTATTAAATAGAGATTTTGATTATACTTTTCACCTATATTTTTTTCAAAGGTAATGACATATTAGTAAGTTTCTATTAAAATTGGTCAAAATAAGTTAGTATCATCATACTTTCTCCAACATTCCTTTCCTGCATCCTAATTTTAAATATGTAATGTAAGTACGTGTTATATGCTTTATGTGTGTATTATATGTATTATGTATGCAGTCTGTATATACAGGTTATATTGTGTATTTATTCTTCAAATGTTTATGTCATTTATATTTTATAAATCCACAAGGTGGATAGCTTTAGTTTTACAGTTAAGTACGTTATTCACAATCAGTTCTCTTTCCCAAACCTTTCCCATTTCTTTTCCTTCCTTCCTTCCTTCCTTCCTTCCTTCCTTCCTTCCTTCCTTCCTTCCTTCCTTCCTTCCTTCCTTCCTTCTTTCCTTCCTTCCTTCTTTCCTTCCTTCCTTCTTTCTTTCTTTACTTTTTTTTTTTTTTTTGAGTTTTGCTCTTGTTTTCCAGACTGGTGTGCAGTGGCACAATCTTGACTCACTGCAACCTCCTCGCTGGTTCAAGCGAATATCCTGCCTCAGCCTCCCAAGTAGCTGGGATTACAGGTGTGCACCACCACTCCAAGCTAATTTTTTGTACTTTTTTTTCAGTAGAAACAGGGTTTCATCATGTTAGCCAGGCTGATCTCAATCTCCTAACCTCAGGTGATCCTCCCCCTTCGGCTTCCCAAAGTGCTGGAATTACAGGTGTGAGCCACCGCACCCAGCCATCCTTTTCCATTTCTAAGTCTTTTGAGTTATTTTTTTGGTTTGCTGAATTTTCTTACTTAGTAATAAAGTTTATATTTAATTTCAAAAAAGTTAATGAGTACTCTATTCCTTAAGATCTTGAAAGTGTTAATTTGTCTGCTTTCTATGTTTATAACTAAAGGAAAATTTTATTGACATGAAATTATTCATCATACATTCATTTCTAAATTTTTAGACATTTTGCCAATATGTACTGTCATAAAGAATTGCTATGAAAAGTCTGAGTCTAATCTCTACTCCACCCAATTCAATTCATGACTTTCTTCTGTATTGATTTTCAAATGTTTTTAAAACTTTGAATCATTTTTTTTAGATCACAATATTTTCTTTCAATCTCCAAAACAGGTATTCTTGCATGTCATAATCTGTATCTTTGATATTTTAAAATATATTCTATGTGTTGTTCACTTTTTAAGAAATATTCATTATTAATGTATCAGTCTAACATTACACATCTATGGTCTTTTTTGTATTTTATGCTTGTTTTTATTTTCCACAGTATGTATTGTGTAAAACACAGTTTTAATTCATGTTTATTTGATTTTTCTGCTATTTCTAATATGGCTTTTATGTTTTCATTATTTTCTTGAAATTTGCTCATGTAATCATTTCACTTGGATACCTAATGATTTTGTCTTTGACATCCTGTATTTCTTCCTTGATCTCTTCAAAAAATCTGACAAACTCTTTAGATGCCGTAGAAACTATTTTCTTATTTCCTTTGAAAATTCTTGTCAGTTTTTTCTCATTTTCCTTGATTTATTTTATTGATCTGTTTCTCTCTGTGTCTTCAAACAGACCTCATATGCTTTCTTTTTCTCTATTCTTTCTTAATTTTGCGTGTAAATATCATTTATATACTATTAAGAAGAAGTGAGGCGGGCTATTATTTATACTTGATTTTGTCTTTACAGAAACCCCCTTCACTGAATCCTTTACACTACAATATTTCTCCCCTTGATTATTGACATTTATGGGTCTGTGGCTTACAGCAAAGTCCTCTAATTACAGTCTATCTGCGATGAAATCTTGGAATGACCTTCTTATTTCATTGCTTTACCCTATATAAGTTTTGGGAATATCTACAGGCTGCAGTTTAGAAAAAATATATATTAACTTATCCTAAATAGCAAAACTCTGTTAGCACTGAAAATGGAAATTAAGCAAAATTTTCTGATACTGTGTTAAAAAAGAAAAGAAAAAAAAAAAAAAAAAAAAAAAAAAAAACAAAAAAAAAAAAAAAACAAGACCAAGAAAGCAAATAACTTAGCTGATTTCTACAGAAAATGCTTTCTGAGAAAGGCAATACTGTATCAGTTTTTTTTTTTTTTTTTTTACATGAAAACTAACAGCTCACTCAAAAAAAAGTTCCAATAAATAGCCTGCTTACCAGGACTGCTTAAAGATCTTTGGTTTCCTATGCCTTTAGAGCCAAAGCAATGATGTCATAAGTTCTTCGACATCTCAGTGAGTTCTCCACCTTGTCAAACTCACTCTACCCAAGCAACTCTCTGCCAGTGCTACTTTAGCATGTTGTCCCCTTCAGTTTGACCTCTTTTTGAAACTTAATGGGGTAGAATCAAATTTACCTCAGTAATATTTCCCTCCTTCAAAACCTAATCACACTCTTATACCTCCATTTAGGGGCCAAATAAGAGAGGGCTGCTTTATGAACAAAGCCTGAAGAGATGTGTGTATGCTTTTAGGGTTCCTTTATTTATTTTTTTTTTCCCTTTTCATTTTAGTCTACATTTCACTGCACTGTTATAGAAAAATATACATTACAGTTTTATTGTCTGAGAATTGGGCTTTTTCCTGTTTGCTTTTCTATTTCAGGCAGGATCTTACTCTGTCACTGAGACTGGAGTGTAGTAGCTGGATCAAGGCTCACTGCAGCCTGGAACTCCAGGGATCGAGTTATCATCCCATTTCACCCTCCCTGGTAGCTGGGACTACAGCCAAGTGCCAACATGCATAGCTATTTTTTTTCTTTTCTTTTTTTTTCTTTTTTTCTTTTTTTTCTTTTTTGTTAAGACGTGGTTCCTTCATACTTCCCAGGCTGGTCTCAAACTCCTGTGCTCCAGCAATCCGCCTGCCTCAGCCTCTCAAAATGCTGGGATTACAGGCACGAGCGACCACGATTGCCCTGTTTGCTTGTTTTAATAAAAATGGGGCTGTTTATATGTTTTTTCAACAATGCAATGTTATTGCATTGTTTCTTTGAAGATGTAGTTGTTTCTCTGAATCCTTTTTTGTTGGAGGGAAATGAGGAACATGTATACTCACCAATTTTAATTGGAATTATCTCAGTAATGCATTATTTAAATAAACTAAGCATCAGTATGTTGAACAAGAAAAAAAGATCATTATTTCAAGATTTTTATTATTTAGATGGAAATCCATTGTGTGTGTGAATATATGAAAATCCTCAGAATGGATTTTCACACTCTTATCATTTCACAGATGAGGAGATTGAGTTTAAAATTGCATCTCTTCTTAAAGTTTACATTTCCAATAGCTCTGGAAGCACTAGGATTTAGTCTCTGTCCCATTTGCTTATTTTGGTTGTCAGAGTTCCTGAATTCCAACCAGAAGAATTAGTTTCTACAGCAGAATTAGTTTCTGTTGATCTCCATGCCTCCTCACCGACCAAACTATGGTTGGTTATAAAGTTTCATTTTCTCACTATTAGCTTCTATATGCTACAAGTTTTTCTTTTTATTGTCTTCTTGAATAAAAAAAAAAAAAGGGAAATAGGATTTTGCTATACATGTAAGTATTCTAAATTTTCTCTATAATCAGAAAACAAGCTACCTTGCTGGGTATTCACACATTGCTTATTGGATCCAGTTATTTATTATAATTAAAATACATGAAGAAAGGTTTTATGATGAGGGATTGTGTAGTTAATCACTGACCATGGCATTCTTGAAAAGGAAATCGTGAAACATCTTTACAAATTACTTCTTTGGGATAAAAATACAACCAGTTTATGGACAGATAGCCAATGCAAATTTCTCAGCAGTGACAGAAAACATACCAGAGTTAATTACAAATCTGGATTTCTTAGCCTAGAATAAAATAGCCTTTCTTAAGTCTAAAATTAGTTGAAACTAAATGTGATCTAATTCTTTCTTTCTTTCTTTCTTTCTTTCTTTCTTTCTTTCTTTCTTTCTTTCTTTCTTTCTTTCTTTCTTTCTTTCTTTCTTTCTATCTTCCTTTACTGTTCAATTTTAAAACTCAGAGTAAAAATTGGGATGGTATTTTATAATGCTAAATATTCACTATTTTTATGTGTTTCCCCTTTTATGTTGAAAACAAAGCTTTACATTGGATTATGTACTTATTAAGTACATTTACTTACATAAATGAACATAGTAAAATGATTATGTCTTGGTATCTTAATTAAAGAATAGCTTCTGATGTGAAATATTTCAAGTAGAATCAGATTGTATTTACCAACATTAGGTTTGATAAGAGAAATAACCAGGATGAATGAAAGAAAATTAAATATTTTTCTCTTTTAATTGATTCAGTTTTACTAGACCTGGCATTGATACATAAATAAATATGGAGAAAGAAGGCAACGCTTATCCTTTGTCAGGACTGATATCGGAGATACATGTTCTTGTCTCCCCATTTCCCTGCACTGAACTTTGCATCCACTGACACAAATACATTTTGTTTGTGGGATGAATAGTAGCTCTAAGTGCTTTCGATTTAAGGAATAGAAAATAAGACTTTTAAGTGGCCAGCTGATTTCCTGGATATACTTAGAGATATATTTAATAGAAAATGACAAAAGTGTTGACTAAATTGTTATGTTAGAATATATTTAGCTGTCAGTGACTGAAAATTCAAAGTAATAGTGGCTTATCTAAAAGAATTTTATTTCATTTTAATATAAGTAAAACGCACCAAGTGATATGTTGTCCAGGTCTAATGTTTTTGGACCGTGGTATCAGAGATATTTCTTTCTACTTTGTTCTCTACCATTCACATATTACAGCTTTATATGAAGTGATACAGCTCTCACCATCATAATCTTACCCCAGACTCCAGAAAAGAGGAGAGAAAAGGGAAAGGAATAAGGGAAAAATTCTCCTGAAAGTGCACATTCCATTTGCTGTTAAATCCCATTACATAATACTCACTCATTTTTCTATATCTAGATGCTAGGGATGTCAAGGTATGTAAACGTTATTTTGGGTGTTCATAGCCCAGCGAAAACATGGAGAGTTTTATTACTGAATAAGGGGGAGAAATTGATTTTGAAAGACAACCAGTGATCACTTACACTGTTACATCATACTAAGCTTTTAGACTAAATTATGAAATATACTGTAACATGTAAATTAGAATGTAAGCTTCTTGAGAGCAAGGACTTCTACTTCTCGGTTTTGTAGGTGCTATATCCCCAACATGTAGCAGCCTATCACATCATAGGTAAGTAACAAAAATTTGGTGTTTTAACTGCTTTACTGAGGTATGATTGACATAGTAAGACTCTATATATTTAATGTATATAATTTGATGAGTTTGGAGAAAAATAGTATACACCTTTGAAATCATCATCACAATGTATGTTATAAAACTACTGTAACCTAAAAAAGTTTTCACTCATCTTCTTTATTTATAATAACAATTATTCTTTGTATCATTATTTTGTGATATGAGCACTTAACATCTACACAAAAAATTTGTTGAAGGAATACATGTCCTAATAAAGTGGAATAAGCTCAGAAATGATGAGACTTAGATTTGAATTTGGGTTCTTAGATATTTTTTTTTCTCTGCTTGAATACGTGCCCATTACTTAATGTCTCAGTACCTTATTTTCCTTTTTTTCAGTAGGGTTTGGTCCATTTATCCCAGGAGACTTTTTATAGCACTAATCATGACCTGAATTATCTAGAAAAAAAGGCCCAACCTGGATTCCTAGAATTTTTTAAATTGTAAAGAAAATGTTTAGAAAGAATATTTTTTATTAAAGTACTTCTTGCTCATAGACAAGTACACATAAACGCATAGGGAAAATTTTCACAAATTAAACAAGTTTCTTTAACCAGTAGACAGATTAGGATATAAAATATTTTTGACATCCTCAAAGTCTTATTATCCCATCCAGTCACTACATTCCAAAGTTAACTACTAAAATGACATTATCACCATAGATATATCTTTAAAGCTTTAATATGTTTGGCTTTTTTCCATTAGGATGATGTTTTTGACATTCACGTAATTTTGCGTGTAGCAATATCTCCTTTATTCTCATTGTTGTATTCATTTACCATATATCTATATCTATATAGCACTGTATATCATCTATATATTATTATATACATATAATAGCTATATACATCATATATGTATCTTTATATATAATATATGTCAGTTATTTCATAATTTATATATCTTTATATATGATGTGCATGTGTATTCATACACACACACACACACATGCATTCTAGTGTTGATAGAATTGTGGATTATTTCCAGTTTGAGCTGTAGATATATACATATGCATTCTAGTGTTGACGGAATTGTGGATTATTTCCAGTTTGGGCTGTTATAAAAAGTGCTGCTAAGAATATTCTCATAGATAATCTTCTGGTGGTGACTAGAATTTCTGCTAGGAATTATTTCTGTATCATAGGAAATGAAACATTTTAACAGATATTGCCAAACATTTTCTCCCAAAAGTTATACGATGTGTACTCCCATTATCATTACGTGATAGTTGCTGTTGCTCTACGTGATTATCAAAAATTAATTTTAACTTTCAAACTTTTAGCCATTCTGGTAAGTATGCGGTAATATTTCATTGTGCTTTTAATTTGCATATCCCTGCTGAGTAGTGCTGATGGGATTTTTATAAAGTTTTTAGACATGTGATTTTTTTCTTCTGTAAAATGTGCAGTCTTTAATCATTTTATTTTCTTAATTACTGAGACTTTAATATTCCATGTAGATACTAGTCGTTTGTTAGATATATGAATTATAAATATCTGGTGCGGTTGTATAGTTTACATTTTTATTCTCTTAATGTGGTACTTGAGTAAAATTTAATAAGTCGAATGTACATCAATTTACATTTTTTCTTTATACTAATACTTCTTTAAAAAACTTTGACAATAACAGGTTCATAAAGATATTCTTATATGTCCACCCCAGAAGCCTTATTATTTAGTCATTTTCATTTAAAACTGTACTCTATTTGGAATACATATTTTTATATGGTAAAATCCGTGGGTTAGTGTTCAGTACATATAGTGTCTTAATCCATTTTGTGCTGTTATAAAGAAACACGTGAGTTTGGTTCTAAAGAGGTTTATTTGGTGCATGGTTCTGCAGGCTATTCAAGAAACATGGCACCAGCATCTGTTTCTCATCAGGGCTTCAGGCTGCTTTTACTTATGGCAGAAGGCAAAAGGAAGCTGGTATGTGCCAAGTTCTCATTTCAAGAGAGAAAGCAAGAGAGAGAGAAGGGAAGGCACCGGGTCTTTTTTTTTTTTTTGTAACCAGCTTTCTCAGGAACTAATAGAGCAAGAACTCACTCCTCAGGCCTGACTCCGGCACATTAATTTATTCATGAGGCATCTGCTCCATGACCTAAACACCTCCCATTAGGCCCCACTTCCAACATTGGGGATCAAAAGTTAACACAAGATTTGGTGGGGCAAGCACCCAAACTATACCACATTGTCAGCCAACTGATCCAGCATATTTGTACAGGAGTGTATGCTTTTCCCACTGCACTGCAGATATAGCTTTGTCATGTGTCTTTTGATGTGTGTATATGGGTCTCTTTGGGCACTTTTGTTCCATTCCATTTGTCTATTTTCTTCGTGTCAAGAGACACATATTTCTTATTATATCTAAACATAAGTTTTGAGATCTATTAGTTAAAGTGTTAATTTTTTTCGTTCCTCAATATCATCTTGGCTATTTATTTTTACATTTTCTTATAAACTTAAGAAACAATCTGTGAATTTTCATACAAACAGATAATAATAATAATTATTATTACTGCTATTCTTATTATTGTAACTATTATAAACCTTTAGGGTTTTTTTTTTTTTTTTTTGAGATTGAAGTGAAACTGTAGTTTAATTTGGGTACAATTGACATCTTTAAAAATAATTCAAAAATATTGAATACTCCAGTACATTGATATGGTTTCTGTGTATGTATCTATGCCTCCTTTAATGTATCTCAATGATGTTTTATCGTTTTTATTCTTGCACATACTTTACTTTTAATTATACATTTGAGATTTAATCCCAAGGATTTTAACTTTTCAAGTATTGTTGTCTTGACAATGTAAAACTCTGTTTTGTCTCTCCCAAGTTTTTGTTTTTAATTTGCTTATTTACTTACTTGTTTTCCATATATTATATGTTGTAAATATTATGATGATTCAGGAAATAAATATATACAATCATTTTTTTCTATCAAAATGAATACTATCTTTTTTTGGTATTTTAAATATACATTTTAAATAGTTATGATGTATATACAACTCGCCATCCTAGTTTTTCATTTTACATATGGCAAATATTATTTAATATATCTACATATTTTCTGTTACTATCACTTTTTAAGATTGGATAACATTTTTCTCTAGTGAACGATGCACAAATTTGATAATAGTCCCCCTGTTAATAGATACAAACATGTTTTATTTTTTATCAAAAGAAACTGAAGATTCTGCCCATAAGTATTCATATTTCAGATAAATTTCTTAAGGCATATTTTCTGAAGTGCAATTATCTGGTCAAAAACTATGAGCACTTTGATATGATACGCATGATATATCCTGCTATCTGCTATGAAATGGCTTTTACCTACTCACGGTACCAATAACAGGATGCAAGAAAATAGTCATTTCTGTATGCTCACCATCTGTATGCAACACCATTTAAAAAGTAGTAACAAAAGACCTAATATATCTTTGATTATCTTTTATTTTGCTTGTGTTTACATTGAACATTTTAATCTATGTTTGTTCACTGGTTATGTTTCTTCTGTTGTGTATTGTCTGTTAACTGACTAAGAGTCAGAGAGAAACCTTGACTAAATTTGTGCATGTTGGTAACCTTACTGCCATTGCTTTAGGAAAAATAACCTTTGATGGAACAATAGTGTTTTTATATGCAGCATTGCAGATCAATGCAGATATCTGCTCCCATGAAATTAAAAAAAAAAAAAAAACACTTTAAATTTTTTTGAGTTTGGAAACTGGGCGACCTGGAAGCTGACACTATAGATAAGGGACCGATGAAAGAAGTTCAATCAGAGCTTCCCTGGAGTTGAACTTCTCTCTAGGGCTTGGATACCATTGTTTTCTATAGAAATGAGGACACTGACATTCAGAAGGTAGAGAAATTCTGGGGACCTGAGATGGGTAGTATTGACTGTTGTGTATCTTCCTTGATGCTAAATCCAGTGTCTTAATCTTCTCAGTATCGTTGGTCCAGTCAATGCCCAGCGTAGCACAGAGATTTCCTCGATTTTCTCAAACTTCATCACAACCCACGGATATCCTTGGGTAAGTATAACGGATTGTGGCTTTAAATGTCATATCAAGAGGGACAAATGCTAATGACCCAAACATGCTCTGTCTATGGCATGACCTCTTCACATTATACGGTATATTCTCCATAATGTGCACTGTGTCTAGTATCTCCTCACATAAATAATCCATTCATAAATACTCTTATACATGCTCTCCTTACATGTTACTTTGTTACATGATAGATGCATATATATTTCTTCCATGTACTTATTATCTCCAGAGTGTAGAAGTAATTAGTCAGACTTATGAATGCCCTGTGGTTTTAGAACACAAATCCAACAAAGATAGATCTAAAATGCTAGCAGCTTATTTCTTTGCTTGCAAAAAAGAAGATATTCTTTTATCTGAAAGAATTTTATTATACATCTTTCTATTATCTATCTATCTATCTATCTATCTATCTATCTATCTATCTATCTCAAAGCCATGGCATTCTAATATACATCTGGGTGCCATATATAATGCCTGCAACTGGGTCATAAATGGAATTCAGCATACTGAGGACTGACTGTGGCTCCAGGGAAATGTACCAGCATAAGTCACCAAACCAGCTGTAAGTCACCAATCTGTATTCTTTGTAGGACAGCCTTGGAGCAACAGCAGCTTCTCATAATCCTGGAGGTACTTATTCCCCTTATAAGTCAGTGTTCCTGCAAACTTGTCTACTTGTTATTAGAAGGCTTATATGTCACCTGTTCTGGAGGAAAATTGAAGCATAAGTGAGAGAGTTTTGGTTTTGTCATTGTAGACTTTTCCTGAGAGGATGGAAGGAGGCTTAAGAGAAAAAAAGAAATAAATCCCCCTTTTCTAAATGCACATACATCCTTTCTATCTTCTCTCAGATACTACCTATTCTTTGCCAGCTCCCTGCAGAAAGGCAGACAATGGTTGCTGGGCATCAAAGGAGAGTAATTCTGCATGTGACATGAATCATAGTGAGAGAAAAATCCTACATGGTAACTCATCCCCATCCTTACTGCCAGATCACAGGAGCTCTGAATCTGAAGTGACTTAAAAACTACCTAACATTAGCAAACCTACTATTTTGTTTCAAAATTAAATTATATTGGCTTTTTCCTAATTACCTACTTTAGTATTCCCTTTGTAGAAATGAGTATAATACAAAACATATAAAGAAGAAAGTAAAAATTAATATTTTGTCTAAAGATAATGGCTATCAACCTTCTGAAAAACGTAAGTCCAAGTGTTTGTTGTCTATTCATACTATATATATTTTATTTGTAAAATAAAATAAGATGCAATCTTTTGTAATGTGCATTCCTTACTTATTAATATGTTGTGAGTATTATGCCAGTAAAACATACTGTCCTGCTTTCAGTAAGTTGTATAAGATTCACTGTATGGATGTATTGAACTTCATATTACCAGTCCTAGACTAGCAAAAATTTATAAGGGCAAATTCTCATCCTAATTCACCAACATAAGTGAACAACAATAGGAGCTCCAAGTGTCTTCCATGTCATTGGTGATTAAATGGCCTAGCTCACTTGCAAGTTCTCCTCAAAGGTGTAAAGGACACACATTCACAATACTGAAAAATAAATATACAACATTTAGCACAAGTGCCCAAATGCACCAACCCTCTCCTCTTTCCCTCACTTATGTGGGCTACTCTTCTCTACCAAAACTCGAGAAAGATTAGACGTTTGTCTCATTGATGTGGGGCAGTGTCTGTTTACAGTCTTAGAAAACAAAACCTGTGAATGTCATCTGCAGACAAGAAAACATAGATTTAGGATTTGAAAAGAGGAACTATGTTTTGTGGCAAGTGGGCAGAAAAAAAAAACACATTGAACCTGCAGGAAATTACCCAGCACTGAATAACACACACACACACACACACACCCACCCCACAAATTAACCATTCAATGAATTGTCCTGCCAAATGAAGCCAAAGTAGAGATGCACTTGGGGACAGAAATGTTGAGAGCTTGTAAAATAAGAGTATTCTGAGTAGGTAGGAGACTATGCTAAGAAAGAAAAAGGTGAAGCAGTTCAGTATCCAAATCTCAGCAAACCAGGGATTCACAGTTCTAAGCTGGTCTACAGCAACACAAGGGGAAGTTGACTTTCAATAGTGAAGCTGACAAAAACATCTTACTAAGAATCTTTCAAGGCGTAGGGCAAGAGCATACAAACATTTCTCTGTTTAAGACTTTAGGAATTTCTGTTTTCCAGCCAAAGCCAAGTGATTATTTAAAAAAAAAAAAAAAAAATTCTTACCCTTGAAGAAACCCTAGGGAAGGCATTCTGCAATGGGCTTTACAGAGAAACTTCTCACTGAAACATCACCTAAGAAAGTTCCTGAGTTTGCATCAGTATGTACACTGGTAAAAAGGAACACAGGTAGAGCAATAAGTTAATAACATGTTTATTTTAAATAATTCCCATTAGTTAATTTGAGAGGACTTATAATTCACTGCAATAATTTTATCAACTCTGATGCACAGGAGTAGTAAATCTAAATTTAATTGACTAATCATAAACAAATATGAGAATTGTTTAATAAATCTTTACTGGTAGACTATTTATTGAGAAAGTAACATTGGAGGACACTGTTTTACGGACTGAAAGTATAAAAATGTACAAAACATGCAAAACCACTGCATTTAGGAAATACACTTTCTGTTGAGGAGAGGGGCTGGGCAATGGTTTCATGAGCTGCAATAACGAATCGGCAATCGGTGAGAAGCAGGTATGTTGGAATGGGAAACAAGCAATTATTCTCAGTTAAGGATTTGTCCTAGTGAAAAGAGACTGCCAGATAGCAAGTTTTACCATTAGCAACTGTGATAGTTAATACCGAGTGTAAACCTGATTGGATTGAAGGATGCAGAGTATTGATCCTGGGTGTGTCTGTGAGGGTGTTGCCAAACGAGATTAACATTTGATCAGTGGGTTGAAAAGGCAGACCCACCCTTAATCTGTGTGGGAGCCATCTAATCAGCTGCCAACTTGGCTAGGATATAAAGCAGGCAGAAAAAACGTGAAAAGGTTAGAATGGCTTAGTCTCACAGCCTACATCTTTCTCCCGTGCTGGATGCTTCCTGACCTTGAACATCGGACTCCAGGTTCTTCAGTCTTCAGACTCAGACTGGTTTTCTTGCTCCTCAGCTTGCAGATGGACTATTGTGGGACCTTGTGATCATGTGAGTTAATACTACTTAATAAACTCCCCGTTATGTATATATCGATCCTATTAGTTCTGTCCCTCTAGAAAACCCTAATTCAGCAAGTATATAATTTATAATTGTGCACCAATGTACAATGTAATGAAACTAATTATATTTAACCTATATTGTAATTAATTTTTAAATAATTTTAATACACTTTTAAATGTCTTCAGAAAGTAAATTTCCCAGGTAAAACTATGAGGTGGCAAACCAGCCAACCTCTACTGAATTTGATATTTAGACTTTAAGCCAGGGCAGACTAAATGATAACCTGCAATGTAATAATGCCTGCATGGTCCTCTGTCATTTTTGGATGAATTTCCTCTTCCATAATAAATTGAAGCTTGTTAATAAATATTGAACCATAAAAATAAAATAATTTTCAATTGAAAATCTAAATTACAAGCATCTGAAAGCCTTTATATCATAAAACAGATTATGCAAACATGTTACATAGGATGTAAACTTTCTGCAAATATTTTATTATTTGAGCTGTCGATTCTGAATACATATGCTAAATCTGAACTATCTGTGGGAAGAAATGTGGTTCATTATCTGATGTGAATGAGTTGACAATCTGCAAATGAAATTTAGTCATTTGTGGATAATTGAATTTCTTTGTTTAATAGTTATCTATTCTAAGTTCCCATTCCCCTAATTATCCAGCCTTTATTATTTATCCAGCAACTTAAGACAGATTTATGTTCCTTTGGGAAACACAAATGGTCAATGTCTTTTGTTTTTTCCAGCATCACCATTACTAAAACAATGGAGATACCCATTCTCTGCCTCTTTCATACATACCCTGATATTCAAGATTATTTGTTCAGCAAATATTTAGTGAGTACCTGATTTATTTAATTTTTTTGTAGCCACAGGGTCTTGCAGTATTGCCCAAGTCAGTCTTGAACTTCTGTGTTGGTCTCCCAAAGTGTTGGGATTACAGGCTTGAGCTACAGCACTGGGCTGAGGCCCTGATTTGATCCAGCTTTTGCCTTCTCTATTTTTTGGTGGAAATACAAATGAAGCAGTGTTTCTTCCTGAGGCCTTAAAAAATTCACAATAGTAGAATATATAGGAAATTCAATACATAATAATATTAACATTGGGATGATGTCTTATACAACTCTAAAAGTCATATAAGCTAATATATAGGGGAACAAGACAATTGGCAAAGAAAAGCTGATGTTTGACTTACATTTCAGTGGGGCTCACTGGGAGAATATAGATGAGAACAAAAAACCTCAAAAAATTTCCTGGCAGAGAAAACAACATAAAATAAGGAAAATGTGTCTATGGTCCAGGATATAAAAACAAAGACAGAGATGATATGTAAGATACTCAGATTTCTGAGGGCTGTGAATATAACAATAACAGAATTGGACCTGTTATTCCCTAGAGTACCTGGCATTGAGACTGGCACAAATCGTTTGCTCAATTTAATGTCTGCTTTCATTTGTTAAAACTAAATTATTTCTCTTGAAGTTTCAAGATCTCAGATTGGATTGAGCTTTCTTGTTTTACTTCATTATTTTATTTGGGATATTCTTATTCTATTCATCAGTTTCTACTACTCATCCTTCCTTTATTTCTTCTTTAGTATTCATGATTCGATATCAGTACCTTAAAAAGAAATTTATATTTACTCTCCTGGCATGGTGGCTCATGCCTGTAATCCCAGCACTTTGGGAGGCTGAGGCAGGTGGATCAATTGAGGTCAGGAATCCGAGACTAGCCTGGCCAACATGGTGAAACCCAGTCTCTACTAAAAAAAAAAAAAAAGAAAAGAAAAGAAAAGAAAAAATAAGCTGGCATGGTGTTGCACACCTGTAATCCCAGGTATTCCACTGGCTGATGCAGGAGAATTGCTTCAACCCAGGAGGCAGAGGTTGCCATGAGCTGAGATTGGGCCACTGCACTCCAGCCTGGGCAACAGAGTGAGACTCTGTCTCAAAAATAAAATAAAATAAAAATAAAAAATTAATTTATGTTTTTCCTCTACATTCCTTAATCTACATTATTTTATTTCAACTTCTTAATTTGCTGTATCTTTGTGTGCACATTGTCTCTCTTAGACACGTTGATTCAAAGTCTTCAGGTACTGACAAGGACTCCCTTCCTGACCAAACTTTAGTGAGAATCGTTTGAGCGCTCTTCTTGAATAAGTCCCAACCTTCAACCTGCTGTCCTGCCCTTGGCCTGCTGAGTGCAGTTTTAACAAAGAATTCTGCTAAATTAGCAAGTATTCTCCCACTGTTGATGTTGATATCTGATGATATCCTCATTCCCAGTCCTTCACATCTAAGTCCTTGGCCTAATTTTAGAAAGAATCCTGTTAAGCAAGTTTAGAGAATCCTTCTCTCCTTCACGTCTAGTCACATTCCTTATAGTAATTTTCTCTCCACTCACTCCCTCACTCTACTGGTTGGCCATAAATCTCCAGCTTTCTTTGCTGTAGTCAGAGGTGAGTTTGATCTCTCTTCTCTATTACAATATTATCTTGTCTATTGCAATAGTCTTATACAAAGTCTATTTGACTGCTTTAAGCATGAGTCAGAATAATTTTTCTATTACAATTCCACCTCCATATGAATAGCTATCACATAATTATCCCAGGCTTGCATTACTACCTGCTCTCTTTTTGAATACAAATTATCTCAGTCAGTTCTCAGATATATCATTATATTCCACCAGATCTCTTAAATGGACTCAGTATTTCTTAAAGATATCATCTGTTTCCTCTCCCAGGCTTGGAATCTTAATATCATTCTGGAATCATAATTCTACCAACCTTTCCCATCACATTCCAGTTATGTGCATTATTTATTATACATATCTTCTACATTCATTCACCCCTCTCCTTCTACCTGCTAGCTATCTAATTTAAGGTGTCATCAATCCACGTCAAAACATTTCAATAGCCTACTTATCAGTCAGTCTCTTTCAACTCTTTCTCACTTTTAATATTCTTATAAAATACCATCAGCTTGCTTTTCACAAAATCAAGCTTAAATCCTATTCAACCTTGCTCGAATGTGTTTATTGCTCTCAGTGCCTAAAGATGTTGTGCTTCCCAAAGACTGTATGCAAACATCTGGTGACACCTAAAATAACCTAATGTAGTTAATAAGCATAAATTTATAGAAACATTATTATTACATATTAATATGTTATATTCAGATAACATAATTATAATATTATAAAATAACACCATTTTATGTGCATCTCAAATTTTTTTCTTAATAATTCACTAATTGAGCACTACTAGTAGTTAACAGTTGTCTAGTAGAAAAGACAGATATAGGAGAGTGAAGGGGATCATGAATCCCTGGCTCAGAATCACAGTTCTTTTATTTATATGCCCTTTGCTCAATTATTTAATATCTTATATTTCATATTTCTAGTTTGTAAAACAAGAATAATTATAGAATATACTTGATTTGGTTGTTGTGAGAAATGAGTAAGATAGTGCTTATAGGTTAGAACAATGCCTAGTAATTAATGGATAATTCAAATTAATGTCAATTGTTAGTATTGTTATTCACTATTAAGAATCCATAATTGTATATTGGAACTTGCATTGTGATCTGTTTCTGTTTTGTTTGGTTTTCTCCTTCTTTCTCTTTTGTTCAACATCTCGTGGGCCAGAACTGAAAAAATAGGATTTTCAAATTTTTATATATATTTTTTTTTTAAAAAAAAACTCACTTTGGCATATAGAGAAACCACTTGTCACAGCATCACAAATGAAGATTTAAGATAAGTACTTAATAATGCTGTTATAATTGTCAATCATGTTAAGATTAGGTCAATAAATTTGATTTTCTTTTAGCTTTGTGAAAAGATAAATAGTATTTCCACACAACGTGTCGTTTATCATAAAACTTGCTGACTTTCATCGAGAAACATCTTCACTTATTTATTAAGTTGTGGAAAGGAATTCATCTTTCAAGATAAGATATTCAGCCGATGATATAGTCCACAGAGCTGGGGCAGGCTTTGCAGATTAGCATAAATAATTTGAACCAATTAAACTTCTCACAAAGCAAATTTATGACAAGCATATTATCATGAAGAGGAATGAGTATGATAATTATAAAACTCAAATTATGTGATCAAAACTGTGATAAGAGTGAGTCAGGTGCATTACATTATCTAAAATGTATGATTAGGAGTTTATCTGAAAAATCATAGAAAATATTTTAAACGTTCTGAAAACCCTTTAAATTACCTGATTTAAAATTGATAACAGGTAAAACTAGAAATAGAACACTTTTATAATATTTTGTGAGTATTCCCAAATAAGTAAGTAAATTTAGGAGAAAATATAAATCACTAACAATTTTCATAGTTGTATCGAAACAAATGTTTACAAATTATTTATATAGTTTTGGAAAGATTTTCTAGAATTCAACCCTATCAAAAAAGCTATTTTAAAAAATGTTTTATTTTGAAACCGAGGAAATGTAAAGATAGTGCAGAAAGTTCTAGTATGCCCTTTACCCAGCTTCCCCAATATTCACATATTACATAACCATGGTATAAATATCAAAAATAAGAAATTGACATCTTATGTTATTATTATACATGTTATTATTATGTTATTATTATTATTATACATGACTGTTAACTAAACTACAGATTTTACTTGGATTTTCCCAGTTTATCTACTAATTTTATACAATCCATTTAGGAGTTGGCTGTCACTTAACAAAATGAATTTAAGATTCGGTTTGTTACCTGAATGAAGTTGTCCCTTTTCTTTATCGAGTAATATTTCATTGTATGCTATGGTTAGTCCTTCATCTTTGGTTCATTTAGTCCTTCATCTTTGAGACACACTTGACTTGTTTCATTTTAGGGTTGGAAAGATACTGTAAATACTCATGGACAGCTTTTGTCTGTGAAATCCATAGTGAGAAAGCAAACATCTTAATTGAAAATAACTTAAAGAATTTGAAGAGTCACAGCTAATGTATGTAGGGCTTAAAACATAGGTGACGAGTTGATAGGTGAAGCAAGCCACCACGGCACACGTATACCTGTGTAACAAACCTGCACATTCCACACATGTATCCTGGAACTTAAAGTAAAAATAAATAAATAAATAAAAAGTAACAAAACAAAATAAGTAAAATAAAAAGGAATCTGAAGTGTCAACTTAGCAGAGAAATACAAAAGGCAACAAGCATTATTCAAAAATTTTCAAAAGTGTTATCACTAGGGAAAAGCAAATAAAGCAAATTAAAACCACAATGAGATCCTAGTACAACTTTTTTGTTGTTGTTTGTTTCTTTGCTTTTGTTTTTTCTTTCAGACAGAGTCTTGCTCTGTCTGTCACCCAGGCTGCAATGCAGTGGCTTGATCATGGCTCACTGCAGCCGTGACCCCTCAGACTCAAGCAATCCTCCTGCTTCAGTCTTCTGAGTAGCTGAGGCTACAGGCACATGCCACTACACCAGCTACTTCTATTTTTTTCCTGATTTTTGTAGATATGGGGCCTCACTATGTTGCCCAGACTGGTTCAAACTCCTGGGCTAAAGTGATCCTCCAACTCTGGACTCCAAAAGTGCTGGGATTACAGGCAGGAGCCACTGTGCCCAGTCTCATCACACCTCTTAAAGTGATTTTTTATTTATTTATTTTTTTTGACAGAGTCTTGCTCTGTCACCAGGCCAGAGTGCAGTGATGTGATCTTGGCTCACTGCAACCTCCGCTTCCTGAGTTCAAGTGATTCTCCTAACTCAGCCTCCCAACTAGCTGGGACCACAGGCGCGTGCCACCATGCCCAGCTAATTTTTGTATATTTAGTAGAGACGGGGTTTCATCATATTGGCCAGGATGGTCTTGATCTCTTGACCTCATGATCTGCCTGCTTCAGTCTCCCAAAGTGCTGGGATTACAGGTGTGAACCACTGCACCCCACCATTTTTTTTTTTAAGCTGACAATTCAAGGTGCTGGTGTATATGCTGGTATATATAAATATAACTGACCTCTGCATGTTAATCACAGTAGCTAAAACTTCCACTATCATGTAGAATAGGAGTGGTGAGAGAGGGCATTTTGCTTTGCTCCCCATCTTAGGGTGAAAATATTAAATCTCTCATCATTAAGTATGATGTTAGTTGTACCTTGTATTTGGATGATCTTAATAGATTAAGAACATTTTCTTCCATTGCTAGTGCGCAGGAAGAGAGTTGTGTTTTTCTTTTTTTTTTTTAAATAAAGTTCACTGACTTCAAATGTTGGACTAACTTGCATTCTTAGATAAACTCCACTTGGTCATAATGTATTTTCATTTTTACGTATTGTTGAGTTTGATTTGTAAATACTTTGTTTAGAATTTTTGTGTCTAGGTTCATGAGAACTATTGGTTTACAGATATTTTTTAAAATGTTTATGTCTTATTTGGGGAAATATCTATTGAAATATTTTGCCCATTTTTAATTACATTATTCATTTTTCCACTATTGAGTTGTATGAGCTCTTTATAAATGTTGAATATTAACTCCTTATCGGATATATGGTTGTAATTTTTTTCCCAGTCTATCGGCTTGCTGGCTTCTGAGTAGAATTGAGAAGGGTCTACTAAAACTTAAATTTTCTTAGTAGATATATTATTCTTCACATTACCATTTTTTGAGTGAGTCTTTGTATGTTAATACAAGTAGTCAAGCTTTCTTTTGTGTAGTGTTTGCTTGATATCTTTCCCTATCCTTTTACTCTTAACCTACTTATGTCTTACATTTAAAGTGAGTTTCTTGTAGACAACATATAGTTGAGCCTTACTGTCCTTTTTAATACAACTTGAATATGTCATCACATTTTTATTATTGCCTGTTTAACTTGACATATTTTTCAACAGGTGGTAAATTTCTTGAGAAATATGTTTTGTATTTTCACAATTTTATTCTTAAGAAGCAACATATTTCATTGAATATAAAAATGTCAACAAATATTTGTATAATAAATACATCACTGGAGAATTATAAGTAAATGTTCTTTTAATAAGAGTTAGGAGAGTTGGCCTTTGGGTCTAGTTCAATCATTAACTAGCCATGTGAGTTGAAGTATATCACTAAATTTCTCATCTAATTTTCTCACCCTTTAACTGTTTTTTTGGAACAATCTGATATACAAGTTGAGTATCCACTATTAAAATGTTTGGCAGCAGAAGTGTTTTGGATTTGTTTTTTTTTTTTTTTAATTTTTATTTTGGAATATATTTATATATAGAATGAGATATGATGGAGGACAGAATCCAAGTCTAAACCCAAAATCCATTTATGTTTTACATCCACCTTATTCACATAGCATGAGATAATTTTGTACACTATTTTTAATAATTTTGTGCATGAAACAATTTTGTGTTGAGTATTTCATGTGTGCAGTTTTCCACTTGTCATGTCATGTCTATGCTCAGAAAGTTTCAGATCATTTTCTTTGTGTGGGAATGATAATCTATCACTGGAAATTGAGGTTAACTGAAATAATAATATTGGAAAAATTTCAAGTGTGACATTACAGAAAAACCAAAATATATGTTAAATTTTTAAAAAGTAGCTATTAAAAACTGTCAATTGAATGTCTGTAGAATGATTTTCAATTAGCTAAAAAAGAAACCACAAGTATAGGAAAGAATCCCAGTATAGATTAAGTGAGTTACAATCAAAATGGGAAGAGATCTGAATTCAATCAGCTCAATAGAAGCAGCAAAAGTTTTGTTAAGAGTTGACTATAAAACTTATAAAAACAGGCTCTTAGAAGGACTTGCAAAAAAAAAAAAAAAAGTTGTGCTAAAAATAAAAGTAACTTTGGTTGAAAATAAAACTTAAAAACTTAACAATCCTCAATGAGTACATGATACACTAGGTTTCAAGAAATTAAGTGGCAAGACTGAGGGATCCTAGGTTGTTGCACTGCTGTATTTGGCAAACATGGCCTTAGTAGAGCCACTCCAATCATGAACTGTTTGTGGTCGACTCATGCTGCAAGTCACATTTAGTGCCATATCCTGGTCACCAGTCTCAGATAATATTGAAATATCAGGAGTCAAGTTGGAAAATTTTCTCTCCTTCATTAAGTAAGTAAATGAGTAATGCCGAAATGAAGAATTTAATTAAATAGGTATTTAAGTTATGTTAGTTTTAAAGAAAATATTTTAACTATTATTGTGCTGATGTGTGTGTTTGTTGTATTATTTCAGATTTTTGAAACATTTAGGGAACTAACATTTTAGACTTGTGTTTTTAATTTTAAATACTGAAGAGAATTTGAGCAATTAAAATGTTACATATTACATTTGTGTTTGAAACAATTTTGTGCATGAAACAATTTTGAGTGGAGTATTTTATGTGTGTGATTTTCCACTTGAAAGTGTTACATTAGTGTTCAAAAACATCTGACTTGTTTGATTAAGTATTTGATCAATTACATATTAATTAAATCTCAAGCTACAATAATTATTCTTATTCTTGATTATCAAAAGGTGCTAAAATACATAATTGTCAATGAAACTAGCATAGAAACAGTAGTATATAGAGATTGGATGATTTTATAAAACTTACAATAATTATAAAAATTAATTTAAAAATTATAAACAGGAGAGACAATAAGATTTCCTTATAAATAAAAGTGAAGCAAAATAAGGATGTTGTTAAAGACTTACTTGAACCACCTGTACAATTCTGCTTCTAAGAATAAATGTTTGATCAGTAGCTATTGCATATAAAATTTAAATAATTACTGGCTAATATATTATTGTGAAATTTGTGACTTAACATTGGTTGAGAAGGTCATTTTGACAATGTATAAAATAGAACTTGGTGGAAAGAAAAAAGACTTTTAACTTTTTTCTAATATTTTTGGCCTTTAAATCTAACAATGATCAAAGGTAGATTTCTTCAATATGTACTGTGTCAACTGACATATTTTTTAAAGTAGTAAAAGGTATTGATTATTATTTCATACTGTTACTATTTTAGGTCTTGGACTCTGACTTACAGTGTAAATGTACCATCCCTCTGAAACATATAGCCATATTTGCACAATTAGCTTTTGTTTAGCTGAAGGCAGATAGCCAATCCTAAACACATGAAGCATAAAGGTTCTGAGGACTGAAAGACTTTTAATTGGACCACATGCAGAGTAGGTGTTCAGTCAGTGCCAAATTATGTTTAAAAGCTTTTGCTTGGTACAAGCAGTTATCTTTTGCTGATTTTTAAGTAACTGTTCTTCTGCCATCCCCATTGCTAATTTCCTTTTCTACCTTCTTTCCAAGACATTGTGCTCTTTCACCTCTTTCTTTCTCCTCTCTTCTCTAGCAGGCTGGCTATGTTATTTTTCTAATTGCTGATAAAATTTGTTTATAAATGATACAAAACTGTGTATGTGTGGACTTGCTTTTGGGTTTGGTTGGGAAGATTCATTTGACTGCCCCTGGATGTTTATTATTGGGATTATATGAGAGCACACAAATCTGTTAAGACATTAGAGGTATTGTTTCGGCACAGCTTTACTAAAGGAAAAATGTTACTTTTAATCTTGAGGGTCACAGAGCTGCTACCTAAGTATTCTCCTTCCATCTTGACCCTTATTCTTTTACTTTCCTTGCTTCAGCATACAAGATTCTATCTTCTGTCTCAATTCTCAGCTCATTGTGAACCAAAAATCTTGGTCTTCTGTGTCTTATGCAATGTCACTGCCTTAAACTAGTCCTTTGTCTTATAGAGGATGTGAGTGCTCAAGAATGCACATTAATACCTATGTGAGTAACTAGTAGACATGTAATAGTACAGGATATAAGGAACACTGTGAAGTCTGACATTATTTATAGAAATTAAATGTAGGGGCAAAAAAGGAGGAAAGAGAAATGTCATTTGTGATGCAGAACTTTTTTTATATTTAAATTTCAATACAATGCTAAACTCATTTCAAGGTTTTCAGTTTAAGTCTTCACTAATCTGAGCCCTTGGTGCTCGTAAAGCAATTTTAAGAGCAGGGAGGGAGATAGGTGGAGGTCAGATGGCAGATGGGGATACATTCTGAAGGTTCCCATTATAGCTAAGAGATTTCTGATGATTCACTAAAAATGTGTTTATTTTACATTCAAGTCTATTTTATGAATACCAATGCTTATTATTATGACAAGCTTTTTTTCTTTAAAATTGTCCACCATTCCAGGAAGATTCTGAGAATTTCTGTACATAAGTATATTTATTTAGTCAATGACATATACCTCCCTAGGAGTGGATTTATGTACCAGTTTAAAAATCATGGGTGTATTCCTATGGAGAAGTTTAGCCATGTTCCTACAGGTAGTACTTTAAGTTATAACCTAAGATATGGGTGCTCAAATGCTGAAATTATAAGCATCTTGGCAAGGAAATTCTTCCAACACATCCATTTATAAGAAAGCCTTAATTATTCCATTCATCTTTTTCTAAATAACTGAATACTTTGAATCTACCATCAGGAAGCCAAATAGTGACATTCAACTAAGTGTGATTCTTCAAGGGTGGTTAAAAACTACATTGCCAGAGAAAATGAGTTGGGAATAAGACATTTCGGACACCAGATCTGAGACCTCAAAGAAGTAAACAAATTGTTCAGTAATTATACTCACATTCTATAAGGAAACATGCATCTATCAAAGAAAATTATAGTTCCTCTATACAATTTCAAATGAATGTTAAATGGTATATGAAAAATATAAAGGCTGTATTTAAAATATATACCTTTATTCTCTTAAAAATGTAATATGTACCTTTTTTCCTTTTATGTAAGCAATTTAAATTGAGGTAGTATTGCAAAACAAACACACTATTAGTTATATTTCCATAATAGGAGGAAATAAGATTCAGGATGCTTTTAGTTCACATGGGTAAAGTTTAAAGCAAATATCTATGCTATTGAAAATGCAAACATTCAGGCTGAAGACTAAATGTTTAACATTTGAAAGGTGCATAACCAACTAGAGAATAGAAAATAACTTAAAAAAAAACTGAACTTGATACATTTAATATTTGTTCTAACTGTGTTTAGAAGTTTAGCTGTTACTTTGCATTTATTACATCTATGCCTCTCAAGTACTCTCTCTGAAGCTACAGATAACATTAAGTTTTAATATTAACAGAAGAAAAATAACTTTCCTCAAACAAACTCATCACAGACAATGGAAGATCAATGCCAAAATGAATTGTTTCACAGTTCAGCTTGTTGTACTAGTTATAGCATTGCTGTTGACATACAAACACATTGATATAACTGATAACCATCTCTTCTTATGCTTCCAGCACTGTCTACCTTGTTTGTCAACTGCAAAGGTCCTATTGATTTATATGGGGCTAAGAAATTTGGGACTATATTTTCTCCTCCTTTGAGTTACAGAATTAGTTTTGAGCACATTCACTTAACCAGGAAGATAAAGAGATTCACTCCACTAAACATACATGCTGAATGACCTAGATGTTGAGTTAATGAGTCAATCAGAGGAAGCAAGGCAAAAGTTTCCCATATCATTCCCTGGGATACAGAAAGACCTGCTAGCAAGACTGGGAAAGTTTTAAATGTGAATTTTGCCCAGCTCACTCTGTAGGCTTCAGTTCATCTTATTAATATGCATTCAGGGGAACACTGGGTTAAGTAACAAGGTGTCATACTAAAGTGTGAAGAAAACATGCTATGCTACATTTATTCACAGGAGAAACAGGATCAAAGGTTTTCCCATTTGTCTCACAAATGGAAGGCATTTGTAGGTACTGGAAAATATTTACAGACAAAACTGATATGTTGTTATAATTTTGCTTCCATACTTTAGCTTTTTAAATAGATATAAAGAAGCGGGGAGGAAATGAAAAGCAGTAAGTTACAAAGCATATACTTTTGAGGGCAATGAATCCTGCTCCACCAGGCCTTCCCTTCCTAAAATACTTCAAGAATTTAACTTTAAAATTTTCCAAGAAAGTCTCACAGAGCCACCAATGAGAAAATGATTATTTATTACAGCTTTAGTTGTTAAATAAATAAACGTAAAATTGAGTCCCAGATATTTCTATACTTATCAAATTTTATATTGCCAAATTACACCCACTGCTTCATATTAAGAAGTGCATGTGTTAATTAGCATGGTGGTATAACTATGCTATGCAGCAGCTTGTCCAAGTAAGCTATAATTGGCAAATTTATCTTTGCCAATTACAGATTACTTTTTTCATACATAAAGGTAAAAATAATTATAAAATACATTATATTTTTTCAAGCATATTGCCTATTATTCAGGTAACAGTAATTTTTGAAGGGAAATAATCAGTTTGAAAAATTATACATGGATTCAATTCTCTTGAGGTATAACATGTGTTTTCCCCAAAAGATCCTGATGGTGAGATTGTAGGACAGCTGCAATATATTCATGATGTTTGTAAAAACAGACATAAATACCAGACCCCCTGAGTATCTGAAGTATAAGAATTCAGAGGGAATTTGGCAACAATTAGCTGCCGGATAATTATCCCATTGAATAGTAATCATATCCTTCCATTTTCTTGATAGCCCTAATTGTTTTTCCTAACCTTTTTAAAAATAAAATGATAATAATTTATTTCTGCAAATCTGAACATTCTACAAAAAGTTAAAAACTTCTTCTTCAGATTCTCTAGCAAAAATTTCAGTACAAAAGTTTTGTAGATAGAGTACTGTATTAGTCCATTTTTGCACTGCCATAGAGAACTTCTCTGAGACTGGGTAATTTATAAAGAAAAGAAGTTTAATTGACTTCCAGTTCCACACGGCTTGGGAGGCCTCAGGAAACTTACAATCATGGTGGAAGGGGAAATAGGCCCCTTCTTCACAAGGTGGCAGGAGAGAGAAAAATGAAGGAGGAGCATCTAAACACTTATGAAACCATCAAATCTTGTGAAAACTCACTCACTTCATGAGAACAGCATGGGGAAACTGCACCCATGATCCAGTCACCTCCCTGCCTCACACATGTGAATTACAATTAGAGATAAGATTTGGGTGCGGATACAGAGCCAAACCATACCATTTTGCCCCTGAACCCTCCAAAATTTTATAACTTTTCACATTTCAAAACCAATCATACCTTCCTAACAGTCCCCCAAAGTCTTAACTTATTTCAGCATTAACTCAATTGTCCATAGCCCATAGTCTCATCTGAGACAAAGCAAGTCCCTTCTGCCTATGACCCTGCAAAGTCAAAAACAAGTTGGTTACCTACTAGATACAATGGGGACACAGGTATTTGGTAAATGCTCCCATTCCAAATGGGATACATTGGCCAAAACAAAGGGGCTATAAGCCCCCTGTAAGTCCAAAATCCAGCAGGGCAGTAATTAAATCTTGCAGCTCCAAAGTAATCTCCTTTGATTCCATGTCCCACATCCAGAACATGCTGATGCAAGGAGTGGGCACCCACAGCCTTGGGAGCCTCTTCCATGAGCTGACATTGAATGCCTGCAGCTTTTCTGGGAGCACAGTGAAAGCTGTTGGTGTATCTACCATGCTGGGATTGGAGGACTGTGGCCCTCTTCTCACAGCTCCACTAGACAGTGTCCCAGTTGGGACTCTGTGAGGGGCCCCAACCCCATATTCCCTTTCCACACTGCCCTAGCAGAGGTTCTCCATGAGAGCCCTGACCCTGCAGAATGTTTTTTGTATATAATACAATTGGATATACTTTACCAGTTTTGATTAACATTTTAAATAATCTGACATACACAATGAACTGTGTCAAGTTTTGGTCTTCTAAAAATTAAAAAATATATATTATTTATATATACCAGGACTATCTATATATATATGTAATATATCAGGACTATATATTTTATATATATATATCAAGATTGTATATATAAAATATAAATAGGACTATGTATATTATATAATATATTAAAACTATATATAACATATAAATCAAGACTCTGTGTGTATATATATGTATCTGTCTGTGTATATATATATTTAAGAGACATAGTTTACACAAAATGGATTCATAAACATAATTTTGGTGGAATAAATAAGGAGTAATATAGGGGACACTAAAGAGTAAAGATCCAGGTTTTTATATTACACAAACTCTCTCTCTCTCTTATTCAACCTTACAGTAATACAATAATGAATGGATTGAGCAATTTTTTGTATTCCCAGGTTTATGTTGTAAATAGCATTAAAATTTCTACCCCTTCAGTTGCAGCAAGAGAAAATCCAGCATAAATCTTACTGAAGGTTCATATTTCAATTTTAAATGCAGGAATTTGAGCTGTAGTGACTTACCTGAGAGTAAGTTATTTGTTCTGGGAATTCTCCTGTTACTAGTTTAAGATAGATGTTGGTACAAACCTTTATAAGACATTTCTGAGAATCTCTCTTACCTCTTGCAAATGTCTTTTAAATACTTATGGAAAAGAGGGAGCACATCTTACAATGGACAGGAATGTTTTGCAATACCCAGAAGTGATTTTCCATTTTTTCTTATAACTACTTGAATCTTTTTAGACGATGACTATAGATGTTAAGGTCCTCCTGACCCACTTATTTCTTTCATGTTGTCATTTTAATTGAAAATTCAGATTTATAAACCCAAAAGAAAGAAAAGGTAATCTCTTTTGGCACACCAATGTTGAGAGGTCTGCACTGATTGGCTGAGGTCATCTTCCACGATAAATATACAAATCACAGCTGGCCTCAAGTGTAGATTTATTTTATGGCGAGCGTTCCTTGGTAGGAATTGTTATAACTTGTATCTTTAAAAATATCTTTAACTATTATATAACTGAAATAGAGGATAGTGGAAAATAGTTTAAGTCATTTTCCTTATAGTAAAACCACAGAGGACAAAGCACTTCCTTTAGTCACCTTGACTTTATTAAGAATTCTCCAAGTATGCTTGTAATAATAGAAATGGCACTTCTCATGTTATTGGTTTTATTGAACAATATGAAATAAATATATATTTGTGAACTAAATCCCTCAAAAGCATTCTTTCTTAGTAAGTACACGTTACACATTTTCAGTTATGTTGAGGTATACAGTTAACAAACTAGAAGAGCATTGTAGGAGATTGTAGTGGACTAGGAGAGATTTATAGAATGAGCTGACTTTAAGAGACATCAGGTTTATGAGTTTTCTTGAGAGATAGAGTGCCTTTTTTATTTACTCAGAGGGACAAAAACAATCACACCATAATACCGGACCAATATTACCAATGGGAAAAGAGTAACTGCAGTAAAAATGCACTTTGCTGCATGAAACAAAATGTTTATATATGATGAAAAAAATTGTCTTAGGAAATGAAATGAGAAGCCCCAAGGGACTCAGAAATAAAAACACTGGAAACCAAATATCACATACTAAAGTCCTTTAATGACTCTTTGTTCACTGAAAGATATCTTGCAGTAACAGTTTTATTAAAACAGACTTTTAAAAATTGTGTTCTAAACATGAGATAGAATAGTAAATACTTCACGTGAATATAACTCAATATGACACATCTCCCTGACCAAAAACTAATTGAAGATCTTTTTTATTATTATGGAAAATCAAATGTGTGCATCTTTAAGTACCATAAAATAGCAAGCCACAAAATTCAAGGTATCATTTCATAAGTCTTTTCAGAGCCGTATGCAAGTTAGTTCTGGCCCATAGGGAAGAAATGTACTGTTAATATTACTATAACTGTGAGTTAGTGAAACAAATGCTTTATGGAAGCTTTTTAAAACAGTTCTAGCTCTAACATTTATCGTTTACTGGCTGTTTGAGGGCATATGCTCATTGATTTAGCCCCTAGAGGAATTATTTTCCTTTTCTGTTAAAATAAATAGTCTAGTAACAGCTGTCTTACATTGTTGTATCTGGAAAAAGAAGAGTTCTATGTAAATTGAAATAGCGCCCCAGTTGACAACAATACGTTGTATTTGTTCAAGTAAGTTTATAATTAAAATTTAGTTTCACTTACTACTTTCTTGCCTGGTATCTCCACCACAACACAAACCATGGAAATGTAAGAGTGTATTTATGGTGGAAATTCATTTTGTAAAGCAAAGTACTCCAAGATAAGTTAGAGACATAGGAAATGAAATAAAGACCTGTGACAATTATCCAGGTGATTCATATTAGAAAATAACTCTATGAATTCCTTTAAAAAAACAAGAAATAAAAAGATTTTTTTTACTGGGAATTAAACATTCATCACCTCCTGTTACCCATATGTTTTTGTTTATTGCTATAGTTATAGAAATACACACACACGGACACACATGTATATAGTAGATGTAGGAAGATGGCTTTCAAAAATTATGGCAGGGTAGGTATTTGTCTCTCACATAAGCAATCAGTCACTTGGTCTTTCAATCTTCTAAATTTCTCCTGATTTCAATCCCTAACATACTTCCTTTTCCAAATCCATTATAGTTCTCTGATTTCTGATCTGAGATATCTCTTACATGAATTGCTGTAATACATTTCTAACTTGATATACAGACTCTGGGTCTCACTCTCTTCTTACAGAGTCCTCAGAATTTCAGTTAAGCATGACCATTTAAAAAGTGTTCTTACCACAATAAATATAAACATAGCATTTTATGGTTAGTAAACCTATACCTTTAATTTCATTATATGATTTCAAATTATTTTCCCAAGTGAATATTTACTTAACAAATAACAGTTCTCAAATGGTTTTGTGCTCCACATACTCCCCAATATGAGGTATTGCAGACTTGCTAGTATTTGCAAAATTAATGAATGTAAAATGGTACCTTTTTACGGTTTTAATACAAGATATCTGATGAGAAGAAGTAAAATTGTATTAAAAATAAATGTATACATATGTACAAACACACATACATACATAAAAATAAAATATAATGCTTCTTATAAAATGTCTCTATTTAACAAGAATTTCCACTAAGGACCCTGAGGAATATGTTTAAAGATCCTAATTCAGGTTCTTTTAAAATGTGAGCACTTTCTAGCCACAGGGATAGCATCCTTGATTTATATCCTGTGTGCCAGTCATATGAATTGTTTCTTAAACACGCATGCTTGCCTATATTCATGTTCATTACAAGCATGACCTTTTCCATTTTGGTGTCCAGTGAATTTCAACTCATCATTCAAGGCCAACTTCATGGTAACATCTCCTTTTGGGTCTTTTGAGTTCTCACTAACTCTCCCTCCTTGAAGCAAGTTTTATAGTTCTGTATCTGATGTTGAACAGCATCTTATTCACAACCAGTTGGTAAACCATTCTATCACACTGAAATATGGGGAGATACACAGTATTTCCATTTCCAATTTGTGTGTATGTGTGTTTTAAATCAGGCACTATATGTTATATATTCATCTGTGTATTCTTAATCCTTAGCACAATGTCAAGCATAGCAGATGCTCAATACATTTGAATTGGATTCATTTTGGAATCAATTTTTCTTAATGAATCAATATGTGGTTAGGCAAAACAGGCTCTGGGCAAACACATAAAATATACTTAGTTCTCGATAGTTGCAGGTCTACTTTAAAATATGTGTAGTTTAATTTTTTAATTGCTATTACAATGTTTATAGTGTAATAAACCAAAGAGGAATTGTATTTTTTTTTATTTTTTTAGTGTACAGTATTGTTTTAGTGTGTATATTTCAATTGTACAACATGATAATATTTTTGTTTGTTCATTTTGTTTTCAGAGACCGGGTCTTACTCTGTCACGCAGGTTGGAGTACAGTGTCTCCATCACAGCTCACTGAAGTCTTGCATTCCGGGGCTCGAGATCCTTCACCCTCAGCCTCCCGAGTACCTGGGTGGGACTATAGGCATGTACCCCACCTGCTAATGTTTCTGAAAACTTTTTTGTAGAGACGAAGTCTCCCCATCTTGCATAGTGAACTGATTATTAAAGTCAAGCAAATTAACATATCCTTCATCTCACATAGTTACGTTTCTTTTATAGAGTGTGATAAAGAGTACTTAAAATTTACTTTCTGAGCAGATTTCCAGTATATGGTACAATATTATTAACTACTGTTTTTCATCTTGTACATTAGAACTCTGAATTTTTCATCCACAGAGGATGTTTAAAACATATATCAAAAATTGCCAAATAATTTAAGGAAGGCTATCAAGTATACTTTATTAAAATATATTGACTATTTAAATGCATTTACATAGTATAAATATACACAGAGCCGTGATAATGTTAATCTAAGGCTATGTGTCTTCCAGAGAGGCACGTGATTTTTATTTCCTCAAATCTAAGACACAGTTCTAGGAAGGTTCATTATTGATATAGCAATAAGTAGAAAAAAAAACTTTATGCAATGCTATCATCTATAATTTATTATACATTATAATAAGTTATTCAATAAGTTATACTTAGTTAAATGCAGATTTGATATTATCCTAAAAAAACATCAAAACGGAAACATATAAGCAAACTAAATTGGATACTTCCCTAGCTATTTTACATTTAGAGTCAAATGCTTCTGAAACACTGCTACTCTGAGTCATTGATGTCAATTTTTTCCACACAAGACAATTCCATCAAGAACATTGGTGTGACAAGACTCTATGGAATCTCTAAAGAACTAGTAGCCATTGAACTGCATTTTCAAGCTCATTAGCACTTACACAGAGCAGGACAACGTTTGATTCTCGTTTCAGGAATATTTTTAAATGGATTTCTGTATCACCACTTCCATCTCTTCCTCCTCAGACTGTTTTTCTCCCTGCAGTTAATGCTCTGCTATTGTCTTGAGGATTTTGCTCAAAGTCACTGGTATTCATTCTGGGTGTCTTCATGTTTGCAGTTTTGAAAAGTTGTACAATCACTGATATCTACTTCATAATTGTTACATAGATTAAAAACTACTGGAAGATGCCACTGACTATGAAATATATCTCAGCTTGTGATCTGAAAATATGCAAAAAAAATTGTGACATACAGTTTGAGGAATATAGCATATTTACTTACATTAACTGCAGGATTTTACATTTTGTGTTGGATTAGGTATTAATATATTTTAAAATGTTCTCATTTTTTGATTATTAAACAACTAAAAGGTCTTAAGCATATACATAAATCTCATTTTTTTATAACAACAGTATTGTTGTTATCTTTTCATGAATTAAGCACAATATTTTTTCCTCAAACTGTCATTTAGGTCAGGAATTGAAGCGGAAAGTTCAAACGGTTTCAAAGCTTTGAATCATTTCTTTCTTTAAACAGGAAAAATACATTTTATTTAGCCAAGACATTGCTCAAAAAATATTTTTTAAGGAAGTACCTCCCCATCAACAGAAGATCTATCTACATTTGAGTAACTTCACCAGGAAGACATTTCTAAAAATTAGTCAAAATCAAAGCAATCAGAATAAGGTACAGTGAGTTTCCTAAACTAAGCCATGTATTTAGTTATTTCGGTATATATCTATATAACATTCAGGGGTTCTGAGGTCAATATACTGACTACAAGAACTGATAAATACTCCTACAATGCTACTAGAGTTGTAATGATTACAAATGTCTGTTTTATTTTTTTCTTGGAACATTTTTGCAATTCTTTAATTACTAAAACTATGTTAGCTCACCTGATTCAATCAGTCTGTTGATCAGAGTACCTTCTTTATAAAGGAACATTCTGCTGGCCAAGGGAGATAACACTTAGAACCGTACCGATGCTGTTAATTTCTTATACTCTTCCACTTCTCTGCCTAGCAAAGTCTTTGCTTCTGAGTTCCTCAAACTTACATCATTTTAAAAGGTTAACTGGGTATGATTCTCAACTATGCAGCATGTACAACATCTTTCAGTTTTTAGAGAAGTCAAATTAATATAGATTTAGAGCCATTTTTTGTTAAGGCAGTGTTTAGGGCCGTGAGGATGGGATGATGTGTTAGTCCAAGTCATCGGTTCACAGAAGTAAGATGTTAAGTTGCTTCATTTGCATCTCCTGGCTTCTTCCATTCTCTTTTCTTTTCTCCTGGCTTATCCAAAATATCTATAGGGTATGATTATCCTTGTGTTGCTTCTGTCATGCTACATAATTGAAATCTGTCATAAGCATAGACAAAAAATCTAAAAGTGACTTTTTGTGGAAATCAGGGATACGAAGTGCATTTTTGCTTTACAAGAATTTTGTCCAAGAACTAAAACAAGGAAACCTCCTTATGAAACTTACCAGTCTTATCATTTGCATCTCTTTCCATTTCTTCTGATACTAAATATCTACTATAATTTCCGTAAATATCCCAGGGTCATTTCTTGTTTCTTCTTTCCACCTTTCTTATTTTCCCTCCTGTCTTATTTCTTCTCCTTTTTTTTTTGTCTGCTTCCCTCTGATCTTTCCTCCTCCCTTTCTTTCTTTCATTTCCTAAATGAACTTCTCTCTTTCCTAAGACAATTAATATACAGCTTATTGTCTCCTTAATAGTGGGTAGAAAACAGGAAATTTTGAGAACAATGAACTCTGGTGAATATCATCTAAATACTAGCCTGCCACACCTGCTGTAGCACATAACAGAACTAGAGCCTGAGTAAGAGGAGATTTGAGAACAAATCATAAATGAATGAAACAAATACATAAAGCTAATATTTTCACTGTTTTTCTAGATTCTTAGAAAAGATCTTACGTCTAGAGATCGAGAAAAGTTGTGTTTGGGGATAGAAAAGGTAAAAAGCAAATAGAAGAGAAAAGGATATAAAGGTAAGTACAGGTAAAGCTCACTGCATACAAGGGGAGTTGAAAGAGTGTTAAGCAGAACATGGAAGCTTGCTACTGAAGAATGCACCCTGGCCATACTTTCACCCATGACTCCAGACCTGAAGGTGAGCCGAATCTGGAAATCCTTGTCTTTCCTTCCCCACGTATATTCTCCAGGTAACCTGAATTCTGTAACTAGTACAACTATTTTATGTGTTTTGATATGTGGAGGGTGGAATTTGAAAAGTTCATCCCTTTCAATCTAATTGTTCTTTGTGGACTCTTCTTCCTTTGCATGCACCAATTAATTGTGCTCAAGTTCTTCTGAAAGAGAGAAACCAAAAGAGAGGCATTGTGGAATTTAGGGGAATAGAATACAAATATTCAGATGATTATTCCTCCCTCAATATTATGGAGAAATGCATACATTTAGTCAGTTTAGCTATTCATTAGACATTTAACACCTACTGTGTGTCCAGTATGTTCCTAGGTGCTAAAACTTGGAAACTCGCTTCCAAAGTCAAAAAGATCTGAGTTAAAATCTGAAAAGATATCCAAATACATATGCGATTCCTCATCTGTGAAATGACAATAAAGCGTGTGTTATAGAGTTACTGTGAAGAGTAAGTATGATAATGCATGCAATGCTTAGCAGAGTGACTGGTTTATAAGGGACTCTCTACATTTACTAGGTTCAATTTTTCTTATCCCACCTCTGATGGAAGGGACTCATTCATTGTTCAGGGTATAGGAATACTCAAAGAGATTAGAAAAGGCTTCATAAAATAAATTATGTTAAAACCAAACACTGCATGTTCTCATTTACAAGTGGGAGATAAATCATGTGAACCTAGGAACACGAAGAAGGAAACAACAGACACTGGGGTCTATTTGAGGGTGGAGCGGGGAAGTGAGAAGGGGCAGGAGGGAGAGGGGCAGAAAATTTAACTATTGGGTGCTGGGCTTAATTTCTGGGTGATGAAATAAACTGTATAACAAACCTCCATGACACAAGTTTACCTATGTAACAAATTTTCACATGTACCCCAAACCTAAAGTAAAAGTTTAAGAGTATATAGTCAAGCTGAATCTGTTTGTTTTTCTTCAGATTTTTAAATCAATTTCATAATTTTTTTATAAAATAGCTTTTGATTATTAGAAACGATAAATGTCCAGTGTAAAAAACTGCAAAGCTATAATATTAAGAGCTAATATTGATAGAAGGTAATGTCCTAATCCTATAAGTTAAAGTTTTATTATTATATAAGTATTCTAACTTGAGAGATAATAAAACTAAAGTATATAATTGTTATATAAATAGTTCTGTGACACAGAGGTGCCAAGGGAAGAAAGTAAAACTCAGGCAAAATCCTACTACAGGGAAATAACCATTGACACTGACGAGCTAATTCTAGGTTTAGATTAAAATATAGCTGTATGCTTAATAAATTGTATATAGTAGTCTGTGCTTATAAATAAAGTGCTCTCTTATGCATTTTTCTCTCAAAGATACTTCCAAAAGTACCTTTAATTTAAACATAGTTACAAGTAAACAAGATCACTTTTAGTGGCTGTATGATATTCATTATATATATCACCCATTTACTTAAACAAATTCCTAATGATAGAACTGCAAAATTGTTCCCAAATATTCACTTTGGTAGAAAACAAATGAAATTAATATCCTACTGTCAATACTTTCCCTCCACCATTTCTGAAGTAAATAGATTTGCTGGAGCAAGGGTTTTAACTTGCTGATACATATTGCTAAATACCCTCTACAGCATTGGAACTGATTTACAAAAGCTTTTAAAATAGCCATTCCCTGTATCTTGGTGAAATCTCTGTATCATAATTGTTTGGTCTATTACCAGTAACATTAAAAAGAAAACTTCATCCTGACTCTGGACTATTATTATTTATTTTTTAAGGATAATTCTGTATGTATTTTGAAGGTGGACTATAGAAATTTTTTTACCACATACAAAAATATGCTCTTTTAAGATTTTTTTCCTTTGGTTTAGCACTGATTTAGTATTTAAGGAGAAATACATATTTAAAATATTGAATCTTATCCAATAACATTTGTAGATTTTTCAAATTTATTCAGCATTCATTTGAATCTTTTAACAGAGTTTTATCTTTCTAGAGTACAAATCTTACACATTTCTTACAAGCTTTATCACTAGGTACACAAACACCAGGCTAGGATGGAGGGTAGGTCTGAAAGTTATGAAGAGTACATTCTAAACTAAAGAAACACATATGTAGATCATGTGCAAATTCTTAGCTGAACATCATTATGGGATATTCTAAAAGCTTCATATTGGTAAGCATGACTGTTGGACAGGGAAGTTAAAGAGAACGCCCTTTCTTTTCTTGTGACTATGTTTTAAGAAAACTATATATTTTTTATTTTTACTTTGCCCATCAAAGTTGTCTAAACTGGTTGCTGCTTGGGTAATTATAGCCTAGTGTATTAAAAAGGCCAATTTGGCCCAGGCATGGTGGCTCACACCTGTAATCCCAGCATTTTGGGAGGCCGAGGCAAGCAGATCATCATGAGACCAGGAAATCGAGACCATCCTGGCCAACATGGTGAAACCCCATCTCTACTAAAATACAAAAAATTATCTGGGCCTTGTGGCACCCATCTGTAATCTCAGCTAATTGGGAGGCTGAGGCAGGGAAATCACTTGAATCTGGGAGGCAGAGGTTGCAGTGAGTTGAGATCGCACTGAGAGGTGAAGCCAGCTGGACTTTCCGGGAGGAATGGAGAACTTTTCTGTCTAGCTAGAGGATTGTAAATGCACCAATCAGCACTCTGTGTCTAGCTAGAGGATTGTAAATGCACCAATCAGCACTCTATAAAAACACACCAATAAGCACTATGTGTCTAGCTAAAGGATTGTAAAGGCACCAATCAGCACTCTGTAAAACACACACCAATGAGCGCTCTGTGTCTAGGTAAAGGATTGTAAATGCACCAATCAGCACTCTGTGTCTAGCTAGAGGATTGTAAATGCACCAATCAGCACTCTATAAAAACACACCAATAAGCACTATGTGTCTAGCTAAAGGATTGTAAAGGCACCAATCAGCACTCTGTAAAACACACACCAATGAGCACTCTGTGTCTAGGTAAAGGATTGTAAATGCACCAATCAGCAATCTGTAAAAATGCACCAATCAGCACTCTGTAAAATGGACCAATCAGCACTCTGTAAAATGGACCAATCAGTGCTCTGTAAAATGGATCAATCAGCAGAATGTGGAGGGGGCCAAATAAGGGAATAAAAGCTGGCCACCCCAGCCAGTAGTGGCAACGCATGGGTCACCTTCCATGCTGTGGAAGCGTTGTTGTTTTGCTTTTCACAATAAATCTTGCTGCTGATCACTCTTTGGGTACACACCACCTTTAAGAGCTGTAACAGTCACCACCAGGGTCTGGGGTTTCATTCCTGAAGTCCGTGAGACCACGAACCCACCAGGAGGAGCAAACAATTGCGGGAGTGCCATCTTTAAGAGCTGTGACACTCACTGTGAGGTCCGCAGCTTCTTTCTTGAAGTCAGCTAGTGGGAGAACCCACCAAAAAGAAACTCTGGATACAGCGCCACTGCACTGTAGTCTGGTGACAGAGCAAGACTTCATCTAAAAAAAAAAAAAAAGGCTAATTCCAGCTGGGAGCTGTGGCTCACACCTGTATTCCTGGACGACTTTGGGAGGCAGAGATAGGTAACAAGGTCAGGAGATCAAGACCATCCTGGCCAGCATGGTGAAACCCTGTCTCTACCAAAAAAATACAAAAATTAGCTGGGTGTGGTGGCATGCACCTGTAATCCCAGCTACGCAGGAGATGGAGATTCCAGTGAGCCCAGATCACACCACTGTACTCCAACCTGGCAACAGAGCGAGACTCCATCAAAAACAAACAAAAAAGTTGAATTCCATTTTTGATGTTTGGGAATTGATGGTTTTCAATCTTCATTGTTCACAGGGTGCACATCACAGTGACTAAACAAGGCCCTCTCACTTTTTGCCTCTATAGGAAGGTGGGAATATCAAGCAGAACAGCATCTATCCCAAGGGCAGGACATCCTTACCCTGGCTCCACCCCGACCACAACAAAAGCTGCAAACAACTCCCACCCTTTACTGACCTTCTCACTAGATCCCTGCTTGAGCTCTTCCCTCTTTCCGTTTCTGGGACTTTCAGGCTTGTTATAAGTATTAAATACACTTTATTCATAGTCATAGGTGAATGTCTTAATGACATCTAAATCAATATCCAAATAAATTCCTGGTTGGGCAATCTTCTGCCTCCAGTTACACTGATCAGTGATTTGTAGCTTAGAATAATTGTTTTCCTTCCCGTCTTTAACATGATGAAGTTTGGGCCAATGGTGTAGGTCAAGATGATGCATTATACTTCCAGACCTGGCTCGATCTTTACAGCTTCGTCTTAGGGAGTATTTTATTTTCCTTTTTATGAGATGGAGTTTCACTCTTGTTGCCCAGGCTGGAGTGCGTTGGCGTGGTCTCTGCTCAATGGAACCTCCACCTCCCAGGTTCAAGCGATCCTCCTACCTCAGCCTTCCAAGTAGTTGGGATTACAGGTGCCTGCCACCACACCCAACTAATTTTTGTATTTTTAGTAGAGATGAGGTTTCACCATGTTGGCCAGTCTTGTCTTGAACTCCTGACCTCATGTGATCTGCCTGTCTCAGCCAAAGTGCTGGGATTACAGGCGTGAGCCACCACGCCCAGCCTTAGGGAGTATTTTCTTCTTAATTCTTTCTGGTGAGATGCTGATAGCACAAGGTGTAAGGATGTGTAGATGATGGAAGCTCCTGTTATGCTGAGTCTGCAAAATTAGTGATTGAGCCCAGCCTATTTTCTATCTCTGCCACCAGTTGTGGTACTTTATGAAATTTTGGAGTTTGTCACAGCAGCTAGCATTATATTAACTAGTATGCTTCTCATAATATACAGTTAAATAAATTATAACAAGTGTTATTGAGGACAAATATTTTGCCTCTTCACATTACTGGAAAATTTCCAACATTATTTTACCAACAGAACTTGTGAGTGCCAACTCAAAAATGTGGACTTTTAAATAAGTAATATCAAAATAGATTGAAGTATTTTAGCTATATTAAATAATGTTTTTATAATAAACTCATTCATAGATATTCAAATTTACCTTTACTTAAATTATTCATCTGTAATTACATAATTGCGTCACTTAATTTTGAATATTTAAACTTTTCTTCAGAGTCCCAAGTATAAGAATGCAATGGCAAACCAGACTCATGATGATTATTTTCCTCTGAGTATTGCATTGATAGAAATATGTAGAAAGAATGACAGCTGGCTGAGCGTGGTGGCTCAGGCCTGTAATTTCAGCACTTTGAGAGGCCCAGGCAGAAGGATCACTTGAGGTCAGGAGTTCAAGACCAGCCTGGCCAATATGGTGACACCCCATCTTTACTAAAAATACAAAAATTGCCTGGGTTTGGTGGTACACACTTGTAATCCCAGCTACTTGGGAGGCTGAGGCCCAAGAATCGCTTGAACCTGGGAGGCAGAGTTTGCAGTGAGCCAAGGTGCAAGGTTGCAAGATTGCGCCACTGCACTCCAGTCTGGCCAATAAAGTGAGACTCCGTCTCAAAAAAAAAAAAAAAAAAAAAAAAACAAAAACAAAAAACAAAACACTGATAGTTGAAAAGGAAGATTGAAACCCATCTTTCAGGAAGCAAGCATCTCAATAACCCTCTGATCCATTGGGATTAATTATTTTCTATTATTATTATTAACAGATTTACCACTCATAAAATACTCTTTATCAAAACACACTTCGGCTGGGCCTGGTGGCTCCCGCCTGTAATCCCAGCTACTCAGGAGGCTGAGGCAGGAGAATTGCTTGAAACCAGGAGGCAGAGGTTGCAGTGAGCCAAGATTGCACCACTGCATTCCAACCTGGGCGACAGAGCGAGGTTCCATCAAAACAAAACAAAAACAAACAAACGAAAACAGTGCATATAATAGAAAGAGAAGTAATCAGGAGAGAATTTCTGTTTTTTTATATGTTGTGTCACTGAGTTTAAGAATAAACAGCTGAGATAATTCAATGAATTCTAGCTGAACATATGCTTTAACATAAAAAAACTAATTTTCTATTTAAAAATATATTCTGTATATATTCTGGTGAGTTCAGTGACAGCTAAGCCCAAGTAACGCAAAGGTATACTCAGATTTTTGTTTCTTGTGATGTGTCTTTGGCATTATTTCCTAAAATGTTAGATAACAAGTAGTGAAAAAGTTTACAGTAAGCATTAGCTTATTCTATTACTAATTGTCATAAAACTTCATTAAATTAAAAAAAAAATTAAGTGTAAGTTAGCTGGGCATGGTGGTTCACACCTATAATTCCAGCACTGTGGGAGACTGAGGTGAGAGCATTGCTTGAGGCCTGAAGTTCAAGACCAGCCAGGGCATCATCATGAAACCCCATTTCTACAAAAAAAGAAAAGAAAAAAGTGAAATTATCCAGGTGTCTGATGTACACGTGTGGTTCCAGCTCCAGCTACTCAGGAGGCTTGGCGCTGTGGTGATCCTAGGAAGTTGGCGCTCTGGTGAGCCATGATCACACCATTAAAGCCTGGGCAACAGGGTGAGACCCTGTCTCTAAAAACAAACAACAAAAAAACACCAAAAAAAAAAAAAAAAAAAAAAAAACTTCAGATCAAGGGAGAAAATTATACTTGTGAGGGTTGAATGAGCCTCAGAGTGTTAAAGGGTTTGGGTTTAGCTTGCCAGAAACTTACGCTTTTATCTTCAAAATTACACGTTTTACCTTTATGAGCCTTCTTTTTCCATGAAACCTCTTACATTTCTAAAATTCTATTATATGATATCTTAAACAATATTTAATAACAAAAATATAGGAATGAATCTGGAAAAATCTTTCTGGTTTTCTAGAGTTAGCTTTCATCTCTCACTCTTCTTCATATTTCCTAAGTGTTCTTAAGTGAAAAATATAGTACTGTCTTTAAATGGACATTGCAAAGATAATAGTATTCACCATGAAGTTAATTTTTTTAGGGAACATGTAAAAGAAACCTAGATGCCAGGATTTTAAAGATAAGCACTTGGGATTTTTGAAACTGTACGTAGCATTTTATGTGACTGCATAAAGTCTGAGAATTATGTTAGCATATCTTTTGTTCTGAGAAACTCCAGTTTACAATGACAGCTCTTGATAATCAGTTCTGGGATAAATATTATTCTGGATCCTTATATCTTTAAATAGTGCTAAAGTCAACATAAATAGATGAAATACTCTATAGCAAGGCATTTTCTAATTATTTTCTAAAGATTCTTGATGCAAAAACAGACTTCCAAGGGAATATTAAAATAAAAGGCTTGTTTACAAATTTAAAATATGAGAATATATCTAAATCCAGAGAAAATATAATAAATCTCTTCTGAACCATCCTCAGTCCAAACCTATTTTTAAATCAAGACTTAGCTTATTTTTTTCGAGGACAGCATAAACATGCATGAAAAATGCAAGACCTTGATAGTTCAGATTTTGACCTTTTTGAATATGCCTTATGAATTTATTTCCACATATTGCCTTTTAAGTTCACTTTCTTGGGTCTTAAGTACACATATTTACTGACCATTTAAATTACTTACCAACACTTATCCCTGAGAGTGTATTTACATTTTCATCTTTATCTATAACTGACTTTGTAACTGTTCTCATTCTAGAATATATTATTCCCTGACCATGCTTTCCTCAGGATCACATTGAAAATCAGTTTCAAATACCTAGAATTCTGGCCTTTTCTATTCTCCAATATTATCCTAAAGTTCGGGTTTTTGTTTTGTTTTGTTTTGGCCTTTGTTTTGCTTCCCCCCCCCCCCGCCCCCAGTATTTTTGCCAAGTGCTTTAGTGTTAGGAAAAAAATCTGTTCAATTCTGGCTCTGTCACTTATCATTATATGAAATCAGGGAGATTAAAGGCTTTGAAAATTGTACAAAAGCTTTCCTTATCTGTCAGTATAGCAAATGAAATAATGACAGTATGGAAGATAGTGTGGTGCTGTGCTGCAAAATAATAACTTATTATTTTGTTATTATTATTACTCTCATTTTTATCCAGTGATGTTTGCATTAGAATTATTCCTAAATCCAGTGAAAAAACTATATCACCAGAATCACTGATGAAAAAATAGAAGACTTTGTAGTTTTAGAATGAGGTCAGAGCAGGAAATTGAAAAATCTGCCCTAAAGATCCATGCACCCAACCATGGGAGACCTGCAGAAGTAGCTGGGAACCCTGTAAAGATGTGAATTTCTATAACCTTACAGAATTAATATAAATGCCATTTTATTGTTTCAGTAGCTGTCTGGTAAACCTGAGCATAATGGTTATTCAATACTATTATCAATTTCATTTTTTCTGTATATTAATATTCCCATCATTGCAATTGGACAAGGTAAACGTTAGTTTGAAGATAAATCCTTATTAAAGCACCACAAAGAACACTTTCTTATTAATAAGCATGATTAATAAATGTGATTCTACCACTCAAGTGAATGAAGGATGGAAAAAAGGAAGGGAGATAACACGTGGGGGTATTTTATCTGCTCTATTGGTACTTTCACTTGTATTACATCATCCACTCAACACTTCTTTTTTTGTGGCACTAATACATACTGTCTTCACAGTAAACTGCAAAGTTTCACAGTAGCTTTCCAGACAGTGATGAAAGCACAAGGGTATCTTGCCTTCTAATACTGGTTTGTGATATAACTGAGTTCCTCTAACTGCAAAGTCAATACCATTCTATTATACAATATAGTGTGGATATAAGTCTAAGTAAATGTCAACTATTATATGAGATAATTATTTCAATGAAAATAACATAGAAGAAATTGTCCCAATAATGCCCTAAATTAATTATCTCAATTTCTGTGTAGATAATATTTCTGTAGTTTGTTACGGAGTACAAAGCTTTATAAAATTTTTATAAATTCAGCAAATATTAAAAATAAATTATAGAAGAGTTTAATATATTATCTTTAAATTATAACATTTTTTCACTCATGTTGTAATATTACTTCACTTGGAAACTATAATTTAGAAACTATCTAGTTAGTAGAGTTTCTTAAAATGACCTAGGAACTTTTTATGCTTTTGTAAGAAAGAACGCCAGACTAAGATGTTAAAAGGTACACTAACTTATTTGCTAAGTTACTCTGTTTCAGGCATTTAAAAATTCTGGAAACTAGAAATGTTTGTAAATTATTTTTCCCTTTATTTTGAATTATCAGTCTGTTATTAAATTTAAGATATTTAAGAATAAAATCAGAATATTTGTGTATGTTTTGACTCTGGATGTACAGACAAAGGAATGCACATGTATATATTTTCTGATCAGATTGATAACCTGAAAGATAACCGCAAGTTAATAATGAATTACTTTATTCATACAACAAATTTTAATTTAACATTACTATATGCCAGTAACTAGATTAGCAACCACGACTGTGAGTGGAACAGTCAGAGTCCTTGTTATGAAGCTTAAAATCCAGCCTGGGCAGTAGCTGTTTAAAAAGGGAGTTGTACCGTTACATATAAATTACAAATATAAGACATGGCACATATTGCGAAGAAAGAGAAACTTCTAGTTTCCTGAAAACAAAAAAAAAAAAAAAAAAAAAAAAAAAAAAAAAAAAAAAAAAAAAAAAAAAAAAAAAAAAAAAAAAAAAAAAAAAAAAAAAAAAAAAAAAAAAAAAAAAAAAAAAAAAAAAAAAAAAAAAAAAAAATAAAAAAAAAAAAAAAAAAAAAAAAAAAAAAAAAAAAAAAAAAAAAATAAAAACAACCAGTGTGAGTCTTTTGTGCTAATGCCTGATATAATTTATGAGCAATTCTTTCACTTTTAAAAATGTCTTGGTTTGAAAATACGTATAACAAGAACTGTAAGTAACTTTCAAACATCCTTTTATTACTGAAATGAACCGTTGATCATGACGTATTTTTGTTGATTTGATATTGTCTTCTGCTTGCTAGTGTTTTGTTTAGAATTTTTGCATTGAATATACATAAGCGAAGTGATTGCTTAGGATGTTGTGTGTGTACGTGTGTGTGCGCAGTCTTCATAAGGTGAAAGCAGTAAAGTTATATTTGCTTTTTCTATTCCTTTAAGTATCCTTTACATTGCTTGGTTTGAAATTTGGTTTTTATTTTTATTTTTTGTAAAATCACTTTTTGAGGGATCTTTGATAATATTCTCTATTTGTTTTCTGTGGAACTAACTCTTAAGAGTTTTTTTTTTTTTTTTTTAACTGGGGTAATATTGATAAATTATAGTTTCCTAGAGAGTTATCAGTTTCTTCAAAAATATTTATATGAAGATGTTAAACTGATATCCTAAGTGTTTAAGTTTTTCTCCTTTGATGATGATTCTTTTAGTTCATATTTTGTATATTAATGATTTATATATTAATATTTTTAAAATTAGGTTAGTAAGATATGGTTTGTTATTTCTAAGTGCTTTGTTTTCTACTCATAAATAAATGTATTTTATACTGAACAGATTTCTTTCTGTTCCCTTTATTTTGTTCTTTTTCTAAGTTTTTAATTTTTAAGGAAAATTCTTCTTTTTACTTTTTTTTTTTTCCATGCTGAGGCTTATTTTGTGGCATAATATATGCCAACTCCAGCCATTGTTTATTGTTATTCTTGCTGTTTTTCTTAACACCGCTGTGTAAACTGATTTTTGTGTGTAAGTATGTACAAAGTCGAAGGTGTCATAAGCCAAGTCATTCACTTAACCCCTCCACAAAGCAACATTGCTTAGTGGACTCTTCAGTAGTTCTCTTTTCCAGGTGACATTGAGAGTATAACAAAAGACTTCACTTTGATGAATTTAGGCACCAAGAAAATCTATAATGTAATTCAGCAGCAGTGCTCAATATATAGAAAACGGTATTTCCCAACAAGACACTTAAAAGTAAAACTTGCTTTAGAAAATTTGTCACATTTAAGTCTGAAAAATCAGGACAAGTGTGATCCACTATATAATGATTTTCTATTTTAACTTATGTATGTTAATTTCTACATCACTTTTCAGAATCTATGGAGTTAATTAGGACAAAGTATGAAATCAATTTTGATAACCTTTTCTTCTTAGTCACTAATATTCGTTCTATCCTCCTGAACTTCCACTTCTATCCTATTATAAAATTAAGAGTAAAATCACATAACTTGTCATCCAGTGTCATTGCTCTAGTGCAAAAACCATTGTTTTTGGTCTGAGTAATTGCAATATACCCTTAGCTGTTCTCCGTGTTTTCACATTTGTTTTACTCAATTCATTCTTTCATTGTAGCAAGAACAATCTTTCAAAACATAAATCTGATATTTCCACTTCAAATTAAAACATCTCAATGACTTTACATCCTCTTAGAGGTAAATCTGAAATCATTAATATGAACTGTAAGGCTTGTGATGAAGAGAATGCACCCATACCTCTAATTTCATCAGACTCCACTTTTTGCCTCCGTTACTTTGGCCTTTATATCAATTCCTCACATATGACAAGTTCTTTTTCCATCTAGAAACCGTGTGCACTTGATTACTTTCACCTATAATAGTCACATCTTTAATTATTTCTCTTTTTCTAGGTGTACATCTTTGTGTCATTTTTCTCAGAGAAACATATCATAGCCATTCAATCTGTAGCACCTCATTTTTCTATCATTTATCACAAGTTGTAATTAAAGATTTAATGATACGATTATGTACCTTCTGCTTTCACTATTCTCTTAATTCCAGCTGCATGAATTATGTCTGTTTACCAATGTATATCCAGAATATCTTAGCATAGTGGCTAGCCATAGTCCCTTGAAAAATGTTGTTTTTGATAGATGGTTTGAATATTACCTTACTTCTAGTAAATATCTTTTATATCGCTATCTTGTTCTATGACAATCAGGACTGGCAGGTTATCATTATTTATATGTTGTATATTAAAAAAAGTGAATATTAAAAGGCACTCTAAATCCCAAAGTCATATAAAATCAGAAGATAAGCTTATTTAAATTCCCGTTCCCCATTAACTACAGTGGTGTTTATTTATTTCTCTTCTTGTAATGAGCTATTTAATTGGACAAATCAAGAAGGCCATGAAACTCCATAACTGGGCTGACTATAAAAATTATTACATTTAAAAAAATAATTGGTCTGAATTTTATCGTGAATGACATAAAAACTAACCTTTGAGAACTTCACATGTAAAATGACTGTGTATTTATTAATGTTGCTGTTGTATTCAGACCACAATGCTAGAGTGAAAAAAAATATACTATCTACCTCATAATTATTTTGATATAAATTTTCAATTATAAAAAAGTCTGAAATGCTCATAGTTGCTCAAAAATATGAAAATAGAAAATTGAATAACAGCACATGTTAAAGTACAAAATGCATATTAGAAGTGAGCAGAAGATTAAAACAGAATGCAAGAGAAATTAAGATTTTCCCAGCCTTGAAACATAAGAAACATGGCTCTCCTGAGTCAACATAAAGAGAACACCATGCCAATTAATGTGTGGCATCTTTAACCAATGGTTCCATAGTAACTACCACAATGAGTTTCCTAGGGGTGTGTATTCACTATTCCTCAATATAGCCAGATGGAATAAAAGCAAAAATTAGGTCTATGTGGAAATAACATGATAGAGTCTTAATAAATTGAGACAAAACCATCATTGGGTTTTTTTGTTAAGTCACCTTATTTGAGAAAACAGAATTGCAAATTAAATACAAACAAGCTTATTGTGGTTATTTAGAATATGTTATGCCAAGCAATGAGTCTATTCTAAAAAGAAGTCTCAAGTATCAAATTTAAATAGTTATTTCTGATTTTAAGTTAATCATTTTTCTTCTCTGTGTGTACTCTAGTGAGTGACAAGAACAGCTAGCAATAGATAGACCAGTATTACTCTCGGGAGGTTGATATGACAACTACAAGATTGTCTAGGAACCAATCATACCATAGCTCTTTCTTCAGTTTTAGTATATTGAAAAGATTCCTTTGTAGTTGATTTTAACCTTTACATATAGCTTGCCATGTTTGATATTTCAGGTAAACTACTATTCTAAAAGACTATTTGAAATATCAGTACTTTTATTTAATATTAACCTTGTTACGATGGCCATTTTGTCATCTGTCAGGTAACAAAGTTGCATTGTCCTGCAAGGTCAAAACTAGGGCATGTAATCTGAAAAAATGTAGCTTTATTTTTTCCCTTGGATTCTCAAATTTTGTTAGGAAGAGCACTATAATATATATTAGCAGTTTAATTTACACTCTTAATTTGAAGTCAGATACAACTCTATTATATGACTATCTTGAGGATTACTGACTAGAGTAGTGAATTTAGCAGATAAGATTAGATGATATCATGCACTATCTGAACAAGCTATAAATTCTATGACTCAGTAGCCTCATTAGTTTCTGTATCAAGGGCTCAGAGGCTAATGATCTCACACGTATCTAAAATAAGACAGAGAAAGCAAAACAGTTCTTTACAATTTTGTCACCCTGAGACAATGTATATTATCGTTATCTGGTTATTTATTGATGAGAAATGTTAAAAACTCTAGTTAAATTTATGTATTCCCTCCTGAAGTCAGATTGTTAAAACACTAATTTTATGTATTACCTCCTAGAGCTAGATTGCTAAAACTTGAGGTGTTTTAGGTTGGAGTGCATAAAAATATTCCACAACTATTAAAACACTGAATGAAAGCTGCTTTTGATAAAAGTTAAGTTTTATTTTATGAAACATTTAGCTAGAATTTGTCACAGTAGATTGAATTTGGTTTAAACAGAATGTTATATAAGCCTTTAATAAAGATTTAAATGAAGTTTAGGAACAAAGAAACCAAACTAAAGCTAATTTTAGCTTCTCTATCATTTTAAATTATTGCTTCTTAGAATAAAAGCTTGTAACCAGTAAGGCTTTTTTATGTGTTATGCAAACGACAAATAGCAATGTTTTCAAATGTGTTTGCTAACAATGACAAACAATAAAGATGACTTCCTATAATCCTAAAGACAACAAGGAAGAAAAATTGTTTCAGCAGCATATGGTAGAAATAGGTTTTTTTGGTCACAGCAGAAAAAATAAATGATTGACAACAGGTTCAATTTATGAATATACACATGGAAAATGTGTGATAACTCAGTAATTAAATTGTAGACAATAGCATATCCCCAAGTGGAAGGTGGCATAAAATGTTATCAACTGCTAGGTGAAATTATCCAGCATGACACATCATCCAGAATATGATAAAATAGGTAAGGATAAATTACTTTTTTCAAGCTGCATAAACAAAGGATAAGGAGCAAAATAAGAGAATATTACTGTTAAATAATTACTGATATTTTTCATTTTCAATTAAGAGATTTAGTCATCTGTTCATTCTAAGAATCATAAATTAACATAGTATCAAAATAATATTTTTTCTGCTTATCTGTATATACAGAATAGTTTAATAGCTAGAAAATTAATTTGTTTAATTAGTTAAGATTACTCAATGGAGACTTTGTAGTGGAGTGAAATTGGCTCTTCAAATATAAATTCTACAATGTGTTATATATAGTAAACTAAAAGCAAGCTACTTAAATCTAGCTAAACTCTATTTATAGTTTTTTCACCATAATAGTGAGATAGCAACAAAAATGGACATAAATTTATAGTTAGAACTAAGATATCATATATAAAAAACAAAGCCAACAAACAAAAATCCAAATTATTCGAACATTAGTCACACAAGTGTTATCTGTGAACTGAAAGATTTAACCAAATATAATTCTTATTTATTCCTTTTTTGACAAAGTAGTATATTTCGAGCCATTCTAGTTGAAATTTTTCTTAATGAGTTTCTTTTACTTGAAATTTTGGAAAAAGTAGAAATAGTTCATAAAATTCAGAACCACTATATATGGATGACTTATACACAGAGTTACTATTAGTTGATTTTGACATATACATTCATTCCAGTAATACTATAATTGTGCTTCTCATTTGAAAGTGAATCTAACCTCATCATTAGAAATTTCATTTACTCTACACATTAAGAGCATCTGTCTTAGTATTACCTTGTTAGCTTTCACAAATATTCTCAATTAGTTGATTGTCTTTTGAAGTGTACAAACTACAGACAGTTATGCAATTACAATTTCTCACATATAAACTATGCTTTCAACAAAGGTCTAATATCCAGAATCTATAAGGAACTTAAATTTACAAACACAAAACAAACAACCTCATCAAAAAATGGGCAAAGGACATGAACAGACACTTCTTAAAAGAAGACACACATATGGCTAACAATCATGTGAAAAAATGCCCACATAACTAATCACTACAAAAATGCAAATCAAAACCATGAGATACCATCTCACACCAGTAAGAATGACAATTATTAAAAAGTAACAAAATAACAGATGCTAATGAGGTTGCAGAGAAAAGAGAATGATCATACACTGCGGATGGGAATTAAATTAGTTCAGCCACTGTGAAAAGCATTCTGGAAATTTCTTATGAAACTTAAAACAACTACCATTCAATCCAGCAATCCCATTACTGGATATATACGCAAAGGAATGTAATTCATTCTGCCATAAAGACACATGTGCTTATATGTTATTCTCATCACTATTCATAATAAGACAGACATGGAATCAACCTAGAAGCTCATCAACAGTGGACTGGATAAGGAAAATGTGATACCTATACTCCATGGGATACAATGTGGCCATACAGAGGAATGAAATCATGTCCTTTGCAGCAACATAGATGGAGCCAAAGGCAATTATTCTAAATGAACCAATGTAGGAACAGAAAATCAAATACCACGTTTTCACTTATAAATGGGAGCTAAACATTAAGTACACATGGATACAAAGAAGGAAACAATAGACACCAGAGCCTACGTAAGGCTGGAGGGGAGAAGGATGAGGATCCAAAACCTACTTATTGGGTACTATGCTGATTACCTGAGTGATAAAATAATCTGTAACCTCAACCTCTGCAACATGCAATTTACCCATGTAACAAACCTGCACATGCACCCCCGAACCAAAATAAAAGTTGGAAAGAAAAAAATAAATACATTAATTAATTAAAACAAAATAAAAATAACATTAAACACAGGTCATATTACATCATTCTTCTGTAGTCAAATCAGTAATATTATCGTGAACATTAAAAATATCATGTTTTAATTTTTAAATTTCAACTCACACTCTGGGACTTCTTTTACTTAGAAATGATAATTTCTAGACGATTTCTAAGTTTCCTTCACAGGCCACTGTTTTTTTAATTCTATGTATGTGAGTATTTCAGGTTATGTCTTACATTTATTAGAAATAAAATAGAGCAATTTTACAATTTTAATAATACCAGAAGCAGAAAGATAAACTACAAAAATAATTTTTAAACCATGTTTTGCTCTCTATTTTACAGAAAACATGGGATAGAGATCAAAATAAATGACTCCTACATTTGAAAATAAACATGGATTTTAAATGTAATCATCATAGGCTTACAAAAATAGAAAATCCTAAATTTAGAGTTTATATGTAAAGTTGCTGTGTTTTTCAACATTATTCATGGGACTCATCATGTTAATATAGTAAAGTCCATGAATTCAAAATATAAGCTAATATTATTATATGTGAGGAAATTAATCAATATAAATATATCTTGGAAGCTCATGCACAGCAAAAAAAAAAAAGGGAATATTAAAGAAAATATAAAGATAAAATACAATCTTTTCCAATTTGCATACTTTCAAAATGCTATAGAAAAGTATTTCCAAAGTGATGAGGCTCTGTTCACTTCTGGCTCAAGTCAGGTTCACAACTCAAGCCTGTTTTGTCAGCCTCTATTGAAATATATCATGTCAAATAATTCTTCTTTGAAAGAGGTTCATTAAATATTTATGTTCTTGCCCCATAGGAAAGGTTTTTTTTTTTTTCTATTTGCATTTAATCTAATCACACATTCAAGTAAAACTTCCCATGATAGTAATCTGGACAATTTCACCTTCATTTTTCCTTCAGTATATATGGTGAGGCATGAAATTCACAAAAGCAATGCTATTGCTTATGGAAAACATATATATACACATATACACATACATACACGTATATATGTATACATATGTACATATATACACACATATATAGAATGTTGGAAAACACAGCAGCTTTACATATAAACATACACATATATATGTATATATGTATATGCACACACAAAAGTGTATATATGTAAGTGTGTGTGTGTGTTTCTGATTTTCTCAATGCCTTTATATTTTTTCTGGCTTGCCAATCCCTGAGGTTAAAATCCTATTTAAAGTTCACATTTGAGTTTATAAATGACTCTGTTTGTGTACTGATTTAGATTTAATCAGAATGCAAAATAAAAAGAACACATAACATTTTACATCTAAAATGGATTACATAACATTTATAATTAATAAGCATTACTTCATGGGTAAATGGCATTCTTCACGACAATTTTATAGCATCATTAATATCAATGGAAAATGTCAAAGTACCTAAATGTCAAAGCATTTTATTTACCTTGCGAATATTCTACTTAGAAAAAATGGTGTCACACCTGCGAATTGATAATAAAGTTATCATTGAATTTGGGAAACAATTTACAGGCACATGATGAAGGAGTTAAATCATTACCTAAAATTATATGAGACCTTCATGAATAGTGTGTTTTTAAAAGCTGAATTTTTAGCTGAGTTTGTAATGTCAATTTAGAATTAATGAAGGTACTGTAGTGTGTAAACATGTGATTTTCCAGGGAGAAATAAGAATGATCCAACAATTTGCTGAATATGGATTCAAATCAAACTCTTAGGCTATGGTAATTGTAACTGAAAGCTTCCTGAGGCCTCACCAGAAGCCAAGTGAAGGCTGATGCCATGTTTGCACAAACTACAGAACCATGATCCAAATAAACCTCTTCTCTATAAGTTAGGTATTCCTTTATAAGAATGCAAAACAGACTAACACAGTTCCTAAGTTCTAGATTTCTTACCTGTAACACCTAGCTGCCCATCGTACTGTCCGCATTGGATTCAGGAGTGGGGCAGTAAGAAAAAATGTGGACATTAAAGTTCAGGCTGTTTGCTCCCTTGTGGATAAAACAGTCCTTTGCCTCTGACCAAGGTTTCTCAACGCCTTTATGAAATTGAGACAATCTCACTCGTTAGTTTTAAGTGAATATAATTTCAGACCCGACACTGTTCTTGACACATCCTTCTAGAACAAAAGCCTTAATTTACAGAGAATAGGAAATATTGCTTGTTGCTCTTAGATTACTGGAGTAAACACTGTGTAGCTGAGGGAAGCAAATAAAAGAAGATTTTAGTTTTGAAGGAGGATCAGGAATACATGTTCTTCCCAGAACTTTATGTCAGGAAGAGTCAGGGCCACTGAGAAGGCCATATCTCTGATACTCAGGATCCCAGGGCTTATCTAAGTCTGAAGCTTAATCATGACAGAGAACTCCTTCACCACCCCATCATCAAGCTAACAAGCATCAAATGACAAGCAAAACACTTAAAGCTGAAGGAGGGGATGACTGAGAATAATCTCTGGCAAATGAACGCCTACCTGAAAATACATAGTAAACTAGAAAAAAACATGAAGCCTGTGCTGCACTGAGGATACCATAGCAATAATAATGCCCAAATCCAGTCGCATTTCTTACTAGATTGACTGCAACACTCACACTAAAAATCCTAACAGAAGAAAGACATGTTCATTTTGAGGGCATAAAATATATTAATCTCAGTTTTTTTCTGTCTTATACAAGATGTCCAGGTTAAATTTTTTTAAATGACAATTAAAAGGCAATAAAATCCACTGCCAAGAGACAAAGCAATCAACATAGCAATACCTATATATAAAATATTTGCGTGCCTATAGAGAATTTTAAATATCTATCATTAATATGTTAAAGGCTCAAATGGAAAACATGGGCTGTGTGTAAGATAGATGAATAATTTTGACAGAGAGATGAAAGTTATAATAACAAGCTTAACAGAAATGCTAAAAATAAAATTATTTAAAAAGATAATCGAGGTAAAAGATGCCTTCAATGAATTACTTGACTAATGTTAAAGAAATAATTAGTCAAGCTTGAAGATAGGTCAGTAGATATTTACCAAGTTGAAACAAAACAAATAAAAGAACAAAAAAGTAAAAACTCATAGTTGTGGGACAATATCAAACAGCCTAATATATGTTATCCAAATTCCAGAAGAGCAAGAGAGAGAAAGAATTCAGCAGAAGAAGTATTTGAAATATAATGGTTGAAAATTTGCAAACATTAATGAAAGACAATTATCATAGATCAAATATGTTCAGAGAACACCTGGAAATATCAACAACAAAATATATACATGTGTGTTGTATTAGTCCATTCTCACATTGCTATAAAGAAATGCCTGAAACTAGGTAATTTATAAAGAAAAGTGGTTTAATTGACTTATGGTTCTGTAGACTTTATAGGAAGCATAGCGGCATTTGCTTTTGTAGAATCCTCAAGAGAGCCCACACTCATGGCAAAAGGTGAAGGGGGATCAGGAGTGTCATAGGGCAAAAGCGAGAATGAGAGAGAGGAGGGAGATGCCACAGACTTAAATGACCCAGTCTCATGAGAATTCACTGACTTTCAAGGACAGTACCAAGGGGAAGGCAGTAAACAATTCATGAGAAATCACCTCCCATGATTCAATCACTTCCTGTCAGGCTCCATTTCTATCTTTGGGGGTTACATTTCTATATGAGATTTGGGTGGGGACAACATCCAAACTATATCATAAATCATATTCGAATTCCTTTAATCCAAACAGTGACAGAAAATCTTCAAGGCACACAGGGAAGAAATACACATTTACAAACATATAAAAAAAGATAATAATGACAAGCTGGCTTCTTATCATAGCCCATGCAAGTCAGAAGACAGTGACATGTTGTCTAAAAATTCTGAAACAAATGAAAAATACTGTCAACTCAGAATACCAGGCAAAAATATATTTCAGAAAAGTAGGAAAAAGTAAGACCTCAAACAACCAAAAATCTGAGAAAATCCTTTGCTAACAAGTGTGTACATAAGAACATTTGTAGAAAGGTTTTCATGAAAATACAATATTAAGTAAAAAAGAAATCTTGGATCAACATGAAGAAATATAGAGCACTAGAAATGGAATAAATAAAAATAAATTATGTATAGTTTAAACCACTCCAAAAGGTAAGTGATTGTCTAAAGCAAAATCATTAGAATCATAGTGCTAGTCCATGTCATTTGTTAAAGTAAAAATATATGATAACACTAGCACTAATAATGAGAGGTAGAAATTGCCAATATAGTGTTACAAGCCCTTTATGCTATATATCAACTGTTATTAAGATAGACACTGACTAAATAAAGATGTATAAACTCAAGGGCAACCATTAAAATGATATTTGAATGAGTAAAAATAACAAGTCTATAATGGAGATAAAATTGAAACATAAAATTCTCATTTACCCTATGGAAAGACATAAAGAAGATAAAATATATAAAGAACAGATGGAAAAATAAAAACAACTGGCAATTTGAACTTAATCCAACCATATTAATCAACACTTTCAGTTAGAGTGGTATGAATATACTAATTAATAGAGCTGTCAGATTTGATAAAAAAGAAAAACAGCAAGACCCAAATACGTACTGTCTAAAAGAAAGCTGATTTAAATGTAACCATAGGTCAAAAATATAATGATGGAGAAAAATATACCGTACCAAATTTGACCAGATGAAAGCTGGATTATCTATGCTAGTATCAGAAAAATTGGACTTTAGAACAATGAAGATTTACCACGGATGAAAAGAGGTATTATATAATCACATAGAAGTTAAATCTCTAAGACATAGCAATACTAACAGGTATTTACCTAATAACAGATTTTCAAAACAAAAACAGCAAAAACTGTTAGAACTGGGAGATGAATCGACACAGCTGCAATTTTAGTTAGAGGCTTTAACATTCTTCTCTTAGTAATTGACCAAATAAGAAGACAGAAAATTATTGTGTAAACACAGAAGATATAAAGATTATCAAACAACATAACCTAATCAATATATACAGAGAACTTCAAGAAATATTATTTCAAGAGCACAGTGAACATTTTTTACAGGGACACACAAAATACACACTAAAATCGACCATGTATTTTAAAAACAACTTAGAAATGTTAAAGGATAAATATAATAGTAAGTATATTAGTCCATTTTCAAACTTAATTTCATGAAGAAATACCCAAGACTGGATAATTTGTAAAGAAAAAGAGGTTTAATGGACTCAAAGTCACACAAGGCTGGGGAGGCCTCATAATCATGGTGGAAGACTAAGAAAGAGCAAAGTCGTGTCTTATGTGGTGGCAGGAAAGACAGCTTGTGCAGGGGAACTCCAATTTACAAAACCATCAGATATTATGAGACTTATTCACTACCATAACAGTAGTGAACAGTATGGGGGAAACTGCCCCTATGATTCAATTATCTCCACCTGGTCCCCACCCTTGGCATGTGGGGATTAGTATAATTCAAGGCGAGATTTGGGTGGGGACACAGCCACACCATATTAGTAAGGTTATTCTCTGAAAATGATATAATTAAAATAGAATTCTGTAATTAGGTGTCTTGAAAAGTCAAAAATATTTGAAAATTTAAAACTATTCTAAATAACCCCTGAGTCAAAGAGAAAGTGTCCAGCAAAGTTGTAACACATGAACTAAATGAAAAGAAAAATACAGCAGCAGGTTCTTAAATAGTTGTTTTGTTCAAAATCTTGTGTTATAATGTTGATTAGAGGAAAAAAATTGATTCACTGTCTGTATAGTTTGCTCATTCACCCCATGTCTGCGTTGTTTTTTTCTGGGTATTCTGGTTACCTCTCACTTCCCAACGATCTGCACATTAGGTGAATTTTCACTTCTTGGAAGCATTCCAGTGTGAATGTGTGATGTGTGTGCATATGTGTGTGTGTGAGTGTGCCCTGTGATGGGATGACATCCTGTCCAGGGTGGTTCTTGCCTTGTACCATGAGCTGCAGGGATAGGATCCAGCTGCTTACTACCCTGAACTGAAATAACTGCGTAGATAATTATCTTATTTGATAATTAATCTTTTTTTAACTGCATGTGTAGCTCACATTTATTTGAATGATTAATATTAGGCATATTTTGGTCTTTATTCAGAAGTTTACAGATTTTTTTTGCGACCAGAAAACATATAGGAACTTAACTCTTGTTTATATAAATTCGCCTGTGGTAAAACTGGTTTCCTTATACATCATTTTGCTGAAATTTGCAGTTTTAAAGAACCTATAGGAGATGTTAAGTGATGACTCACTGTACACAGTATCAGAACTGGTAGGATATAGCTAAATCACTGCTTAGGTGTAAATTTATAGAATAGATGCTGTTAGAAAAGATAAAAGTCTCAAACCAGTAAGTTCAATAATATGAACTCTTATCCTAATAAATTAGAAAAAAAGAACAAATTATACCCAAAGAAAGACTGATTCAAGATTTGAAAACCAATTATTGTAATTTATCATATAATGGACTAAAGAAGAAAAATATGACCATGTCAAAAGATATTAAAAAATAATCTGGTAAAAATGAACATCCATTCATGGTAAAAACTCTCAGCAAATTTGGAATAGCAGGATATCAGACTTAATAGTAAAGATGGATAGTTTTCACAATAAGATCAGAAACATAATAATATCATTCTTACTACACTGATTTAACACCCTACTGGAATTCCTAGTCAGTGCAACAAGGCAAGATAATAAATGGCATAAAAATATGACATGAAAAAGCAAAAACACAAAACATGTCTCGATTCACAGACAGCATGAATATCAGAATATCCCAATGTTTATATTAACAGAATCAATTCCCAGAAAGTTCCCTAAATGAAGTTGTCACTTAAAAAGGTAGTATGTTTAATCATGTTTGCTATTTATTCCATGGTCTGAATGGTGAGAGGTGTTGCATTTAGAATCAGTCAAATCTACTGAACACAAAGAATCATCTGAAAATATACCTTTCTGGAAAACTTTCCTACTAAAATCTAACTTTTATTAGAATCTATTAAAATTTTGATTTGGTTATTTCCCTTATAAAGCAAGGTCTGTAGAATTTCATGGCATTCCTTCCTATGTTTCTTGAAACAGGATATGAGCTCCAAATCAATCTTTTTAAGTACGAATTACTTTTTAAATAGTTTTTCCCTATGCAAACCCTTTGACCATGGAGACTTGAACAATCACTGCTTTCCAAGGATCATGATAGTAGTGATGTCTCACCTTTATGTGGAAACCTGGATGAACACTAGAATACACTTTCTCTTTCTGAAAAACAAATGATATATACACATTGATCGTCTCAATAGTCTGAGGGTAGGAATGTAATGAAACAAGATTCCTCAGAAACAGTAAAAAAGGAAAGGAGTTCTTATTATTTCTACACTCCTGAGCACACCCAACTACAGCCTCAGCAATACCTTGAATCTGTGTCCTTTTAGTCCAGGCCACGCTCTGACAAATGGAATATTTTCAGCTATTAGGAACTTCCCTGACACGTTTTCTATGCTTTGAGCTTGCATGCAAAGCTTTCACTTGAGATATAATGAGCAAAATGGCAGTAAGGTGTCAGCAATTGGAAGGTGTTATGTAAGGGATGACTTTTCCTAGACATCCATCGTAAAGGTATGTTAACTATATGGCTTTAAAAATAGATCCACTTCCCCTTTTGTCTGCTTAGATTTGATCCTATTACATTCAGGAGAAAAATATATTCTCTATAGAATGCAAACTGTAAAATGTTACCAAATCTTTAGATTTGAGGTATTACATGTAATAATGAAAAAATCATATGAAGTTTATGAAGTCTTTTTTAATACATAGAGAAATATAACTAATTGAGAAGCATACACACAGAAGCAAGAATATATAAATCTTAATTTAAGTATTGTCTTTTAGGTCAACCTTTTATTTTTCACGCTTCGTCGTTGAGAGACAGATGAGAGTAACCCACTGAAGATATTTATTCAGTCTGCCGTGCTGGGCTTTTGGTATCTAGAACATACAAATGATTTTGACAGCTATCATTTATTATTTTAATTAGAATATAATTAGACAACTAATGGATAATAAAGGATAGAATAAATGGTTGCATTTTAATACGAAAATAATTACATAGCTAATTTTTATAGGGCCCATTAATAGATTCTTTTAACAAATAAGAGTTTCAACAAATTATTTAGAGAAAGAGTCAAGTCTCCACACACATTTACAGCTTAACATACATACTCATACACACATTCTATTTTAAATATACCCACATAAAAATACATGTAATGAATTTCTCTGTTTCATTCCACCTAGAGGGCAGTTCAGCCTCATCTTCCATGCCCACCCTTCTCTGTCATGCTCCTCGCTGCTTCCTAGCCTTCATTTGTGATTTTTTTTTTTTTTCATCTTCGCATTGCTAGAGTTCAAATTCAAAATCATTTCTCAAGGAGCTATTTTCTTAATTTCTATCTTAAATTTTATAACTACCCTCCTTCCCTTATTCTTATTATAGTTGGTAATTACTTATTATCTGTCTATTATTAAACACCAGTCTCCCTAGCTAAATTGTGAGTACTATCATGATAAGATTATTGTGAGCTTGGTTAATCATTTTATGTCTAGGGTCTAGCAGAATGCCTGGCACAGAGAAGATGCCATCGTCAACAACTGCTTCTTCCCTATTTTTCTCATTTTTGGAAAGAGGATAAGGGTTAAAGATGTGCTTCCTCTCTTTTTCTCTCATTTCTTAGCCAAACCATTGGAAAACCCTACCCAGTCTTCTTCAAATGTGCACTATCTTAAAATATGCTCTATAAATTATACATCTGAGTACTTTTCACTCCCTTTGCCACTGACAGACTCATCCAATCCTTTATAATCCACTGCCTGGGTTGCTGCAATAATATTCTAAATAATTTATCTGCTTTTCTGCTTGTTCCTAATCTCTAGAATTTTTTTCCCAGTAACAACAGGAATTACATATAATAAAAAGATAGATAGATAGATAGATAGATAGATAGATAGATAGATAGATAGATAGATATGTATATCTGCATATATAAATAAGATCATGTAACTTCTTTACTCAAATCTTTCTAATGTCCTTCCTTCACATTTAGAACGAATCCAATGTTCTTCTTGCAGTTAATAAAGTTCTTAATGATTTGCTCCGTAACCTGCCTCATCTCTACCACCCTTGTTTTTGCTCTCCCACTCCAAATATGCTCCTGAAACCAACCAATGGACAACATGTCAGCGCCAATATTCTTAAGGTTCCACGTACTATGCACCATACTCATGTGTTCGTTGCATAAATGTAGCATCACAGGAAAGTCTTAAGTGATCATACTCTCCCAAATATTTCCTTTCACAATCATTTTCTATTAACCATTTTTTAATGTAGTGCAACCTCATACTCTCTAGCATTTGAGTATTTTTTGTCTTTTTTTCACTGAAATACAAGGTTTTAGGAGTATGGACTTTTTAAAAACTTGACTTAATTTTCAAGTAATCATTAGATTCTCAACAAATAAGTTAAAGTGAATAAATAAAATTTTAACACATAGTTCTTTGAAACAGGAATGAGTAAATAAGTAAAATAATGAGTGCATGAATGATAAGTTAGGACAGACAAATCAGGTTATACAAGGAGACATTCTCTTTTGCAAGCAATAAGCTATACTCAAGGAATATCAAACTTCCAGGTTTTAACACTGTTCTCATATATTAAACATGCATTATGCATCAGGTTTATTTATTACATCCATGATATGTATTAGTTATGTTAGTCCATGTTTTTATGATGTCGCTTATCTGCTTCATAAAAAAAGACACTGAATTTTTATAAGTCATCATATTCCATCTAATTTATTTTGATTAGTATTTAAGTTTATTTATAATCTGGTTGTAATCTGCTTCATTGATCTCATTATCAATGTCACTTGCTGTAAAAATCTCTCATACCTCTTTTGTATCTTCCAGTGTGTTAAACATTATGCTGACACCAATAACCCACATCCTGGTTTCTATACTATTCTCCAATACAAGAAACTGGAACCCTTTGGGGACATGGCTAATTCTAGGGTTAGATAATGGAACATATAACATGATTCTGGAACATTTTCTAATATCAGAAAGCGGCACAGTACTCAATTAAAAGAAAAACACAATAATACCAGTATGACAAAAAGCGCAAGAGCTATCCAAAAAATTCCCAGCGCCCAAAGCTGGAACAATGAGAACAAGAACAACAACAAAACAAGTAGAATTGAATTAAAATGCCATGTATAAAGTAAATATCCATATGTCCACACTGATACAAACAAATGATTGAATAAAAGTGGGAGAATAGCCGCATTGTTTGTGCAAAAGAAATCCAAAAATATCCATCTATTTTCTCTGCCCTCAAGAGGGTGGAGCATGACTCCCCATTCCTTAAGTGTGGGCTGTAGATAGGGACTTATTTTCTAAGACTGCAGTAGACAAAGGGGAAAAACTGTAACTTTACAATGGAGAAATCTGACAAATACTAATGTAGCCAGATGATCAAGGTCCACATCAACAGTAATATGTCATATTGCCAGTGTGTACCCTTAATATGCTGTGATGAAAATGACACTTTATCTTTTTGGCCTTCCCTTCCAAAATATGTAACTTCTGTCTAATCATGAGAAAAAAAATCAGGCCATTCAAAATTGAAGAATATTCCCAAAATATCTGGCCAGTATTCCTCAACTTGTCAAGGTCATCAGAAGAAAGGAAAGCCTGAGAAATGGCTCAGAGGAGGCTAAGAAGACACAATGACTCAATATGGTGTAGTATCCTGGATGGGACGTTGGAATGGAAAAAAAGGACATTAGAAAAAAAAAATGAAAGATATCTAAATAAAGCACAGACTTCAGTTAATGAAAGTATATCACTATTTGTTCATTAATTGTGATAAAGTTACTATGCTAATCTATTAATAACGGGTGAAGTTAGTATTGCATATATGATAACTATACTAACTACAACTTTTCTATACATTAAAGAATCTTATTAAAAATATTTATGCTGATCTCCAAAGCTGGTACGTGATTAATTGCTAAAGCTAGAATTAGATTTAGAGTCCAACATTTTATCTAGAAACAAACAGAGGCCAAAGAACTTCCACAGCTACCTAGACATTTTAAATATATCTTTCATTTTTAAGCATCTCTACGTCATGTGCACTTTTTGTTTTGAGTTGTATTTTTCCATGTCAATTCCAAAGACGTTCCCTAATGAAGGTATACTAGGGACCAATCTTGTAAAAGTCATATGAAGCTTGAAAAGTTAGAACATTGATCTAATAGTTAAAATTTGGGAAAATATATCTACAGTATATTTCTGTGGGTGGTATTCACTTGCTGACTAAAATCATATTCCTTCTTCCACTCTATTGTTACACAGTGATTTTGCAAGATTTGTTAATGTTTCTTATTATTTTGAAGTAGAAGAATATAATTTCCTAGTTTGTATTGGGGAACTTGATTATTTCTCAAACTATGCCTATAGAAAAACATACTTATTTTGTAAAGTCCAATATATTTTTCTACTGAACTCTCTTTGATTCATGTCACTGATATGAGCCATTAGGAAATTGTTTCTGTTTTTCACAGCTTTGTATCAGATGCCAGTTTTACTTTGACAATGGAGACCTGACACAATGTAGCATGTGACTAAGGAAACAACTTGTCATTTTTCCCCCCTTTTTTAGGGAATTGCTTTGTTTTCTTGTATTGGCAGAGGAGGAGAATGCTGACAAGATGATATTGAATCAGACTCAAGCCAGCTAGTTTGGGTCATTAGCATATGTGCCAAGCAACAACTTCACATTTGGTCTGCAAACAAAGTCATTTTTTTAAAACTCCAGGTGCCAAATATCTTTAATAATGTATCAACCTTATCATCATCATTACTTTAGCACTGCAGAAATGCCACTATAATAAGCCTTCAATTTCAAGGTATGCTTTAAAAATTTTGAATCTAAATAAAAGTGATGAATCAAAATAAATATAATTAAGTTAAAGAGATATCTCTAAAATTTTTTCCATAACTCCTTTTAAAAAAGTTTCATCTAGTGCCTGTAATTTGTTTTCTCATGCAGATTTTTAAAATTTAATATATATTTATAAAATTTTTGGCTGGCTGCAGTGGTTCACACCTGTAATCCCAGCACTATGGGAGGCCAAATTATTAGGATTGCTGGAGTCCAGTAGTTTGAGATAAGCCTGGGCAACAAAGCAAAACCCCATTTCTACAAAAAATTTGAAAACTAGCCTGACATGGTGGCATGCACCTGTAGTCCTAGTTACTCGAGTGGCTGTAGCAGGAGGATCCCTTGTGCCCAGGAGTTCAAGATTGCAATGAGCTATGATCCCACCACTGCACTCCACCCTGGGTGACAGAGCAAAACTCTGTCTCAGAAAAATGAAATAAAATAAAATAAAAATAAAATAAATTAATAAAGTAAGATAGCCTTAAATAAAGTAAAATAAAATAAAATTATTGAAGACAACAAGGAAGACATTTTGAGTGATAATAACAAAACTTATATGAACACTTCTATTTCTGCCAAGATTGTCCTAAATTGATTTATGCATTTATTTTCAGCAGCATACTGACCTATGCCAAACTACAAGTCCAATAATTTTTAGGTCTGAGAAGTTAACTCTTAGTTTTTATATGAAGAACTTAAAATAAAATGTTACATTTGACACAATAATTATAACTCTTGGCAAACAATGTATTATTGTTTGGCAATATACCAAATTACATCACAACCTCCACACCAGGATGTTAATGCTTTTGCTCCTGTAGTGATGTCTTTTAATTTGTCATAACGACAGGTACAAATATGTTAGCATTTGATGGTTCTCTACTATGTAATAGACAGTAGTGTTCTGACTTTGCTCTTTGTGTCTGCTAACCCATCTATAGTGACTCATCCCTTCTAATCAGGTCATTGGTTTTTGCAATGATATGATACAATACAGGAATACAGACATCACAAGATGACTTTTAATGTAACTGAAATGTTCAATATTCATATTTCGTTATAGTTGTTATTATCTAGCCCCCTTGGCAGAGGCCTTCTGACCAGAGTGACTCCATCTTGAATAGGGGCTAAATAAAATGAGGCTGAGACCTACTGGGTTGCATTCTCAGGAGTTAAGCATTCTTAGTCACAGAATATTTACCGCTAAGGGAACAGGTTAATAATGTTTACTGAACAGACCCAGGAAATACCTGATGTCCTCATATCTTAAGAACAAAAGCATTCTTAGTTTAAGAATAATTTTTGCTTTAAAGATATTAATAGAGATTCTTGTGGAAGATGATACTTACACAAAGACTCCGTTGATAAAACAGGATGTAGTAAAGAAGCCAGTAAAAACCTGTCAAAACTAAGATGGAGACAAAAGTGACCTCTAGTCATCTTCACTGCTCATTATACACTATTTATAATGCATTAGCATGCTAAAAGACACTCCCATCAGTACCATGACAGTTTTCAAATGCCATGGCAACCACCAGAAGTTACTCTATTTGGTCTAAAAAGGGGAGGAACCCTCAGTTCCAGGAATTCCCTGCCCCTTTCCCAGGAAACTCATTAATAGTGTACCCATTCTTTAGCATATAATAAAAAATAATTGTAAAAAAAAAAATTGTAAATATAATTGGTCAAGCAGCCCATCCCGCTACTCTGCTTGTGGAGTAACCATTCTTTTATTCCTTCACTTTCTCAATAAACTTGCTTTCACTTTACTCTGTGGATTTGCCCTGAATTCTTTTTTGTGTGAGATCCAAAAACCTTCTCTTAGAGTCTAAATCAGCCCGTGATATGGTTTAGCTTTGTGTCCCTACTGAAATCCCATCTTGAATTTTAATGCCCAGGTGTTTATGTAGGGACCTGGTGGGAAGTGATTGAATTATGGGAGTAGCTTACTTCATGCTGTTCTTGTGATAGTGAGCGAGTTATCACAAGATCTGATGGTTTTCTTTTTCCTTTCTTTTTAGTTTTTATTTTACTTTAATTTCTGGAGTACATGTGTAGAATGTGCAGGTTTGTTACATAGGTATACATGTGCCATGGTGGTTTGCTGCACCCATCAGTCCATTATCTAGATTTTAAGCCCTGCATGCATTAGGTATTTGTCCTAATGCTCTCTCTCCCCTTGTCCCCTACCCCACTACAAGCTTCGGAGTGTGATGTTCGCCTGCCTGTGTCCATGTGTTCTCATTGTTCAACTCCTACTTATGAGTAAGAACATGCAGGGTTTGGTTTTCTGTTCCTGTGTTAGTTTGCTGAGAATTATTGTTTCTAGCTTCATCCATGTCCCTGCAAAGGACATGAATTCATTGTTTTTACGGCTGTATAGCTTTCCATGGTGTATATGTGCCATAATTTCTTTATCTAGTCTGTCACTGATGGGCACTGAGATATCATCTCACACCACTTAGAATGGCCATCATTAAAAAGTCAGGAAACAACAAATGTTGGCAAGGATATGGAGAAATAGGAATGCTTTTACACTGTTGGTGGGAGTGCAAATTAGTTCAACCATTGTGGAATACAGTGTGGTGATTCCTCAAGGATCTAGAACTAGAAATACCATTTGACTCAGCAATCCCATTACTAGGTATATCCTCAAAGGATTATAAATCATTCTATTATAAAGATATATGCACAAGTATGTTTATTGCAGCAATCTTTATAATAGCAAAGACTTGTATCTGATGGTTTTATAAGTGTTTGACAGTTCCTTCTCCACATGTTCTTTCTCACCTGCCATCATCTAAGACGTGCCTGCCTCATCTTATAAGGTGACTGTAAGTTTCCGGAGGCCTCCCTAGCCATGCTGAACTGTGAGTCAATGAAACCTATTTTCTTAGAAATTGTCCACTTTCAGACATTTCTCTATAGCAGTATTAAAACAGACTAATACAGAACCCTTTCCGGTAACACCTTGGTTTATACGGATTTGTACAGTGTTTCAAAGACATGCAATATAATTCTTCACTGATTAAATACCATTCAATGCCTTTAGTTCTATTTTTCAAAACTCTATTAATTCATTAAATAGTTATAATGGAAGCCTTAACACACTCATACTTATTTTAGGGTTTATTTTTATATATGACTAATAAAGTATGTGGCATTTTTTTAATGAAGGATAAAATTATTTGTTTATTATTTTAATCCTTCATCACCAGCATCACCTATGCTTCTGTAGTGCTTAAGAGTTGACAGCTTTCAATATCATTTTAATCATTTCGTCCTCACAAAATTTTCATAGCCAAGTGGCAGTGCAGGAACTGGGCCTCAGATTGCCTGAATTTCAGTCTTTTCACTATATATTACCTCTTTTCAGAAAAATCTTTGAAATATGTGACATATATCATTTTTCCTATCTAGGATATAATTGGGGGCCATGGTAAACTAAAACAAACCTTATATACTTGTTACAGGTAGTTAGGCATGAGCAAGGGCTCTCCTCCAACCCACTAGGAATGTCAGGTTATGATTGGGCAATTATCATATTATCAATTACCATATTGCCTCTCTAAAAGTGATAAATTGGCAGCCGGCACCAGGGAGAGGCCATTTCCTGGTGGTCCACACTTGTTGCACTAAAGTGTTAATTGAACACAGATACCAGGGATAAGCAACTTCAAGGCTGTGTGCATTAAGAGACAAAATGGCAGAGTATGACCTTCCAGGGGCACTCCACCGGAAAAGGGAAGAAAGCCTCAGATGGGCATGCATACAACTTCCTAAACACACTATGTGTGCTCACTTCCCAAGGGTAATGAGGGCTCTGCACATGTGGGCAGCCCACCCTAAGAGAAGAATCATGGGAAAGGGGCCAACCTATAAAATCCTAGGACCAAGGTTAAACATTGCACTTGATGTTGGTGCCTGCTTGGGTCTCTTCCAAGTGTACTTTCCTTTTGTTTCTTTCCCGTTCTAAAACCTTTTATGTAAACGTTCACTCTTGCTCTGAAACTTGCCTTGGCCTTTTTTTCTGTCTTATGCTCCTCAGTAGAATTCTTTCTTCTGAGGAGGCAAGAATTGAGGTTTCTGCAGACCCATATAAATTTACCACCGGTAACTCAGATACCTTCTACCAGTAACATACTTATTCCTTATAATATATGACACCAGGGCCTTTATGAACGCCTGCATTCACTAAAAAGTTTCCTCTAGCTTGAAGTTGCTGGTTGGCATTTCATACATAGCAGAACATGCTTACATTCATACCATACTTATAAAGCATGAAATGCGTATGTATCTTTACCCAGCATATTTAAATTTTTCTAATGTATAAATCAATGTTTGGCCAACCTAGATACTTACCAGAACACGTGTAGAATTTTTAAAAACACACAGATGACCAGATCCAGTCCTGTGGAGTTAAAAATTTGAGGAAGAATTAGGCAGTGGTGTAGAAAGATAGTGTCAAAGCAAAAATTGCAACTGAGTTAAACAAGTAAAAAATTACTTTATTCAAGGCTATTGCAAGTTAGGAGGGAGACTGAACTCAGCTTCACTAAAACAAAGAACATATTTAAGAGCTGGATCCAGAAGAACGGTAAGCCACCTAATGGTTGTTAATTGGATTTACCCAAAGGAAAAGTAAATTTCCCATATATGTATGACAGAATGTCATAAATTTTGTAGCAAAGAAACTCACCAAAGTTAATCTCCTGTTCTCCCAAGGGTACTAAGGAAACAGAGACGCTATCTTCCTAGATGATTATATTTTAAAGAGATGGCCCTTAAGGCCTTGAGAACTTAAGTCCTTGATACTCCTGAGTTGTAAAACTGTTGAGAGACTTTAAAAAGGATTTGTATGTCAATGGGACAGGGAAATAATTTGTAACTGCAAGTTTTCTAAACATGCCATATGAAAAGGGAGTTCAGGGGCCCATAATCCAAAAGAAACCTCTTCAAAGTTTGGTAAAGATAATTAATAGATAAGGAGATACATAGATAGATAGAAGAAAAGTTCTCAGATGATTTTGGTATGTGATAATTCTTGAGCACTACTGTTCTAGAGCAACATCATTGGATGGTTTCCTAAGAATAGATTTAGAGTATTCAGGGGAAAAAAAATCTGATAACCAACCTGAGGTCAGGGAAGAGATATTTAGAAAGAAGATCCCTTCTCTATTCCCACTGCTTCACTTGACTAGACTTAAAAGAAAACATAACATTAAGTAAACAATAAAAAGAAGTTTAGCTAAGCAATAGGCACATTTCACCTTTTCTTGAAGGTGGGGTAACTTCAGGGAAACTAGAAACTGGAAATGATACTTTGCTGTCTGATATGGTTTGGCTGTGTCCCCACCCGAATCTCATCTTGAATTGTAGCTCCCATAATTTCTATGTGTTATGAGAGGGACCCTATGGGAGGTAATTGAATCATGGGGGGCAGTTTCTCCGATACTGTTCTCATGGTAGTGAATGAGTCTTGTAAGATCTGATGGTTTTATAAGGTGTTTCCCCTTTCTCTTGGTGCTCATTGCCTCTTACCTGCCACCATGTAAGATATGCCTTTTGCCTTCTGCCATGACTGGGAGACTTACCCAGCCACATGGAACTGTGAGTTCATTAAACCTTCTTTTCTTTATAAATTACCCAGTCTCAGGTATGCCTTTATCAGCAGAAGCATGAAAACGCACTGATACATTGCCATCTAATACCTCCTATGTAATTCAATTTTCTGAGGTCCTGAAATCTCACAGCCATTTTTTTTTCTTTTCCTACCTCAAACCCTTCTCCTTCTACAATTAAGTGTATGACTTAAATGATTATATTATTACTGAGATAGGATTTGATGAAGTAAATATGGAGAAATAATAAGGTTTGCCAAAGGTTTCCCAGGTAGGCAAGACAGAACACATTGGAATGAGGAGTAGAGTACCTACAGATGAGGCAAATAAATTCCATAGATAGATTTTATGTTTTCTACATATGTACTAGCATTTGGGTTGGGTGTTTCTGCTTGTTTTGATAATATTACCTCATAGCAACCAAAGGTGATGTGATATCCCAGAGGTGAAGATTCTGCAACCCAAACCCCTTTGTCACAGCCACTGTGAAAAAATCCATTTATCAAAGTACACGATCATTGGGCGGGCATGGTGGTTCATGCCTGTAATTCCAAAACTTTGGGAGGCTGAGGCGGGTGGATCACTTGAGTTCAGGAGTTTGAGAGTGGCCTGGCCAACATGGTGAAACCCTGTGTCTACAAAAAATACAAAAAAAACTAGCTGGGTATGGTGGCACATACCTGTAACCTCAACCACCTGAGAGGCTGACTCAGGAGAGTCGCCTGAACCTGGAAGATGGAGGTTACAATGATCCAAGATGGCGCCACTGCACTCCAGCCTAGGTGACAGAATGAGACTCGGTTAAGAAAGAGAGAGAGAGAGATAGAGAGAGAGAGGAAAGAAGGAAGGAAGGACATAAGGAAGGAAGGAAGGAAGGAAAGAAAGAAAGAAGGAAGGGATCAAAACTTGCTTTTTACAATTCCTATAGCTTCATTCACTGGATTTATGATCCAATCAGTTCTTTCATTCTCCCATCCATTTGGTACCTACTGGAGGTTAAGAACACAACGATAAAGAAAATAGAGTCCCTTCTTTTCAGGTTCCTTTGGGAAAACACATTTATAAATGAATAATTATTACTACATTGTGATTACACTATAAAAAATTATGGGCAAAGAGGCCAAGGAAATAAGATTTCATTTTTTCAGTTAAGAATTTGCTTTATTAAAAACTCAAACTGGTACAGACCTTCAATTAGAAGTAAAGGAATATAGAGTATGATAATAAGAAGATAAAAATGGGCAGGCCAAATGAAGAAATGACGTATTCCCAAGGAATCCAGTGAAGTAGTTCATTTTGGCAGAATGTTTGTCTTACAGCATTTTTATTACAATACAGTTAAATCCTGTCCTTTAGTGCTTTGGTTATCAGTTATACACTTGAACAGGATTAGCAGAAATAAGATAGAACTGGTGAACCACAAAGCAGGAAAAAGTGCACAGGTTTTGCATTTACACTGTTGGATTGGTTTCTCTATCACGTGTAGGCAGATGCCTTTAGATTAAACTGATTGTTAATTTTTTCTCTAAAATGTGAATATAATAATTTAATCATTATAATTTAGTCATCACAGGTGTGTGATGATTAAATGTATATATGTAAAGTTCTCAGTAAGGTGATTGCTAACAGTCAGAGCTAAGTTGATTTGGGTGCTATACTTACAGGTATTGAATAAGTTGGAGTCCTGTAGGCTTGGATGCAATCTTAAATCCTATGAAATTTAATAAACTGACCATTTAATTGTAGTAAATTAAACATCAGGACTCTAATGTAATGGAATAGCTAATGTCTTTCTAATTAAACGATTTATTAATCATGCAATTCCCTCAATCTGGACAGACATGCAGATATGTCTAATAAGGTGATCACATATAAATGAAGTATAAACATCATTAATATTTGAAAGATTCAGTCAATATCAGGAATTTTATGGCAATATAAATCTGCTCTTCCTCTAAAGCTATAGTGGCTTTCAAAAACAAGCTTTCACATTTATTTATTGTCCTGGTAGAGTCAATGTGATCAAATATACTCTCTCTCATGTGTATAATGTTATTTATATACAAATGTGATGATCCAGGGTCCACAGTATAGGTTCTTTACATTATTTCAGTACATAGATATGTTTTCTCCTACTACCAACCATGAAAATGAGAAGGGAAAGGAAGGCGTGCTTTTTATTGAAAAACTGAGCCCCTAATAGCTCCTACTTGGCTACCCTATTCATTAGAGCGCCTCTGAGGAAACTAAATAGTATTCGTGAATGTCTCAGGAAACATTTTACATGTAAGAATTAAAGATAAATCACAATTAGAAAGTCTTATTTTCATGAAGTGACTTTTTAATTGAAGGGAAAAAAACAAGCTCTCAATCACAAGTCAGTGAATAAACAACGTTCACAGACCTCCTTTCCGTATCCTCCTTGCCTCTTCTAAAGGCTTATTTTTTAATTATTATTTTAAGGAGAAAACATGTTATTCATCTAACACTAGATGTGATTCCTGTATTTACCATCCTCTATTTTCTTTTTAAACCAATATTTTAATTGTGTCTGTACATTTAATTTATGGCTGGCTTTGAAGGTTTAGGAAACACACACATACACGCACCCAACAGAAAAGGTTTATTCTACATTCTGGGGGAAAAAAAAAGAAATAAATGAAAACCAAAAAACACAACAGCAGCTAAAAAATAAATTGACAAAATATATAAAACAGCAATGTTTAGTTATTGCATATCAGGCAACACAGGGGACTATTACCTCAGAGGGAAGAAACAAAATCAGTTCTGTTAGTTGTACTACTATACTCCTTGAAGAAAGATTACAGACCTAAGCCATAAAAGAGAGTTGGTGGAGCCCAGTAAACTGCCTGAAATGAAGAAATGGAAGGCTAAAGGAGGAGTAAAGGAAGGCCAGTGTGGCTAGAAATTCACAAGGCAAAACAACAGAGAAAAGAGAACTGCACTGGACATCTGCAAAGTGTTCCCTCGGAGTCCTCAGCTAGGTACTAATCAGCACTTGTGTGTGAGGACGATACCAGGTGTTGGGGAAAGAACCACCTAAAAAGAGTCAGGGAAAATGTCCTCTCAGCTCAGAGAGGATTGTAAAGTGTCCATGTTACCATTAACCAGAGGGGAAAGCCTTGTAATTCGTGAAGCATTAAGGATGCTCACCGGGAGGATATAATAGTCCTAATGATTCATGCAACTATTACAAACATAAAACAGGTGGAGTAAAAACAGGTGAAGCCAAACCCTATATAACTGAAAGAAGAAATACACAAATCCACAACCATAGTTAGAGATGTCAGCATACATTTCAATAATTGCTAAAAGAATTATAAAATTAGGAGGGATGTATAAAACTTCAACAACACCTTAACCCAGGCTAAAGTATCGTTTTGATAAGGTATTTTGTGTCTATATTCATGAGGGATATTGGTCTGTTTTTCGTACTGCCTTTGGCTTGTTTTTATATCAAGGTAATCCTGGCTTCATGAAGTAAATTGGGAAGTTAATATGTTTCAGCTGTGCTCCCACCCAAACTCTCATCTTGAATTGTAATCCTCTTAATCTCCACAGGTCAAAGGAGAGAGCAGGTGGAGCTAATTGAACCATGGGGGAAGTTTCCCCATACTGTTCTCCTGAGAGTGAGTGAGCTCTCACGAGATCTGATGGTTTTATAAGTGTTTGGTAGTTCCTCCTGAGTTTATTCTCCTTTCTTCTGCCTTGTGAAGAAGATGCCTTGCTTCCCCTTAAACTTCTGCCGAGATTATAAGTTTCCTGAGGCCTCCACAACCATACTGAACTGTGAGTCAACTAAACCTCTTTGCTTTATAAATTACCCAGTCTCATGCAGGTTTTTATAGCAGTGTGAGAACAAACTAAGAATGTTTTCTGCTTTTCCAATACCTGAAGAAATTTTGTAGACTTGGTGTTAATTCTTGTTTAAGCTTTAGATATAATTTTCCAGTGAAACCACCTAAGCCTGTGGAAATTTTTTTTGTTTGGAGTCAGATGAAAAATTCATTTTCCTTTTATTGTACTAAAGGCTATGCAAACTATTTTTTATTGTGTGAAGTGTGACATTTTATGTTTTTCAAAGAATGGTCCATTCTAAGTTGTCAAATTTATGTTTTGAGAGTTATAGTATTTTTTTTTTATCATTTGATGCCTGCAGGGTCTATAGTGAAATCCCATTTCATTTCTGATAATGGTAATTTATGTCTTTTTTCCTGTCAGTCATGCTACAAGTCAGTTTTATTGATTGAACTCTTCAAACAGCCAAATTTTTATTTTATTGATTTTTCTCTATTGTTTAACTGCTTTAAATTTCAATGACTTACTTCATTACTTATTCCTTCTGCTTTCGTGGTTTTCATTTTGCTCTCTTTTTCCCTCAGGTTGGGGATTAGATTGATTTAAGAGTTTTTCTATTTTTCTAATGTATGTAATGCTATAAAATCCCCTCTCAGCACTGCTTTTGCTTTATCCTATAAATTTGGAATGTCGAATATTCATTTTCATTCAGTTCATTGTATTTTTTTCAATTTCACTAGAGATGTTGTCTTTAAACCACAGATGACTTAGAAATGGTTTGGTTAGTTTCTAAGTGTTTGGAGAAATTCTCATTGATTTGCTTGATTGTCTGCTTGTCGTTGTTGGTTTTCAGGTGGTTCCATTGTGATTGAATGATTTCACCTGTTTTAAATTTGGTATTCCATTCTGTAATATGTACCATGGATACTTGAAAATAATGTATATTCTTCTGTTTTAGTGTAAATTTGTGGATAAATGCTGACTAGATTCTGCTGGTGGATTAGATTAACTTCTATACCCTTGCCAAGTATCCGTATAATTGCCTATCAATTATTGACAGCTGAGTGTTAAAGTTTCTACTGATAATTGTAGATTTGTCTATTTATGCTTTCAGTTCTATCAGTTGTTTCATGAACGTTTTGCTCTCCTGTTTGGTGGATACATATTTAGGATTGCTATGTTTTCTTGATGAAATGATTCTTCTATCATGCAGTGCTTTTTTTATACATGGTAATTTACTTTGTTCTTAAATCTACTTTATTTGATATTAATATAGCCACTTTTACTTTGATTAATATTTGCATGATATATATTTTCTAACCTTTTATTTTCAAACTACCGATACTGTTATATTTGAAGTGTTTCTTATAGACAACATACAGTTGGGCTATGCTGTTTAATCTGTTTTGTCAATCTCTATTTTGTTGTGGTATATTTAGAGCATTTACATTTAATCATTGATATGTTAGGCTTACTTTTGCTATTTCATACTTGTTTTCTGTTTTTCTTTTTTAATTTCCATTTTTTTCTGCCTAATTTTGGGTTACTTGAATATATTTTGGAATTCCATTTTCACTTATTTTTGGATATGTTTTCATATAGCCTTTTAAGTGGTTTCTCTAGCTGTTAGATTAGATTTACATTCCTAATCACAGTCTGCTATTTCATCAGTTGGAGTCATCTCACTACATTCCCTTACCTTCTCCCACTTATAATTGTGTTCAACACTTCTTCCACAAACATTTCAAACCACAGTGGTGTTATAATTTTCACTTTACCCTTAGTATATGATTTAGAAAAATCAAGAGAACAAGGAAATTCTTTTTTATTTACCTATATTTCATGTGTTTGTCTTTGTTCCTTTTTAGTGTTCCAAACTTCCCTTTTTAATGTTTCTTTTCTTATTAGAGAACTTCCTTTAGCCATTTTGTTTTGTTTTATTTTTGTTTTTGTTTTTGTTTTTGAGATGGAGTCTCAATCTGTGGCCCAGGCTGGAGTGCAGTGGCACTGTCTCGGCTCCCTGCAACCTCCACCTACTGGGTTCAACTGATTCTCCTGCCTCAGCCTCCCGAGTAGCTAGGACTACAGGTGCGTGTCACCATGCCTGGCTAATTTTTTTGTATTTTTAGTAGAGATGGGGTTTCACCATGTTGGCCAGGCTGGTCTCCAACTCCTGACCTCATGATCTGCTCACCTCAGCCTCCCAAAGTGCTGATGTTATAGGCGTGAGCCACCGTGCCTGGGCCCTTTAGCATTTTTTAGAATCAATCTGCAAATAAATTCTCTTAGGTTTCCTTCATTTAAGAAAGTATTAGTTTCTGAGTGTACAGATTTCATCTTCCCCAGGACTTGAAAAATATCGTTATTTTCTCAGGCAGTAGTTTCTGATGGGAAATCCACTGTCATTCTAATTGCATTTCCCATTATAGATAGGGTGATGCTAGTCTCTGGCAGCTCTTAAGACTTTTTAAACAGTCTTCCATTTTCAGAAATTTAAATATTATAGACTTCCTCAGTAATTTTTTTTTTTTTTTTTTTTTTTTTTTTTTTTTTAATTTGTGGCAGGGTCTCAGTCTGTTGCCCAAGCTGGAGGGCAGTGATGCAATCAAGCTCACTGTAGCCTCAGCCTCCCAACTCAAGTGATTCTCTCTCCTGGGGCTCCTGAGTAGCTGGAACTACAGGCACGCGTGCCACTACATCTACATCTGGCCTTTTTTTTTTTTTTTTTTTTTTTTTTTTTTTTTTTTTTTGACAGGCTTGCTCTGTCTCTCTCAGGCTGGAGTGCAGTGGTATGATTTCGGCTTACAGCAACCTCTGCCTCCTGCTTTCAAGCGATTCTCCTGCCTCAGCCTCCCGAGTAGCTGGGGCTACAGGCACACGCCACCACACCCAGCTAATTTTTGTATTTTTGGTAGAGACAGGGTTTCACTATGTTGGTCAGGCTGGTCTCCAACTCCTGACCTCATGATCTGCCCATCTTGGCCTCCCAAAGTGCTGGGATTACAGGCACGAGCCACAGTGCCTATCCCACCTGGCTATTTTTTTTTTTTTAATTAGTAGAAACAAGGTCTTACTATATTGCCCAAGCTGGTCTCATTCCTGGGCTCTAAGTGATCCTCCCAAGTGCTGGGATTACAGATGTAAACCACTACTCCTAGCCTTAATTTCCTTGATATTATTCTGAGATTTGCTTAGCTTTGTGAGTCTGTAGGTTTATTGAATAATTGATTGATTTAGTCCAACCTGGAGAGGTTTCAGCCATCATTTTCTTAAATTCTTAACACCTCCCTCTTCCTTTCCTTCTATGATTTCAATCACATAAACACTAGATCTCCTGTTAGAGCCCCACGGGTTCAAGAGTCTCTTATGTTTCAGTCCATTCTCCTCCAGATTGGGTAATTTCTATTGATCTATCTTCCAGTTCATTAATCCTATTCTTTCTCTCCTTTCTGCTATTAAGCTTACCCATTTTATTTTTGTATTTATTTTGTATCTTATGTTTCAGTTCTATAATCTTCATTTGGTTCTTTATGTCCTCCATATATTTGCTGAGTGTTTTTCTTTTTTCCTTTTCTTTATTTTATTTTGTTTTATTTTATTTTATTTTATTTTATTTTATTTTATTTTATTTTGAGATGGAGTCTAGCTCTGTCACCAGACTGGAGTGCAGTGGCTCGATCTTGGCTCACTGAAACCTCCGCCTCCTGGGTTGAAAGGATTCTCCTGCCTCAGCCTCTCGAGTAGCTGAGACTACAAGCACCTGCCACCACATCTGGCTAAGTTTTTGTATTTTTAGTAGAGACAGGGTGTCACTGTGTAAGCCAGGATGGTCTCCATCTCCTGACCTCATGATTCATCTGCCTTGGCCTCCCAAAGTGCTGGGATTACAGGCGTGAGCCCCTGCGCCAGGCCTAAACTTTCAATTTGTACTTTTGCTTCAAGTATATTCATAATTGTTCCTTGAAGCATTTTAACATTGCTGCTTTAAGATTACTCTCATATAAATCTAATACTTCTATCATGTCAGTGTTGGCATCAGTTGATTTTCTTTCATTCAGTTTGAAATCTTCCTTCTTCCTGTTGTTCGTATAATGAATGATTTTCCATTGTGGGTATTATAGTATAAGAATATAGACTTCATTTAATTTTCTGTTGTACCTTGCTTCCCCTGACACCATTTTCACAGGAGAAAAGAGTGGGGCACTCTATTACTGCCAGCTGAAGACAGTAGTCTACATTCTCTACTTAGTTTCCATTGTCATACAAAATGGGAGGATTCCTCCTTGCTACTGGACAGAAGTTCCTATTGAGACTTCTGGTCTCTATACGAGCTCCAAGATGGAGATGGCTTTATTAAGTCTGAGTGTTGAGAAGAGTCCTGGCTCTCTACCATCTTCTGACACAGCCCAAGTAGAGAGGGGCAAAAGTACCTTATTAGTGCTAAAAGGGATGGTAGTCCAGGCTTCCCCTGTTTATCAACACTGACATCACACATGTGGTAAACATTGCCAGTCAGTGAAAATGAAATTCCTAACTTCCTACTTGGTCTTATATGACACCAGGCTTGCAGGAATTAGGTGAAGCTTTTTGTGGCCTTGTAAGTGTGAAATTCAAGGCTTCCCACTTGCCCTTTGCTGATGTAGATGACTGTAGAACCACAGATTTTCTGTGATGTTTAGCTGGATCACAGCAGTTACTATTTAAAGTTAATGTCTTGATAGGCTGTGTCTTTGGGCTAGAGATAACCTCTTTTGTCAGGGAATTTTTGTCTGTTTTTATTGCCATCTTCATCTTCTTCAACTCCAAATTCAAGATTTAGGAGGCAAAATCAAAATACAAAAGACACTCTTCCTTCTCTCTCTCTTTCAGTGTCTTATATTTTCTCCTTAAATTTTAACACCAATATTTCACAATTTTAAAATACAAATTTTTGAAGATTGCTAAAACACTACAACTTTATATACTATTACAGTAGTCTCTGCTTGTCAGTGGTTTCACTTTTCAATTTCTATTACCTGCAATCAGTCAAGTTCTGACAATATTACATGGAAAATTCTGGAAATAAACAATTTATGATTTTAAACTGCACACTTTTTGGAGTAGCATGATGAAGTCTAACATGTTCCTGCTCTGTCTTGCACAAGATGTGAATTATCCCTTTGTCCAGCATATCCTTGCTCTCTAAGTTACCTGCCCGTGAGTCAATAAGCAGCCCTTTGCTTTACAACATTGATTGCTACAATATCATAGTGCATGTGTTCAGGCAACCTTCAATTTACTTCATAATAGCCTCAAAGTGCAAAAGTAGTGATGCTGGCAATTTGGATATGCCAAAGAGAAGCCACAAAATCATTTAAGTGCAAAAGTAAAGGTTCTTGCTATCATATGGAAAGGAAAAAAAAAAAAGAAAAAAATGCTGAAGTTGCTAAGATCTACAGTAAGAACAACTCTTCTATCTGAGAAATTGTGACAGAATACTTTTATACTTGTTCTATTTTATTAATTTTTACTGTACTAAATTTATAAATTAAACTTTATCATAGATATATATGCATACAAGAAAACAGTGTATATAGGGTTTAATACTATCCATGGTTTCAGGCATCCACTGGGTGTTTTAGAACATATACCATGTAGATAAGGGGCAACTAGTGTACCTCCAAACTACTTTTCTACTTTATTATAACATGTATCAGTTGGCCAATGATATTTTAGGTTGAGATATATATATGGATATATATATATATGTGTGTGTGTGTATACATATATACTGCTAATGTACTCTTGAGGGGTTAGAGAGATTTAAAATTTTCACTAAGCTACCAAAAACAATTTGTAAAAAGCCTTTTTATATAATAAGCAATAAATAACAAATGGAAAAGAAAGATGGAACATATTTATATATAAGTGATAGCTATGACTCAAAGCAATGAAAGTAACACTACTTTTTTTTAAAGTCAAGAAAATTAAGAGAACAGACTGAAGGCAAATGATGAATAAAAGCAGAGACAGTTCAATCATATTAGCAACCAAAGTCAACAATAGTTGTTCACCAGATGTTTGATAAGTTTGTAGATGATGCTGATAGGTTGCCCTCTGATAACATACTCATGTATTGCAAATTGGAATGAAAACCTATGTTTTACAGCATTTTGGCAATATAAGACCCCTAAGAACTGTTTTATACATTAGCTCAGTATATCCATTGATAATAAGTCAATTATCAGAATATAACATCAGCAAAAAAAATGCATATGTTATAGCATTTTCCATGATACATCAATTGAAATAGACTGCTGTCTAATAAAATATTTAGGTTTTTTCCTCTGTGATGTTTAGCTGAACCACAGCAGTTACTATTTAAAGTTCATGTCTTGTCTGTCTCTTTCATGGTCCTTTGGGCCAGAGAGAACATCTCTAGTCATCAGGGCATTTTTCTGTTCTTACTGGCATCTTCAGCTTCAGCTCCAAGTGTAAGACTTAGGGAGCAAACATAAATAATAATGTTATGAGATACATGTGGTATCTATTATTGAAAGTAGTGCTTATCAAAATATTTAGTGGCAAGGAAATAGAAAGATTAGACTATAGAATAGTAGCTACAGAATGAACTCAGCAATGTAAAAAGTATTATATCTACATACTGATTACATACAACCATTAGTTTCCTAATAACAGTTTTAGAAAGATTGAGAGGAATAAAAACACAATTAATGCCATACTAAACTATTATAGATCTATATGCTTTATCTTCTGTCCTGTTACATTTCTAAGTGTGTTTTGTTGCTCTTTTCCATGGATCTCTTACGTTTTAAATTTCTTTCTGCTTTTTAAGAGCATTTAAATCACTTTATTTTAATACATCAGTCACATTTCATGAGATTTTCTTTTAATCCAATATTTTTGTGAGGGATTAAACAAATGTCTTTCAATATATAATAGTTCTCACAAAGCAAAGTCCTTTGGGACATGCACAAGTTTAAATACAAAGTAAGAAAGCAACTTTAAGTAGGAAAAAGCAGGCCGGGCACAGTGGCTGACACCTGTAATCCCAGCACATTGGGAGGCCGAGGCAGGCAGACCACCTGAGGTCAGGAGTTCAAGACCAGTTTGTCCAACATGGTGAAATCACGTGTCTATGAAAAATACAAAAATTAGCTGGGCATGGTGGTGGGTGCCTGTCATCACAGTTACTTGAACCCGGGAGGCAGAGGTTGCAATTAGCTGAGACCAAACAATTACACTCCAGCCTGGGTGACAGGGCTAGACTCTGTCTCAAAAACAAAAACAAACAAAAAAAAACCTGAATAAATACCGATTGAATAGAAAATTAAGCATTTTGGTGTTAGTTCAAAGTTAATATTTACTTTCCATTTTAATATTTTAAAAAGTGTTTATTGATTATGAATGTTGATATGTAATATTTCTAAGTCACTTTAAAAAGTAAATATTTGACTAGTAAGGAATCTGCAGCAAAATGATGAGAAACAACAAAATATAAATTTTTAAAACTGAGTGAGCAGTGATTTCTGCATATGCCAACATATCTACGTTTTCTAAATTTGAAATATAGCCTACTTACTAATTTAAAAATTACAAAAACTAATAAAGTTAACTACAAACGATCATTTGAAGGGTACTGATCACTGTAGACTAAGATGAACTTGAAGGATCTATGCAGATGTGTCAGTGAATGATGCTAAGCAAATTTAATAATGCCTGTTTTGGTTAATCCCTGATAACCCTTCAAACAATTTTGTGGTAGGCTCACTAGTGATGCCCTTGAACAGTAGTCTTCAAATCAATCAAGATTTTACCTCACTTTATTAATTACTATTACTTACAGAACTTCCCTTAAGGATAGTCTTCTGTAAAGACTCTCTGCCTAATCTTTCGGCTATAATGATAACCTTCAGTATAGATTGTCCAATTTTGTATTCCCTGGATGTTGACGACAGAAAATTTAGATTCCCCATCTCACAAGAAGAAAACCCATACACAGAGTTTACTAACGGTAAAAATGAAAACAAAAATTGACTTTGTCTACATATATATTTAAAGAAAATCTACATGGCTATGCATTTTTAAAAATCATAAAAATGTTAGGGTACTCAGAAAGAGTCATAGTTTTCATATATATATATATATAGAGAGAGAGAGAGAGAGAGAGAGATGGAGTCTCGCTCTGTCACCCAGGCTAGAATGCAGTGACGCAACTTCAGCTCACTGCAACCTCCACTTCCCGGGTTCAAGTGATCCTCCCACCTCAGCCTCCCGAGTAGCTGGGATTACAGGCGCCCAGCTAATTTTTGTATTTTTAGTAGAGATGGAGTTTTACCATGTTGACCCGGCTGGTCTTGAACTCCTGACCTAAGGTGATCTGCCCGCTTCGACCTCACAAAGTGCTGGGATTACAGGCATTAGCCACCATGCCCTAATAATTATATTTTTGTTATTCTTCAGAACACATTCACATAATTATGGTGCTTGATAGATGGAATCATATTTAAAAGGAATGTGTTTTACAAAGGCCTTCTAGGACACATTTTAATAATTATTTCAAAATGCAACATATATTACTTTGAGCTAGATGTCAAAGAAGCAGAAATACAATAGTAACATGAAGAAACGGGAAAAGACTGGACAATTTGACATCCAATGACTAATATATCTGAGATCAATATTTTTCTATAAAAGCTTTGTGAATATATTAAATGTTTTTCTTAGCCCTGTATAGTTTGTACACATTTAAGGACTGAATGATAACATAAAAAAAAAGCACACAAATTTTTCAAATTAAAACACAAATTACTTGAAGTTATACCTTTAAAGTGTATTTCTATAAAATGTATAAAAAGAATAGATGGCGGTTTAGAACTTTTAGGGTGAGAGTTATTTAATTGATATTCTGATTTCTACAGGCAGACAATTTTGTTAATGTTATAGAAATGGACAACTTTAAAACTAAAATATTAATTTTCAAGTGTCCTTAATTGATGACAAATTTCTGATACACATCTTTCAAACAAGATTTTGATTATAAATAGAAAAAACTGGAAAAAAGCCAAGTTCTTACTTTGTAACTTTTTATTAGTATTTTTGTGATTATTCATATGAAAATTTTAAGATGGGTGATATGGTTTGGCTCTGCATCCCCATCCAAATCTCATCTGGAACTGTAATCTCCATGTGTAATTCCCATGCAATACCAGGAGGGACCTGGTGGGAGGTGACTGGGTCATAGGGGTGATTTCTGCCATAACATTCTCTTGATAGTGAGTTTTCATAAGATCTGATGGTTTAAATGTGTGGCACTTCCCCTCTCTGACTCTCTCAAGATGTGCCTTGCTTCTCCTTCACCTTCTGCCATGATTGTAAGTCTCCTGATGTTTCCCCAGCCATGCAGAACTGTGAGTCAATTAAATCTGTTTTTCCTCATAAATTACCCAGTCTCAGTTAGTTCTTTATAGTAGTGTGAAAACAAATGAATACAATAAGTGAAATCTTACGTAAATTAAAACAATATCAACATTTCTATTATAATTTAAAGGTATTTCAAAGTTTTCCTCCAGGATTTTAAGGGTTATTTATATGACATACGACAAGCAAAATTATGGAGTAAATAAGCAGTAGCCTAAGCATGTGCCCATGGAGTTATGCAGTACAAGATAAGAATAAGGAAAAGTTGAAAAGAGCATTGTGTATACACCACTCCTGTATGCAATGATTCAAATCAATCCTATAATTTCTATATTGCTAAATATCACTAAAAAATTTCAGAGTACCTAACTATGTCTTTATATGCATAGGAGGAAGAGTCTTTTGGAAGTAGCGTATTGCTTCAAATAGAGAAACTTTTGATAGAAGTGGAAATAAAATTCTATTATATATACAGTCATCAGCCAATTGCAATATTGCAATAATTTGCTTAAAATACATACCATTACTATAGTCAACTATGCATGAGAAGAGTGGATGCATGTAACATTTCTCCAAACATTGTGATAATTATTTTGTGATGCTTAAATACAGAGGTAAATAATTCAAACTTCCCTATTTAAAACTTTATTTTTGAGATAGAGTATCCCTCTGTCACCCAGAATGGAATGCAGTGGCACAATCTTGGTTCACTGCAACCTCCACCTCCTGGGTTCAAGTGATTCTCCTGCCTCAGCCTCCCAAGGAGCTGTGATTACAGGCACCCGCCACCATCACTAGCTGCTACTTACATTTTTAGTAGAGATGAGTTTTCACAATGTTGCCCAGGCTGGTCTGGAACTCCTGACCTCAAGTGATCTGCCTGTCTCAGCCTTCCAAAGTGCAGGGATTACAGGCATGAGCCACTGTAACCAGCCAAAAACATTTTAAAAACAGACTAGACTATAGGCTTCTCAAATATATTTCTGATACAGCGTTTGAGTGATAGCAGGCTCTCAATGGATGGATTTTGGATAAATGCTGCTAGATTGTGCAGATTGGCTCATTTGGCACCCTCTCTGAATCCTTTCCCCTTAGCATTCCTCTGTTATTGTGGTTGAACTCGAGGAGCAAAATTATCTATTTTTTCACAGCAAGGACTCGCCATATGACCTCAGTTAGGCCAAACTGATGTATTATATCTCTATAAGACTTGGGAAGCAGAAGTAATGTGATATGGTAGCTCTATATGAAAACATAAATACAAGTGTTTAGTTCTCTTAGGGAAGATCTAGTAGACATTTTTTTTTTCCAGGAAGTGATTTAATGGTATTTCCCAGGAAGTGATTTAATGGCGTTTCCATTAGGACAATCTCATTTACATTTGGATACTGTTTCTGGTCATATTGTTCCAGCGTTGCTGCGTTACTGTATGGGTTTCTGGCAGGCAATAGTATTTATAATGCTGTATACCCTTACCAAGCTATGTATTCAAAGAGTTTGTTTAGAAGGAAATCTTTTTCTAATTCATACAAATTTGCCCTATGGGCTTGTTGCACCAACCTCATTGCTAACAATGTAGTATTCAGCCTTGTTTTGTCTTTCTAGAAATTTTGTAGGCAAACTAATACAAGATTCCCTTTTCTGTTTAAAAGGATTACATTGGACTCTGTTTGCAACGTACAAACTCTAACTGAAATGAAGTTCTTACTTCATTACTCTCTTACTGTATAACTGGTAGTTCTATTGCAATTAAATGGAATTCTCTTTTTCATGTTTCCTGTTTACATACTTACAACACCTACATTAAAGGAAACATTTGAACCAATAGTCTACGATATTGGAAATGCTTTTCTTGGTAGGTATTCTCTTTCACAGCTCACCAGGGGAAAACTATTCAGTATAATAGATTGTATGAATGCTCACATCTTATTTTCTTACTTTTTTTTTTTTTCTAAATTATCTTACTTTCTTTGAATTGAAACCAAGCATAAAATCCTATGTATGCAAAACCAAGCAAAAAATGACTTGTTTGCTTCAGGAAATACTTGTAACTGTAAGATAATCTAGAAAACATCTAAAACCACTTCCTTACCAAGACTACAGTTTCTTCATTAGAACTAGTCACACATATCTTAATGTTGGGAGAAATGTGTTCTTGGCCGGGCGTGGTGGCTCAAGCCTGTAATCCCAGCACTTTGGGAGGCCGAGACGGGTGGATCACGAGGTCAGGAAATCGAGACCATCCTGGCGAACACTGTGAAACCCCGTCTCTACTAAAAAATCCAAAAATTAGCCGGGCGAGGTGGCAGGCGCCTGTAGTCCCAGCTACTCGGGAGGCTGAGGCAGGAGAATGGTGTGAACCCAGGAGGTGGAGCTTGCAGTGAGCCGAGATCGCGCCACTGCACTCCAGCCTGGGCGACAGAGCGAGACTCCGTCTCAAAAAAAAAAAAAAAAAAAAAAAAAAAAAAAAAGAAATGTGTTCTCAGAAATGTGTTTGTGGATAATTTTATCATTGTGTGAACATCACAAAATGTATTTACACAAACCTAGATGGTATAACCTAGTGCTCCTAGGCTCCAAACCTGTAGAGTATGCCACTGTACAGAATACTGTAAGCAATTGTTAACATAGTGGAGAGTATTTGTATATCTAAACATTGAAAAGGCCAGTAAAAATACAGTATTGTAATTTTAGGAGACTACTATTGTATGTGTTGTTCATCACTGACTGAAATGTCATTATTTGGCACAGGACTGTATTCTAGTAAACTTCTACTTCATCAAGATTTGCTTCAAAACTCTTTTCTTATATTCCTTCTTTATTAAGAGCCATTATTAAGAGTTGTGCTCAATCTTAGTGATTCAGAAGCTAGACAGAAATTATTTAGGTAGATAGTGAAGGTAAAGAAGTCTTGGCAAGGCTTCCCTTTTAGTAAAAAGCAGCTCCCCAATCATTTTCTTTTTCTAACAAAGAGTAGCCTGAAAAACTGAGCTGCAAACATAGATAAGCAAGCTGGAAGCTTGCATGGGTGAGTGCTAGCAGCTGTGCCAATAGAAAAGGGCTTCCTGGAAGCCAGGTATGTTCAAAATGGAGGCTCCATCTTCCCTTTTGTTACCATGTGTACAGTAAAGAGGCAGGCAACGTGATGCTGGCCGGTGAAGAACCTATCTGCAAAATAAAAGACTAGGGGGTGGGGCAGCCAGCTTTGTGCACTATGCAAATAGCACAGCTTTTCAAACCAATCTTTTTTGCCCTGTGTAAATCAGATACTGCCCCCTCAAGCTTGCCTAAAAAACCTGCATTTCACCATGGAAGTGGAAACCATTTTCTCTGGGACTCCTCTCTGCTCCCAGAGTTCTTCTCTTTCACCTATAAAACTTCCACTCTTTTTTTTTTTTTAAATTATACTTTGAGTTCTAGGGTACATGTGCATAACGTGCAGGTTTGTTACATATGTATACTTGTGCCATGTTGCTGTGCTGCAGCCATCAACTCGTCAGCACCCATCAACTCGTCATTTACATCAGGTATAACTCCCAATGCAATCCCTCCCCCCACCCATGATAGGCCCCAGTGTGTGATGTTCCCCTTCCCGAGTCCAAGTGATCTCATTGTTCAGTTCCCACCTATGAGTGAGAACATGCAGTGTTCGGTTTTCTGTTCTTGTGATAGTTTGCTAAGAATGATGGCTTCCAGCTGCATCCATGTCCCTACAAAGGACACAAACTCATCCTTTTTGATGGCTGCATAGTATTCCATGGTGTATATGTGCCACATTTTCTTAATCCAGTCTGTCACTGATGGACATTTGGGTTGATTCCAAGTCTTTGCTATTGTGAATAGTGCCGCAATAAACATACGTGTGCATGTGTCTTTATAGCAGCATGATTTATAATCCTTTGGGTATATATCCAGTAATGGGATGGCTGGGTCATATGGTACATCTAGTTCTAGATCCTTGAGGAATCGCCAGACTGTTTTCCATAATGGTTGAACTAGTTTACAATCCCACCAACAGTGTAAAAGTGTTCCTATTTCTCCACATCCTCACCAGCACCTGTTGTTTCCTGACTTTTTAATGATTGCCATTCTAACTGGTGTGAGATGGTATCTCATTGTGGTTTTGATTTGCATTTCTCTGATGGCCAGTGATGATGAGCATTTTTTCATGTGTCTGTTGGCTGTATGAATGTCTTCTTTTGAGAAATGTCTGTTCATATCCTTTGCCCACTTTTTGATGGGGTTGTTTGATTTTTTCTTGTAAATTTGTTTGAGTTCTTTGTAGGTTCTGGATATTAGCCCTTTGTCAGATGAGTAGATTGCAAAATTTTCTGTAGGTTGCCTGTTCACTCTGATGGTAGTTTCTTTTGCTGTGCAGAAGCTCTTTAGTTTAATGAGATCCCATTTGTCAATTTTGGCTTTTGCTGCCGTTGCTTTGGTGTTTTAGACATGAAGTCTTTGCCCATGCCTATGTCCTGAATGGTACTACCTAGGTTTTCCTCTAGGGTTTTTATGGTATTAGGTCTAACATTATCCCTGGGATGCAAGGCTGGTTCAACATTCGCAAATCAATAAACATAATCCAGCATATAAACAGAACCAAAGACAAGAACCACATGATTATCTCAATAGATGCAGAAAAGGCTTTTGACAAAATTCAACAGCGCTTCATGCTAAAAACGCTCAATAAATTCGGTATTGACGGAACATACCTCCAAATCATAAGAGCTATTTATGACAAACCCACAGCCAATATCATACTGAATGGGCAAAAACCGGAAAAATTCCCTTTGAAAACTGGCACAAGACAGGGATGCCCTCTCTCACAACTCCTATTCAACATAGTGTTGGAAGTTCTGGCTAGGGCAATCAGGCAAGAGAAAGAAATCTAGGGCATTCCGTTAGGAAAAGAAGAAGTCAAATTGTCCCTCTTTGCAGATGACATGATTGTATATTTAGAAAATCCCATTGTCTCAGCCCAAAATCTCCTTAAGCTGATAAGCAACTTCAGCAAAATCTCAGGATACAAAATTAATGTGCAAAAATCACAAGCATTCTTATACACCAGTAACAGAAAAACAGAGAGCCAAATCATGAATGAACTTCCATTCACAATTCCTTCAAAGAGAATAAAATACCTAGGAATCCAACTTCCAAGGGATGTAAAGGACCTCTTCAAGGAGAACTACAAACCACTGCTCAGTGAAAACCACTGTTTCCAGTGAAACAAACAAATGGAAGAACATACCATGCTCATGGATAGGAAGAATCAATATCGTGAAAATGGCCATACTACCCAAGGTAATTTATAGATTCAATGCCATCCCCATCAAGCTACCAATGAGTTTCTTCACAGAATTGGAAAGTACTGCTTTAAAGTTCATATGGAACCAAACAAGAGCCCACATCTCCAAGACAATCCTAAGTCAAAAGAACAAAGCTGGAGGCATCACGCTACCTGACTTCAAACTATACTACAAGGCTACAGTAACCAAAACAGCATGGTACTGGTACCAAAACAGAGATATAGACCAATGGAACAGAACAGAGTCCTCAGAAATAATACCACACATCTACAGCCATCTGATCTTTGACAAACCTGAGAGAAACAAGAAATGGGGAAAGGATTCCCTATTTAATAAATGGTGCTGGGAAATTGGCTAGCCATAAGTAGAAAGCTGAAACTGGATCCTTTCCTTACTCCTTATATGAAAATTAATTCAAGATGAATTAAAAACTTCCACTCTTAACCTCACTCTAGTGTGTCCATGTCAGTTTTCATGTCTGGGTTACTACCCAAGGTTTGATGACCCACAGTCAACAATGTGGCTTCATTAGTACATTCTCTACCTTTCAATGCCTTAAAATCACCCAGTCCAAGACTTATTTAATTAAACTTAAAATTCCCTCGGGAAAAATTTTTTTTGGAACTAATGAAATCATAAAACAATGTTTACAATTCCTTGTTCCTAATATATTCACTATAACTTAAATATAAAGTTTACATTAGTAAATCTTTAGCAATAAATCTTATAAGTTTACTTATTTTCTTTTCTGTAAATGATTACCGACTGTGGACTTCTGGAGACAATTTCTTGACATATAGGATTTATAACTTATTAGCTGACTGATTTTTAAGTCAACAAAGTAAAATAAAACAAAGTTAATAGTGTCCTATGAAGATAAAATTTCTAAAATTTCCCCCATTAACACATGTTTAAACCTGACTACATACTAATTGGTTATTTAATTTTAAATAAAAATGTTTATTATCTTAATAGTCCTCATTTGAATGTTTTGTTCTCTAATATTTCAACGATCAAATATAGTTGTGTGTGTGTTTATGCTGAAATATAACCTAACTTCAAAACACTTTCCTACGAGAATCCAAAAAAAAAGACAATCTACAAAATCAAAGAGTTGCCAGTAACCATCAATGACTGTAAAAATACTATGAATTATGCATTTCAAGGGTCTTTGGATTTACAACAAACTGAGTAGTTCATTTTCAAATATTTCCTTTAATTCAGTTATCTCAATCACCCTGAAGCTCACACAGCTGGCATGGTTTTTCTTGAGTCAATTATCAACTTCATACAAATCTAAAAAGGTATCCTTCACCTGAGGTCATGTCTCTGGACAGACATACAAATCATTATTGTTTCTGTTAGACTTAAAACATCTACATGAGTTAGTAATAGAGAAGTTTCCTTAAACCTAGTGTAGGGTTGCACGCATGAACAAGGCATTTAAGTTTCCTTAAAAGAAAAGCATTAGGAATTTATTAATGTACTTTAGGTAAGCTGACTTCATCATTTTCCTTAGCTCAAAATAAAAATCATTTAAGGTGGAACTTAAATGTTTTATTTAAAAAAGGAAAATAATTCAATTCTCAAGGAAATAGTGAATAAATATGTCTCCAGGAAAAGAGTTCATGTGTTTTGCATCAACCTTGAAAATCTCTCCACAAAGGCAATCAAGAAAACAATTTTATTGTTGAACCAAAAAAAATGTAAAAACAGGTACCCTAAAAGAGTTCAAATACTCTCTCACCATCAGAAATTTTTATGACATAACAAATCATTTTAAAAAAATCCTTCAGCCTCTACCAACTTAGGTGGAACTCTTGTAACCGAAAAACCTTTGTACATTCAGATGCATCCATAAGCAATTTTCCTCCCAGATTAAATAAATGTTTTTTTATTAAAAAGGAACAATTTAAATCAACACTATAAAATGTATTTTTTGCAGTAATCACATGTTGAATATTTTAAAAACTAAACCTTGGTGCAACCCTGTCTCTACAAAAATATTACAAAAATTAGCCACACCTGGTGGTGTGTACCTGTAGTCCCACCTACTCAGGAGGCTGTGGTGGGAGGATCACTGGAGCCCAGGAGTTTGAGGCTTCAGTGAGCAGTGATCCTGCCACTGCACTCCAGCCTGGGTGACACAATATGACCCTGTCTCAATAAAAAGTAAATTTAATTTAAAATTAAACCTATTCTTCATCATTGTAAAAAAAAAAATAAAATAAACCCTGTTCTTGTAAGGATGCTAAATACATTTACTAAATGATTAGGTAAGGTTTCCATGAAAAGGCTTTTTTAGATAATTTCCAAAATTATCATTACATGGCACAGTAAAACATGAAATACAGGAAAAAGAATGTCTTTGACAGACTAGCCTTTATTCTTTGCCTTGAAATATTTTCTTACAACTTTCCTTGGGGAAAATGTGTCCTTGTTGAATATTCCTGTTTTAATGTCCTATAAAATGGTTATGTTACCTGCTATAGAACAATTTGACTAGTTTATGCTCACACAAATAGAACTGTAGTGTTGGTATATCTAAGATCTGGCAAAATGTTCTTGCCTACTACACTGAAAGTGCCCATGATCTTCTATTATTTTTCTTTAAATATTTTACGCTCTTGACAGAAATCCAATAGTGCTTGCATGGTTTGATGTTTTGGGTTTTCAAGGTCATTTCAGTGGTTGATAGATCATGATATCTATAAATACACATGTTGCAGCTCTGTATCTGGTGACCTGCTACTGTATAAAATTAGAAATTGTTTTCAGCATAATCCTGCTACTACAGCTGATACTTCTGATAAACAATTACAGTTTTTTATGAATGTAGTTCCATTTTGAACTTTACTGTGAAGTGGCAACTTTTGTCATTTAAGATATCAAATTTAGTAGTTATAAAACGGACTATTACAATGGCTCAAGAAAATATTTGAAATAAATGTAGTAGGTATTTCTTCTTCAATGTGGGTGGATAGGTATCTATAGGTGTGAAAATATATGCTTTTAACAAGTACTTAAATGATGATTTACAGATAAATGAATGTAAATCAAAGGAACTTAAAATCCACTTTGCTATTAGCATAAACTTCTTTGATATTGTTCAGTGAAATATACTTTTCCCATTATAAAACCAACATCCTATTTTATTCTTCAATTTATTTCATTCAAATACCTTTGGTCCCTTGTGTGGGACCATTCATACTTTGTGAATTCTGTCTGTAAGACCCTCTAAAAATATAGCAAAGATAAATCAAAATGTCTCTAAAGACCAACTAGAGTCAAGAAACATCTTGGCACTTGGAGCAGATCATCAAATTCTAGAAATATTTCCCACATTACCAAGTCTGACAGCTAAAATACATTTTAATGATACCTTTTAAGAATATACAGCAACTATTGCTTGTTGGCTGTTTTTAAACTTCAGTCTCACTCTGCCTCCCTACTACCCTACTTTTCCAATCTAAAAACAAAGCAAAAGAAATTACTTTTACAGGAGTTCGACATTCTCACATACCTACCTCAAAACATTTTGTGTGGATTTGCTGTGGGTCTTTTGAAATCTCCAATATCTTGTTTCAGAAGAAAAAATATGCCAAATAAAATGCTCAAAAGTGCAACTTTCTTAGAAAGGAGGTATTCCAGACTTGGTCCCAGTGATTCAATAGTATATTACCCTTGGGCGGACAAATGTTTCTGTTGTAGGGTGGGCTGTTTCCTGCCCGTGTGTGGAAGTGTTTGATGTTTGAAAAGGCAATGCATATTATAAAGAATTAAAATCTTGTCCCCAAAAAGGATTGAGACTAGGGATATGAAACAAATAATTAAATTGATTCTGAAAAATCTGAGAAAATCTTACACATGGATATGGACATATATTTGGTACTCCCAAAAAACATGAACATGATTATCACATGGTAGAACAAGTTTTTAATTAAAATACAGGTTTTAAGAAGTATTTCAATATTGAAATGCCTTGTCACTCAGTTTTAATGTCTATTACATATGTCCAATGAACATACACAATATCTATAAAACTATATGTAAATAAGTGTTTAAAATATAAATGCATTTTTATCTCTTTTGGAATATAAAATGTGAAATTGTTAAATAATATTTTACAAAAGTGTCCAAAAGCCCAACTACTGTTAAAAAGGAAAGAAATAGCCTATTAATATTTTACTGTGCTTAAAAGGGTTATTTTTAAATATAAACAGAAATATATGCAGAAATTGTAAATGTAGGCACCTCAAACAGTATCACGTTGACGCATTTAAAATATGCATTGTTCCAAACAAAAGATGACAGTCGGCTCTTCACTGCTATGTACATGTGATTGAGAGGTAAGATGTGTGATCAGCCAATGGACTCAGAGAGGCTATAACTTGCTTTGCTGTCAGACTATCTAGTGAGCTCTAGTTTGGAGCTATTTGCAATTGCTGGTATGTTTTGCAAGCTGCATAATGCTTTTATTCCAACTAAGGAAGGTATTGGATACTCAGTTAGGATCTAGCTTTTCTCTTGAGGAAGACTGACAGAAACATTTTCTGTACTCTGCACCTTGAGATAGTGTCTTAACTAAATGACATCATTCTCCCTTGAAATATTTTGTATAAATATCATACATATACATCATTTGGCCTCAATTAGTATTAAAGTAGTTATTAATAGATGTTTCTATTTTAGCTATGTACCAATACCACATCCATTACCAATGAAAACATTTCAAATTCTTGGTTTAAATTGTTAGAATGCACTCTTAGTAGTAAATTCCAAATATATTATTGGCTTACAAAGACTTTCTTCATTAGATGATTCTACTTGGTAATATCTAGCCCAGCTAGTAAGTTTTATCAGTTTATAAATTAGCAGTTGTCACTGCTTTGAAATATAATTTATTGTTATTGCATTAAAAAATTCTTGGAATATTGATTTAGGTCATTTTACACTTATGCACTTAACCTTTTCAGTACTAAAATCCCTGATTCTTTGGCAGGCTCTCAACAGGCTGTATAGTGCTTAATTTTTGTTCTCATAAATTGGAATATAATTCAGTAATATAAATTACTTATCCAAAATTGATCTGACTCTGGAAGCTAACAAATTAGGCACATCATTTAAATGAGTTACTGCCTATTATGTCAGAAAATTTCATTTTCATGATCTAATTACATCAATCAGTTGTATCTGATAACTTTTAAAGTAGGCTTGCTATAAATCATAAATATATGAAGAAGAAAATCACATCAACTATCAAGAGATCCAGTTTTATGAACTAGTATGCCAAAGTTATGTCATAGCTATTTTACTTAACATGTAATTAATACTGTTTAAAGTTTGCCAATGTACATTGAATTTTAAAGGCTGTACAATTATAACAAAGAAGAATGCCTTTAACAACATTCTCTGAACATCGCTTTGTACTTTTAATCCTCAAAACCAATAATTTAAATTGAAAAATATCTTTATCAGGACAAGTGAAATAAAAATAATTCTCCATTTAAATGCCTTTGTTATGCTCTATTTCAAAACTTCCTTTTACTTCTCTGGAAATCTCTTCATTCTGAATGGATTTATGTGATATTCCTTCTAATATTAGTGTGAGTTGCACCTATCTAATTTGCGTTGTTTCAAAATGACTTGTAGAAGCAAGGCTGTCAGAAAGGATGCTGATAATACAGCATGAGCCCTCAAAGGTATATTTTTGGAAGAATCATTTCCAATTATCCTGGAATCATTTTCCCTCACTGTGATTCCCAAATAATTCTATTATTACTGGACAGTTTTATTTGTCCCCTCATTAATTATTCATGAATTATCTTATTTTCCTTTTTCAACAGCTAGACCCTAAATTTCTTGTTATCTTTTTCAACAGCTAGACTCTAAGTAAGTTTCTTGTTGACAAGAATAGTATCTTTCATCTAAGTGCTCATCACAGTGTTTGGACATAGTGAGCCTCAAAAATTACCTGTTGCGTTAAAATACTTTCTATGTAAGCATACCTTCATTTATTTTTTCAGTTCCAGCCTACAGATTTCAGATGAAATATCTGAATTTTTAAACAACATTTTTTCCACTTTTTCCATAATCTGGAACCTCAATTCCATTATGGAGATACACTATGGATTAAGAATGTTCTATAATCCTAACTTTTTTTTTTCTTTTGGGAGTGGAGTCTTCCTCTGTCACCCAGGCTGGAGTGCAGTGGTGGAATCTTGGCTCACTGCAACCTCTGCCTCCCAGGTTCAAGCAATTTTTGCCTCAGCTTCCCAAGTAGCTGGGATTACAGGTATGCACCACCATGCCCAGCTAATTTTCTAGTAGAGACAGGGTTTCACCATGTTGGTCAGGCTGGTCTCAAACTTCTGACCTCAAATGATCTGCCCATCTCGGCCTCCCAAAGTGCTGGGAATACAGGCATGAGTCACTGCACCTGGCCATATAATCCTAGCTTTTCTATCCTCACTGTGAAAGGGACAAGTGTATGTTAGTTAAGAAGTTTATTATGGCAACTTTGGCATATGTTGCTTGTTGTGTTATTTATTTATAATTGGTTTTTAGCAAAATTAAAATACAGAGACAAAAATGTGGATGAAAGTAATGCAAAACAGAGCAACTGTAATTTAGAAATGAGGCAAGAGCTACAAACAATGAGGAGGCTGTAATTTGCCATGGACAGAGTATTGTTTGCTACACTTATTCTGTGAGTAAACTGTTTCCTCGTTGCTGAGCTTTCTGAGAATCTCGATGTTTTTACATTACTAAGGCATCTCCCTTAACTTGTATTCCCAATGACATTCTCTCATGACCCTAATCTAAACTAAGTTTCCTTTAGTATGAAATCTACCCAATTAAACAAAAACACTCACTGTCTTCCTATAGTGGGATTTCAGGAAAGCATTTGGAAATATAAAGGTATAATACATGTAGCATGTTAGTATCCAAGGTTGCTCAATATGAATGTTTTATTGAATTTGTTTTTAGAGCAGACTTCAGTCATCGATATATCTGCTGCAACTCTTTTTAGCTAGTGTGGAAGAATATGTAACTCTCTGAGAAAAGATATACCACCCCACCATGCACAGTTTTGGAGAGGAAATCAAGGCTCTGTCTTTTAACATCTTATAGTGAGAGAGTCATTGTTAGGCTCACACAAAACACAAAGCTTATTGGAGGAAGCTACCTTCCTTAGCATTTCAGTATTAAATAACACTTAGAAATACCTTGTGGAGAAATATGCACTTAGACAGTGAGAATGAACCATCTAAAACAAGAAATTGATTATCTAACACTAGACATGGAATATTAAACCTAAGACATGCAGAAGAAGATATATAGACCTGAAAGAAGTTTCCAGGTATAGTAGGAAAAATTCTAAGGATGACTCTCCCAACATTCTCATAACCTGGGTTTTACAATCAAGCATAAATCTAGGTACTAATTTGAAGAGATTTTGCATGTGGAAGTAAGGTTACTAATTAGATTTGCTAACCTTTAAATGGAGAGATTATTCTGGGTTCTACTAAACTCATTGAACTCTGTTATCTAATTATCCTTTAACTCTTTGAAGTATTTGCAACTATTGATAAATATTACATTTTTCCTTTCTTTGGTTTCATTTGTCCAATTTTTTTTTTCTGTTCTGAAATGTCTTTTTGTGTTTTCTTCACTGTCTTCTATTCTTTACATCTCTCTCTCCCTAAAGCTGTGCTCTATACTTCTGTGTGTTTACCCCTCTATCTCAAACAATTTTTAGTTTCATGCAATTCTGTGTCATTAACTATTATCGCTTCTAGCTACATATATCCAATACATATTATAAAATTAATGGAAGCCAAATTACACTGAGGTTTTGAATTTTTACTGCTAAATCTAAAGATGTGTTTCATCTGCTTGCTCTATATTTTCCACTAACGTTGTCAATTACACAGGTCCCAAATCTTCTTTCCAATACAATCAGTTCTTTTTCTTTACTATATCTACAAAAGAACTATCCCTTAAGAAAAAACAGCTAAATTGCTTTGCATGGTCTTTTACAATTTGAATTTCTTTATTATCCAATTGTTTTCAAATTGGTGTAGCATCTACCTCTACTACTTCTCTCATAAATAATTCCTCCTTCCCATTCTGATTATTCTCTTGCCATGCTTATTGCAGAAGTATTGTAGATAATTCCACATTTTTCCACATTGTTCTGAATAATGCCATAGCTTTTAAAACACATCACTACTTTTGCCACTCGGCCAAAATATTTCTAACCACATTGTATGCAAATTCTCCTTTCTTCTCTTTGTCCCCACCTAAGGTATCATTTTAAACTTTTCTGCCCTCTGATTTCCTATATAATCATCCATATAAGCATGTCCTGTAGCTTCCTGCCAGGAGGAATTTCCTAATGTGTTACTCCCTAATAGAAATTCCAATCTCCTGGTATTATTAGCCCCTGGCCCCATTCTGTCTTTTTATAAATTTCTTTTGGATTTCAAAACTACATGATGCCTATTTTTTTTTTTTTTTTTAATATATCCACTGGGCCTCGTTTTTTTCTTTTGGTCTGTCTCTTTATCCAGGCTGGAGTTCAGTGGCATGAGTATGGCTCACCACAGCCTCGACCTCCCTGTGCTCAGGGGATCCTCTCATCTCAGCCTCTGGAGTAGCTAGCACCACAGGCACTCCCCATCATGCCCAGAATGTTTTTTTGTTTTTTGTTTGTTTGTTTGTTTGTTTTTGTGTGTGTGTGTGTGTGTTTTGTATTTTGTACAGATGGGATTTCCCTATGTTGCCCAAATTGGTCTCAAACTCCTGGGTTCAAGTGATTTGCCTGCCTCAGCCTCCCAGTGCTGGGAATGCAGGCACAAGCCACTGCGCCCGGCCCACTGGGCTTCTTTAAAAATGTTGACTTTACTTTGCCTTACCTTGAACTTTCTCATGTTTATACCTCATGTTCTCATGTCAAATTGTATTTTTATATGCAGCCCCCAACCCATTGCCTTGTTCTTAGAACATATTTAAGACATTTCTTTTTATTTAATTTATTGATTTGAATGAATAATTGAGTAGAATAAACTGCTAAATTTACCTTAAGAATAAATAATGCATTTAAATTTCTTTCAAAAATATTTTGCCTTTCTCACAGTAAGTGTGACAAGCCATCTATTCATTTACATCATCCCATAAAAACTTCAGAAAGGCTTCAGGAAAAGTGACAGAACTATTGGCATCTCTTGACTTCCTGCAGTATAGAGTAGTACAAAGTTTATTACTCTGTCAATTATTTCCCAACAATGATCATTCTTTCCTTGTACTGGTGAATGTGTACTCTAACAACTCTAATACAAGCTGACACTAAATGGAATTAAATGACAGAATAAACTAATATTAGAAAAAGACAGTATGTTTTTGTTGACCTGTACACTGAAACTGGCTCAAAAATAAAATACAAGAGCTGGAATTGTCTTTCCACAATGTGATGTTTATTTTGATCACCACTTATCACGTTTGGGGAAATTTCCTATAAGATAACATAGAAGTGTATATATAGCAGCAGTAGTATATATGTGTATATATATATATATACACATATAGTGCGTGTGTGTCTATATATGTATATTCAACACAACTGAAAACATTAACATAGCCTTACAAGGTATTTTAAAACTCTTTTTAGTCATTTTGATTCCTCACATATCAACTTCATTTGGTTTCTGTCAGATATTTAGTGTGCATGTTATACAGGGTTTCTTAGTATATAAAGTGCTCATGTATCATGCAAGGTTCTTGTGAGTATTCAGACACTAGCTCTGGGACAGGATATGAAATTCTGGATTTTTAAGATGCTGCTTTAATACGCTACAATTAATTGAATTAATTGGCAGTTAATGCTAGTGTTGTTGGTATAAAAACTGCTTTTAGAAGCAAGAAAATAAGCAGTTTAACCTTTCATTTCTTTATCAGCTCTAAAAAACTCAAAAATTCCCAAATCTATCTCTTGAGGGAATATGAAATCTGATAGAATTTAAAGGGATGGCAAGAAAATTAATGTGTTTCTAGGTCACATTTTAAAATAATAGAAAGTCTTTATATTTTGAAAGAAAGTATATCCTGATTTATAGAGTGATCATTAACTCTGGAACCACATCATAATTATGTAACAAACTTTGAAAGAACAATACTTTTATTTTCTCAAAACAAGACTTTTGTTCTTGCAATGATGTAGTAACAAGTAATAGATGAAACCTTTCACCTTATTCTAGAAAATTGGACAAAACGTATGAAACAATTTTCAATCATTGAGGTATAGGAGCACAACATCATGAACCCTGAGAGAACTCGGGAAACAGAGGCTTATGAGTTCTTTGATTTCTGCCAGGAAACATACATGGGTATCTCAAGGGAACTTGGTGGACTTGGTGAGTTGGGGACACAGAGACTAGTGTTCAAAAAGTCTAAGTGGACCGAATTTGTGTGGAAGAGTTCTTGATATAAGGAAACATGTCCCAAAAGAGCTCCAGAAATCTGCATGAAGGGATTTGAATCTCTGTTTAAAAATAAGATGTGGGCTGGGCAAGGTGGCTCACGCCTGTAATCCCAGTACTTTGGGAGGCCGAGGTGGGTGGATCACAAGGTCAGGAGATTGAGACAGTCCTGGATAACACGGTATAACCCTGTCTCTACTTAAAAAAGAAATACAACAAATTAGCCAAGCATGGTGGCGGTCACCTGCGGTCCCAGCTACTCCGGAGACTGAGGCAGGAGAACGGTGTGAACCCGGGAGGCGGAGCTTGCAGTGAGCCAAGATCGCGCCACTGTACTCCAGCGTGGGGGACAGAGCGAGACTTCGTCTCAAAAAAAGATGTGTACATATAGGATATAACCCCATAGTCTAATGAAAGTGTGACTGAAGAGTTATAGGCTAAACAGTTCCACAACACATCAGTTAGAGTGGTGTGTCCTTGTTGAACACATGGGATGCTCTAGATGTTCTAGAAGGGCCACATGTTGGTGGAAGGGGTAAACTCTCACAGAAGTGAAAAATGCTCTGAGTAAAACCTATCCCTGGCACATGCCAAGAAACGGGACAATATAATCCAAAGCATGCTCCCGAAACAGGCACTCAGGAAAGATAAACCTAAATGTGACAGAAATGATAAAAATAGTAGACAAGGAATTTGAACAGGTATTATAACTATGTTCAAGATTTAAAGAAAAACATGAGCATAGAAAAAAATGAGGTTATATTAAAGAATCATATGTAAATATAAAAATGAATAATATATCTGAAGTGAAAAATAAATTCCTAGAGGCAATTAGCAGCTGATTAGGCAAGAGAGAAGAGTTGATTAATAGAGTTGAATATATAGCAATTGGAACAATTCAAAATGAAGCCAAGTTAGGAAAAAAATATAAAAAGTAACATATTCTCAGTACTCTGTTACAGTAACAAGCAGTCCAAAAACATATATTTGAATTTCCAATAGAAAACACGTGAGAGAAAACAATAACAAAAAGAAATAATGACCAGGAAACTGATAAAACTGGAAACCCAGTGATCCAAGACACTCAAAATGCCCTAAAAGAATAAACAAAACCACATCAAGATCCATTGTCATCAAATTTGTGAAAACGAATGATAGAAAATCTAAAAAGCAGGAGAGAAACAATATCATACTAGGCACAGAGAAACAAATATAAATAAAACTGCAGATGTTTTCTAGAAACCAAGCCACAAGACAACAAAAGAGTATATTCAAGTGCTGAAAGAAATGTAACCGGTCAACCTAGATATCTATACTCAGTGAAATTTATTTTTCAGAAATAAAAGTGAAATAAATACTTTAGAATGAATGAAGACAAAATTTGTTCTCATCAGGTTTTGACTAAAAAATGCTACAAACTTCTTACAGAAGAAGAAATATGATAGTAGAAGACTTGGATATATACAAAGATATAAAATTTTCATCGAATAGCAATAAATATAACTAGTTATTTTCTATTTTTATTCTGTTATGAGACCTTTGACTGCTTAAAGCAAAAATATCTTGGACTTCATATGAAGAAGTAAAATAAAAAAGAGAGGAAGAGAAAATAGAATTGTGGAGTTTTCACATTATATGAAATAAAATACTATGTGAAGGTAAATTTGATGGGTTAAATATGTACATGTTATACCTTAAGGGTCAACTAAAAAATAAAATGTGTTTTCAATAGATCAACTTTGGATAAAATAGAATTCAATAAAATCTGTTATTCCAAAGAAAAGAAACAAACAACAGATGCGAAAATTTGGATATTAAGAGCAAGATAGTATATTTATACCTAACAGAGATTATAACATTGAAATAAAATTGTCTATACACTGCACATAAACTTTCCAATTCTAATTAACAGGAGGAGATTGTCAGACTGGATTTAAAAGTAAAGCATGACACACTATATCCTGTTAAAAATAACACTTTACAGCCAGACATAGTGGCTCACACCTGTAATAGCACTTTGGGAGGCCATCACTTTGGTGATGTACACCTGTAGTCCCAGCTACTGGGGAGGCTAAGGTGAGAGTATAGCTTAAGCTGGGAGGTCAAGGTTTCAGTGAGCCAAGATTATGCCACTGCACTGCAGTGTGGACAAGAGAGTGAAACTCTGTCTTAAAAAAAAATATTAAACTTTAAAGGCAAAAGTAAAATAGAAATAAAAGAACAAAAATATGTACCACAAATCACTAATCATATTAGTGTTTGAGTGGCCTTGTTAATATCATGCAAAATATATTTTAGTAAAATATTGTGGGAAATAAAAATGGATATCTGATCATTGTGTTTGCTATTTAAGAAAGCACAAAAATCTAAAACGTATACATACCTAGGAAAAGCTTCAAAACACAAAGCAAAATCCAATAGAACTGAAAGAAGAGAGAAAAATTCACAATTACATTCATAGCTTTCATCCCTTTACATTTAGTAAATGCTAGAAAAATTAGACAGAAACCAGTAAGTATATAGAAGACCTGAACAACACTATTAACCAACTTGACCTAATTGACATTTATAATACCCTCTAGCCAGTAACAGTGGAACACATATACTCAGTGGACATGGAACCAATATACAATATAAATGTATTTAATTTTCTTATATATTACAATAAGTCTGTTCAAATGGGAGAGTATTCATATACTTAGGAGTTGCATGTTTGAGAATACAGGAATACAATGCCTGCCACTACAACCCAATGCATATGTATATAAAAGATTATAATCACTTGATCTATTATACTGACTTCTTAGAATGAGAGACTGAGTCACACAGTCCTGATACACAAGCACTGTTAGCCAATAAAAAGAAAACTATACATGTTAATCATTGTTTCATGCAAGCACTTCCAACTCATTCTTGCACTCACACACATACTGTCGCAGACACATACTATCACATAACATAGCTAGCCCCCACTGTCACTCAACTACCTTCCTGGACTCTGACCACACACAAACACACACATTCAGACTCTATTCATGACATTGGGGTTTTAGCATCACTGAAAACTTTTGGCTTTGCTAGTCTTGGTTCTTTAGCTTTTGGTAAGGACTCTCTGTTGTAATAAATTGTACCACTGCACCACTCCACATGAACTAGAACTTTGCTACCCACTATATGACTCTAGGACCAGTAGCATTAGAATCACCTAGAAGCTTGTAAATCTCAGAACCCAACTTCAAAAAATCTGCATTTTAGCAAAATCCCCAGTAAATTCTTATGTACATGGCAGTTTGAAAAGCACTAGGTTAAAATATAAGCTTCATAAAAGTGTAAGTTTGTGGCTGGGCGCAATGGCTCATGCCTGTAATCCCAGCAATTTGGGAGTCCAAGGCAGGTGGATCACCTGAGGTCAGGAGTTCGAGATGAGCCTGGCTAACATGGTGAAACCATATCTCTACTAAAAATATAAAAATTAGCCGGGTGTGATGGCGGGTGCCTATAATCTCAGCTACTCAGGAGGCTGAGGCAGAGACCATTGCTTGAACCCGGAAGGCAGAAGTTGTGGTGAGCCAAGATTGTGCCACTGTAGCATTCCAGCCTAGGTGACAGAGCAAGACTCTGACTTAAAAAAAAAAAAGTGTGAGTTTGTATATATTTGTGTGTGTTGGTGCTATGGTCTGAATATTTGTGTGTTGGTGCTATGGTCTGAATGTTTATGTTTATACCACTAAAATGTATCTGTTAGAATCCTCACTGCCAATGTAATGGTCCTTGGAAGGTGATTAGGTCACTGGGGTACACCTTCAAAAATTGAACTATTGTTCTTATAAACGATGCCCAAGAGAGACGCATCACCTCTTCCCCCGTCTGAAGATGTAGTGAAAAGACTGCTGTCCATTAAACAGTAACTGGGTCATTCCTGGACATTGAATCTGTTGGCATCTTTTTCTTGGAATTCTAGATTCCAGATCTGTGAGAAAAATATGTTTTCTACAAGCTACACAGTTTATGGTATTTTGTTATAACAGTTTAAATGGACTAAGAAAATCTGACAGAGAATGTATCTTTTTATTATTTTATTCCCATAAGATATTAGAGTTATCATTATATAGTCATACTCAATAATCATGGGGAAAGTGAATGTATAAAAAGAGGAAGGAATAAATAAATACATTTAAGGTAGCTGTAGGCTATATATATAGTCAGAGAAGTAAAGGAGCCTGAGAAATTTTATTTAAAATTACTGAATTTGTAGAAAGGCTGAAACTTATCAAATCAAACAAAAGTGAACATGATTTTCGTGCAATTTTTTAAGCAAAGCCTATGAAACATAGCCGGATTATTATTATTATTATTTAAGATAGGGTCTTGCTACATTGCCCTAGCTGGACTCAAACTCCTGGGCTCAAGTGATCCTCCCATGTCAGCCTCTTGAGTAGCTGAGAGCATAAGCACTCACCACCAAGCCTGGCTGAATTATTATCTCATGACTAAAATACCTTTATTTACCTGTTACTTATGTGCTTAATAAAACTACAAATCTAGTTTATATTTTATACGTGTATGCTGTATACATAAATGCAAATTTTATGCTATAATTTATTTTTCCATGATAAGGAAATTTAGAGCACTTGAAGTATGATTTTTCTCTTTGTTAAAGAGCTATCATGAGAAAAAATGAATGCTTCCTGCCGATATTATAAGTCACTCAAAGTGTTATTGGAAAAACTGAACAATAAAATGTCAAATATTAATTTCATTGAAGTTGTTTAATAGTACAGTGTGTTTAACCACTATAAGTTAAATAGTTTTTTTCTCATAATTATATTTTGATATGTATTCTGGAGTCAAATACTACTCTAATTCATTGTGAAACTGCATTGATGTTCTATTTGCTGACCCGTTTTCTAGCATGAGTCATCCACTTATTACAATTCTCTTTTCAAATTATTTCTATCAGGTTTCATCTATATCACTCTTTCAAACAGATCCAGACAATTGTTCTTGAGTAGCCGATGGGGTATAAGGTAATTCATTTGAGAATGAAGATGTGGATCCTATACTTAAAGTGGTACACTGTTTTGGACTCGTAGGGAAGAAACTGTAACACCAACACATTTTTTGTGTCAGTAATGAAAACAAGAAGGGTTTTCTTTAAAAATACTAAAATATAAACATATTATAAATATACTTTTTAAAAGTATAAATGTATTTATAATCTATAATAATCCCACATGTTACTTATTTATCCATAATAATTCTTCTTCATCGCTTTTCAACCCTTTGAATCAACCTATAGTCAAAACACAGGTTAGCTAATTATGATAAGAGAGTAAGGAAAAATGTAGAAGAGATAAATAAGTTTCAAGTACATTATTTAAGGGCATACAATGGAAGATATAATAATACTGCATTGCTGCACATTTTAAGAAAAGGGAAGAGAGAAAGTAGAGGCAGTATAAGTCTGCTAAATCCTCATCTTTCATGCAGATTCCACAGACAACCACTACAGTTAAAATAAAATGTACTTGAAAAAAATTTTAGTCATTCTACATTATTTTATTCTTACTAAGACAATATCTGTGACATATTACAAATATCTGTAACACAAAAATGTGCCACTTATATAATGCTAGCTAAATAATCAAATTAGTTTAGAAATATCTATGTATAAGTAAGGACATAAATGAATATCAAAGCGTTTGTGGTGAGAAGTATTTTAGAGTTATGTTATTTGAATTTCTTCTAATACTCTATCAGTCTTAGGACTAGATGTAATTTTACATGAAAGCCCACTGTCAAATCTTTCCTGTGTGCTAGATACTGAATAAACATTTCCTAGATGCACAAAAGAATGCATGGATAGAAAAAAGAAAAAAAAAAAGGAAGTGAAAGTAACAGAGAAAAAAGAAGCAAGCAAGCAAGAAAGGGAAAAAGGAATCAGATAGGCTTGGAGAATTCAAGATAAACTTTCTTATTTTGTAATTTTTTTCACTGTTATATAGAAGAAAATAACTTAAAACCTAGGTGAGGTGAGGAGGGATACATTTGCTGCTTGTAGAGTCTGGCAGCAGAGCTCCGTAATGAACACGTATCTTCTCACTGCTCCCAAATGTTTTAAACATAAACCTTAGAATGTTCATACACTTTGTACATGAATACATTTGTTAAAAATGCTAAGCAAAATTCTACTGAATCAGACCATGTTCTCATGCTGCTTACATCCATCAGTTTGAATTGCTTTATTTCCTCACTTCAAAACTCCTGTTAAATCTGTGACAACTGTGGTGAATAGTTTCTTCATTCTTTACATTTTGTTGCCCAGAAAATGTTCACTTGATTTCTCATTTGAGTAAAAAAGTGAACACAAAATGACTTCAGTGAAAAAGTAAACATCTTTATATAGATAGTATATTAGTCTGGGTTCTCTTAGAGGGAAATAACTAATAGGATACATATATACTAGTATACACACACACACATATATATGTATACACACAAGTATATATATGTGTGTATATATGGAAGTTTATTAAATATATATATGGGAATCTATTAAGTATTAACTCTATTAAGTATTAACTTACACGAACGATCACAAGGTCCCACAATAGGCTGTCTGCAAGCTGAGGAGCAAAGACAGCCAGTCTGATTCCCAAAACTGAAGAACTTGGAGTCTGATGTTCAAGGGCAGGAAGCATCCAGCAAAGGAGATAGATGTAGGCTAGGAAGCTAGGCCCATCTCTTCACTTCAGTTTTTTTTTCCCCTGCTTTATATTCGCTGGTGGGTGATTAGATGGTGCCCACCCAATTAAGGGTGGGTCTGCTTCCCCAGCCCACTGACTCAGATGTTAATCTCCTTTAGTAACACTCTCACAGACACACCCAGGATCAATATTGCATCCTTCAATCCAATCAAGTTGACAGTCAGTATTAACCATCACAGATGGAAGGCTTTTATCAGCTTACATTGTCAAAATGAAAAATTATTTCCAATATAGAAAGCCAGAGAAAAGAGTATCTTTGAGAATTCTTTCCCCTTTACTAGTCCTAGAAGTTTTAGTTTAATTGTATTTGTGTTGAACTGAAGCCATCATTTACAATGATTTTCTACTTGTTTATGTCCTTAATCCTATGCCTAGCCTAGTGTATTTTCTTTTATTATTATGATTGGATTTCAGCCACATCAAAGATGGTTCAACACCCAGAATAAGTACTTTATTGCTATAATAGGGCTACATTGATTTGGCATTAAATACATTCACTTGAATTAGTTTATACAATTTATTTTCTATCCTGTGTATCACCTCTTCCTTAACCACAAGTTTGCAAATAAAAAGCCAAGGGAAAGACAAAATCATTGCTCTGTACTTATATATTCTAAATATTCTTAATTTTTCTTATCCAAATTGTTTGCTTATAATTTGTATGTACATTAATTTATGAATTTTTATATGTAGGCTCTTGAATATATGAATTGACTCACATTTTTATGTTTATATTTAATTAAGCACCTGTAATGTGTTTGAGAGATGTAGAGGCTGATCCCTCAAAAGGAAAAATACATTGCCACAAGGAAGCCGTAACACATAACAAGCTTTATTTAAGCATCATGTTGACAGGATGACATGAAGGAGCAGAAGAAAGTCTTATCCCAGCACAAAAACTTCAAGAGGCATCAGTATGGGGCCATGATCCAGAAGGCGAGGAGAACTCATATGCAGCAGAACTCACAGGTAGAAAGATTGGAGCGAGAGCTCATGTATTACGATAGGGAGTCTTTGGGTCAGAGTATTCCAAATGACGTATAAAAGGCTTAGGTCTATTATAACAACAGGAATTATTTTATCTATGGCTAGCAGATGTTGGGTGCAGTTTGGCTGAGTATACAAAGCAGGCAGACTCTAATGGCTTAAAAAATTTGTTTATAGAGGCTATGTTTAACACAACTGGATTGTTGACATTTGAGTTTGGTATCGGTGGGCTTTTGAGCCTACTGTAAACAACGGAAGGTCACATCTTTAAACCATTTCTATAACTGCACACATAAAAGTAGTTGGTAGATAATAAAGCTTCAATATTTAATTGCTGTCAAAAGTAAATTGTTAATTATAAATCAGAAAATCATAACTATGCCTTTTGTAACTATAGAAGAATCTGATTTTATTCAATTGAATTCTTTTCAGCTATAATATTACAAAGGAAAGGAAACTATTAGGAAAAGAAAATGTATGAAATGTAAATATCATTTTAACTGGTTTAGGTCTTTGAGAAATGTGTAAGTTTCAGACCTTGTTTACCATATTTGTTCTTACTGAATGAAAATGATGCAAATAGCATTATATTCCTGTGCTTTAAAAAATGAGGTCAGAGGCTTGGCATAGTGGCTCATGCCTGTAATTCCAGCACTTTGGAAGGTCAACATGAGAGAACTGATTGAGCCCAGGAGCTCCAGACAAGCCTGGGCAACATAAGGAGGCCCCATCTCTACAAAAAATTAAAAATTAGCTGGTGTGGTGATGCAAGCCTGTAATCTCAGCTACTCAGAAGGCTGATGTAGGAGGATTGCTTGAGCCCGGGAGGTCTAGAATGTGGTAAGTGGTCACTACTGCACTCCAGTCTGGATGGCAGAAAGATCCTGTCTCAAAAAATAGAAATGAAAATAAAAATTTAGGTCAAACTTTCATTTCCGAAGTGTTTAATACTTAGATTTCTCAAAGAACTAAACATCCCACTACTATCTATCCAAAGGAAAACAAATTCTTTTATTAAAAAGATACTTGCACTGATAAGTTTATTGTGGCACTATTCACAATACCAAGTCATGGAGTCAACCTAAGTGTCCATCACTGGTGGATTAGATAAAGACAATTTGGGACATAATGCATCTAGGAATACTACACATCCATGAAAAATGAAATCCTGTTCTTCACACCAACAGGGATGCAGGTGGAGGACATTATCCTAAGTGAAATAACTCAAAAAAATCAAATACCACGTTCTAACTTATAAGTGGTAGCTAATCAATGGGTACACATGAGCAGAAAGATGGAAGCAAAAGACCCAGGGAACTCCAAAAAGGAAAAGGTTGGAAGGGGTATGGGGGCTAAAAAACTATATAGTGGGTGCTATGTTCAACATTTGCATGATGGGTTAACTAGAAGCCTAAACCACAGCATTACATAATATACTCCCTGCACTTGTACCCCCTGAATCTAAAAACCACAACCAGTATTATCAATGGAAATTAAGATCACAAATCTTTAAGTTCCAAATCATACAGATAACTATACAAGATTACTATTAAAGATACTATGTAAAGATAAGTATTACAACCTTTTTTTTTTTTTTTTTTTTTTTTTTAAGACCGGGTCTCGCTCTGTCGCCCGAGCTGGAGTGCAGTGGCGGGATCTCAGCTAACTGCAAGCTCCGCCTCCCGGGTTTATGCCGTTCTCCTGCCTCAGCCTCCCGAGTAGCGAGTAGCTGGAACTACAGGCGCCCGCCACCTCGCCCAGCTAGTTTTTTTGTATTTTTTAGTAGAGACGGGTTTTACTGTGTTAGCCTTTTATTTATTCTTTTTTTTTTTTTTTGAGACGTCTTGCTCTGCTGCCCAGGCTGGAGTGCGGTGGCGCAATCTCGGCTCAGAGCAAGCTCCGCCTCCCGGGTTCACGCCATTCTCCTGCCTCAGCCTCCCGCATAGCTGCGACTACAGGCGCCCGCCACCTCGCCCGGCTAATTTTGTTTGCATTTTTAGTAGAGACTGAGTTTCATCGTGTTAGCCAGGATGGTCTCCATCTGCTGACCTTGTGATCTGCCCGCCTCAGCCTCCCACAGTGCTGGGATTACAGGCTTGAGCCACTGTACCTAGCCTACGATACATATTTTTTAAAGATTACATATTTTAAAAAGATTTAGTAAAATGTATGGCTAAATTGCTTTTCTGTATATAAAGATTCATCTGCTTACCAACAGTTAAGGGTTTTTGGTCTATCAAAATGTTGTAACATTTATTTCATCAAAATTTTTGTTCTTTTGTCCATTTCAACAATGATGAGCCTGTTTTCAAATATAATTTGGGGGATTTAACTTTGATGCTAACATAAACTTTGGTTCTATATGAAGGTTTTCTGTCAACTGTCAGTTTTTCTTCTCTACCCTTCAAGCATGTCTTTGTATTTAGTGGAATATGAAATTCATTGCCTGTAGAGTATCATTCTTTACAATTTTTTTTTTTTTTTTGTATTGATAGGTAAGGACTTGTTACTACCCTTTTATTTATTTTTTCTGGTGGTTTTGTTGGTCCTCTTCCTTTCCCTCTCTCCTTCCTGTCTTTCTTTGAGTAAAAGTTTTTTTTTTTTTTTTCTGGTAGTATGTTTTAATTTCTTTTTATTTTTTGCTACTAACTGCTATGTATTTTTTGGAATTTTTATAGGAAGAATATAATTAGAAATTCTAATTTTTATAGGAAGATTAATTAAAATTTTTAATTTTTATAGGAAGAATAGAATTAGAAATTTTAATGTCAGAATTTTTTTCTATTTCTAGGTCAATGGCAAGATATTACAATATTAAATACCATTTTAGGTTTCCTTGATGTATTTTTATTAAAAATATTAATAATCCATAGCACTTTTACATGTATACCTAAAAGATTTCTTTGACATTTTAGCTCATAAGAAAATTATATAATTTTATTTAAATAACTATAATCTTCATGTTTCTTTAAGAATTTTAATGACCTAAGATATCATGCAAAGTAACTTTGCAATAATCTAGTCCAATACATTTTATCATATTTTGAGAGGACTTACTCTAGTTTTCTGGATCCTAATATAACATGGACTCTTGTTCAATCTAAAACAATTTAGTCATAATGCAGGGCCAATCGTGTTCATTCAAAGTGAAAATAGAAATAAAACATTCATCTTGATTCTTGGTTATTTTAATCTCATGGGTTGTGTAAGCCATTTTCTGGTCTTTTTTATGGTGATGAATCAAATTAAAAATTTATGCTATGGAAGTCCATATATAATACATATTATTTAAAATGTTTTATAAATTTATTTTTGTCTATCCATATAAAATATGCATGATATTAAAATCCACTTGTGATGGAACACACGTTTTCAAGTACTTTAATTTTTAATTTTTGTGGGTACATAGAAGGTATATATACTTATGGGATACATGAGATATTTTGATACAAGCATACAATGTGTAGTAACCACATCAGGATAAACGGGGTATTCATCACGTCAAGCATTTAGCATTTCTTTGTTTTACAAACATTCCCATTATAGTTTTAATTAAAATATGCAATACGTTATTAACTATTGTCACCCTGTTATGCTATCAAATACCAGACCTTATTCATTTTTATGTAATTATATATTTCATGAGAACACATGCAAATCTCTTCTACCAGAAACAATCAAAACGATCAAAAGGGGGAATATTCAGTAATTAACTTGTCTCAGTGAGGATGTATTCAATTCAGGTTGGGCCTTCTTTTACTTAGAATAGCTGATACATTTTTTATTTAAAGTTCTTGGCCTTATTTTTAAAAATTAGTATTGCATTAAATATATTCAATAGTTTTTATGGCATAGCTGCTATATAATGTTTTTTAATTAAGCATAATTGGCTCTAAAAATCAAAATGTAATATTGTCAATACCTATGAAGGACATTATATATAAAATGAGAGTAATATAACTTCTATGTGTAGAAGGGTATAGTAAGATGAAAAAGTATAGTTGAAATTTTACATTCTTCTAATGTAAATAACTTATTTCTTTATGATCCATGAGTCCTTATAATACACTCTTTTGCATGTATTTTATTTATTTCATTATTCTCTCACATATTCTCACAGTATTCTCTCACATTACTAACAACCAAAATATAGATTAAAAATAAACTGTGTGGTCTAACACCTAATGCATTGTTTATGCATAAAAACTTGAATGGAGATGTGTTAGTCTATATCATTCTAGATTTACATCCCACTTGAAGTGATGGCATGTAATGGGAATACATTCTATGATCCTTTTTTACTAAAGAGAAATATGTTGCCAATCAGCAATATGCTACATAAGCACTCATCTAACAAAAGTTTTGGAAAATAGGTGTCAATATTTTGTATGTTCAAAAAAGTAGAAAAAGACAAGTAAGAAAAATTGTAGTTAAATTTCAATGAAAATCTTGTTCAATATTTCCTTCCTAGGAAAATACTGTTTGTAACTTTTGATTACACAATGAGAAAAATATTCAATTTTATTTGGTAATTGGGCTGTACAAAAGTCTGCTTCCTTACTAATTTTTTCTAATTTTATAACTTGATGAATATAAATTTTAAAACAACCTGATCTATTCTCAGAAATTTGATTGAAGTATTGTTTCCTTTTCCAATAAAGGATGTGAATTTTCACAGTGCTCTCCTCTGCTCTTCTATATGTCATATTTAATTTCATTTCTGTTTTCTATTTCCTTGACTGCCTTTATCAGTCCAGTGCTTGATACAGGCAAACAGCCCTGACATTTAAAGCAGAAGAGCTTGAATACCATGAACTTGGCATTCAGAATTACATTTTCCCGGCTGGAAATTGCTGACCCTAACATCTTCCTAAGCACTAAACCATTTATTTAGAAAATCTTATCAGAAAGCAATATTTACTTCTTTGAATCCTATCCTGTTTTCAACCAGTACAAAGTATCTAATACCAATGAAATATTTTATTTATAGCATTATTTAAACAGATTTATATGGTTCAAAACAACAAAACATTCATTTTCATTTCGTTAACTCTGTACTTGCAAAGATATTACTATTTTTTCAAGTAAATATAAAAGTACAATATGCCTAGTTTAAATTAATTCATTTATTTAGGAATATGCACATTAAGGGTATTAAACACTCTCAAAATTAAAGAAACTATTGTTTTTGCCACCATGTGATAATATTAGATATTATAACCCAGTTTTATATGCCACAGCAAATGCTATGTTTGCTGTTTAAAAATTACTTAAAAGATCCAATTATGAAGAAACGATTATATTATATTCAATAGGTGAAAAGAATTACTTTATTTTGCTAGAGATAACTAGTTTGTTAAGCACTCTAATCAAACAAATTCGTGCTTTAGGTGAGAAAATGTAAAATGTAATAAACATGAAGGAAAGCTTTCTCCCATCTGTTTGTACTTTTTGTTGTTTTTATAATGTGTAAATGTAAGAGATCTGTCTAGTGAAATACAGAAGAAAGTATAAAATTTGTGTCTGCATTTATTTAAAATTACTAAATTAATTTTACTACATACCCCAGACACATTATGAATGCATTTTATTTAGAATTACTGAATGTATTGAAATAATATATATTCAAAATCAAAATGAATTATTTTATATAATATGCAAGCTATATTTATACTACACTGAGGGAACAAAAGCATTTTTAAACAGCAAGCTTTAGTTTTAAAGATAGTACATTTTCTTCTGCTGGGTGGTAATACATTTATTCCATTCTTAATGTTTTCTGGAATCCAAAGCAGTGCTTATACATTTAGATCCTTTACAGTAAATTAGAGTACCAGCTTAAGAATTTAAGTATAATTAAAAGTTTGTCATAATCAATAATAAGATAATATCACCCAAATCCTACTCCTTTTTCAGGGATCTCAAAACAGTAGTAGGACCAGATGACTATTCCTATGATGTATCTGTCTATTCAGGTGTCTTGTTACCTCCCAAAGTAAGGTCCCTAGCCCAGCAGCATCAGGTCACCTGGGCACTAGCTAGAAATGTGAGCTTTTAGGTCTCAGATGATTGTGATACATGCTAAATTATGAGAATCACTGGCCTGGAGCAGTTTCTACCATTTTTCTGTAATCAATTCTAAATATAGCTCTAAAAATTTCCCTAAGACATGTAAACAACGACAACTTACTTAGAATAATGGTTTGACTTAGAAAAACAAAACAAAACAAAAAAAGCTTAATGGTCTCAAAAACTAATTTGTTACATGTTATGATATACCTATACATGAGTTTTCATTTTGTTTTGTTGTACTTCATATGCTAGTACAGGTTCATGCCATGTGTCATAGTGAGAACATTTTAGTTTTTACTTATTTACACTGAGATTCAAGCTATGATACTGTTTATTACCAGTCTGATCTGAAAGCTCTCCTAATAGTACTTTTCCAACTAATAGAAAGGAAATGATATCCAAGGGTTTTTTGAAAATTAATTCTTGCAAATTGTTTGGAACAATACAGGTGACCAATATGTGATTGTCTTTTTCCTATGTTTTTCTACCTATAACTTCTCCTTTTTCTTGCAAATATTTATATTTAATTATAAGCTGAACCCCATCTTTCTAAAAGGTATAGCTTAATTCCAGCAGCTTTCATAAGTATAAAGTATGCCCTTGGTTATCGACCTCTGAATATGTAGCACTTCCTCAAATTTTCCTATTTTATCCAATTATATTCACACATGTGTGCAATTTTGCCCAATCTATGTTGTCTTTCTATGGAAGTATCAGAACTTGAGAGTAGGAAGTATTATTAGCTTTCACTCTTAATGCCACATTGTCTAGTTAAAAGCTTCACAGGTGTCATGCACTTGTTGAAAATAGACTACGTCCTCTTACCTGTACAACATTCTTTTCATCTTGGAAGAAAAAAATACTTAGGTGTTGTCATAATTGTCCTTCACTTAATTTTACAATAATACAATCTCCAAATACCAATTTTACTTTTCAAATTTTAATTACTACTTTCATTCTGCTTTCACAAAGATCAAAGTTATTTTTCTTACCTTGGTTTAAGTTTTAGTAACCGTGAGTAAGTTATTAGCCATACATTTTTTTTCTTTGTGTTCTACCAAATCAGAAAACTTTGCCACTACAACTTATTTATTTCCTGTCACATATACTTGAAGATATTTTATTATTCCACAATTTTCTGAAGTCATATTTTATATTGTCAGTGACCATGTAATCTAACGTTCCCTTTTTCTCTTTAGTTCCAACTTTACATTATGTTCTACTGGACTTAATAGTAAAATGCTTTTCTGTCTCATATTTCCTAATGTCTATTTTATTTCCTTCAGGATCATTTTTATGGCCTGGATTAACTCACTATTTCAGTCATCTCCAATAGATATTAAAGCAGAAATCCATTAAATAAGTACAGAGGACACTAGAGAGGGTATGACTTTGTTTTCTTGAATTTTATGATCAAGAAAATCATGTCTAAAATTTGAAGAAATATATTCTTGTGAAATGAATCCAGGTACTATGTTCTGTGATGAAATACTTTTTCTTTTGCAACATTATTCTGAGTATATAATTAAGAACATAAAAGCAGATACAGGTAATCATCACATGATTAACAAAAACAAAAGAAACATATGTAATATATTTCTCTAAAAAAAGCTAGAGAGCATATTGGAAGATCGCGTTCTTAATTACATACTAACGACGAAGATTTATCAAGAATTACATAAAACAAAATATTTCAAATGATTTGGACTGTCACTATATTGCTCTTTTATATCAGTCAATACAAACTTCTGTAATATGACACTTGAACAGATTCTGAAGGAAGTGTGCTATCGAGCCATGTGAATATCTAGAACGAAAACATGCTGGGTGAGGGGAGACCAATTGCAAATACCCTGAATGGAGGTATGCCTGTTGAAATTGTATAAGTACAAAGAGGCAAGAGTATCTGAAAGGCAGTGAACAAGTGAAGATATTGGGAAATGAGATTCAGCAGATAGCAAGTTCTAGCTCATAAAATTCCTTAAAGACATAAGGACTTTGGAATTTGACTAAGATTCGAAACTATTAGAAGGTTTTGAGTAGAGCAGTGACATGATGATACATATATCTTAGTAAGAATATATTAAGAGAGAATAGGTTTAAGGGCAAACTGGAGGCAAATGGACCAGTTATGGAAACTGATTCAAAAGTAAAGAGAAGATGATCGTGGAAGAACCTGGTGTTAGTGATGTAAACTGTAAGTAGTGACTAGTTTTTGAATAAGTTTCAAGGAAACATCAACAGGATTATTTTGTGGAATGGATGCAAAATGAGGAGACTCAAATATGACTATAAGTGTTTGGCTCATGAAAAATATAGACTTATTCACAGAGAATAATCCAGGAAAGGGAAGTTGTTGATCAAGATGTGGGGGGTTGGGCAGGTGGTAAATGTTCAAGTTTTTTATATATTCTGATAAGATGCCTATTTTACATATATTATAAATAAAGATGTATAGTTTTCAATTAGCTATGTTAGTGTGGACTTGTGAAGTAAAAGCTGATTCTTAGGCTGTATGATAGTTATTTTAAACACAATTATTAGACCTCCATAATTTAAATGGGTTACCAATTTAGAATATTTATTTTTAGGACTTAGGAGTCCTGAATTTTGGATATAAAATTATTTTGCATATCAAGACATCCTGAGAGTTCTTTGCAAATGCCAAGTGAATGAAATAGGAACCCAATTAGTCCCTCAGTGTGACAGACACATAGAAGTAGGCCCTCCCTAAAGAAGCTGTCACATTTTTAAAAAATGAGAAAAGACCCATCATACCGAGTATTTTTTTTTCTATTTTTGTACAAATTCTGAAAGTAGAAAAATGTGCACTAAGTCAAAAATAAGTTAACAAAGACAGGTCTGTTTATTCTACCGCTGTATCTACTATTATAAATGAAACCTGGTGAGTAATTAATGCACTTAGCAGAATGATTATTTATGTTCTGAAGCAAACACATTTCAATGTTTTTAAATAACACACAGAAAAATCACATGATTTCTCTCTCAAATGCCACCTTTCTGATATCAAAATAGTTAAAATTTTATACAAATATGTTTATATTTTTTCTTTTTAGAAATATTTCCAAGTTCGTATGCCACTTTGTACTAGATATGTATAAGCTCATTCTATAAATTTTACGTATAAATATGTAATTTTCTAAAATATATTCATAGTATATCTTTGATCCTTGCATTCACTACATCAGAGTGTAAATGTGGAGTTATCCTCTACCAATAATTCCATTGTTACCTTATTCTTATCTATAAAACTTATTAAAATTTGTTTTTCCAAGTGTATGCAGCTAATATAACTTCCATAATAAGATAAATATTGTCAATCATCGACCCATCATGTTATAAATTACAGTGGCAAACTTCAAATGGTGTTCCTTACGTTTTTCAGACAATGTCGTTAAATTACATTGAATAAATATTCTACTTAGCTCCCTGGAAAAGTGGTACAGAATTTTTAAGTCTACTTATCTGTTTTATACATTATGAAAAGATTTTTAAAGGTAGATACATTTTGCTTGGACTTAATTTGAACATGCATATCTAGATATAAAAGATATCTAAATAAGAATATATACATTTGTATATGTAAACAATACCATAATCCTGATATGACTTGCATTTCAGCTTATACTCATGTTGTATATCTTTTACTGAACTCTAAAGTATTGCCTTAGAAGATGTATGATTCATCAGTTTTGGGACTTTATGCATTATATATACCTAACGACAGTTCAAACTTACAGAATATTTGTAACGTATTTTATGTTTTGAATTTTAGCTCAAATTTTATTCATGGATGATACATGTTTGCTTATGAATTAATAAAACTCATGTGCAGCCATTCAGTTCTACCATGGTTGTTCAATCATAATTTGCATTCCTAATTAATCATATTTAAGCATATAGTGAAAAGCCTAGCCATGTGCATTGAAGTCACGTTTGTAAGTCATATAATACATGGTTATTCTTCATAAGGGAAATCAATTGCACAAAATTTTCAACTTAAAAGAAGTAATAAAAAAAGGAAATATATCTCCAACTTTATTTAGATATACATACCATATTCTCTCCTTTGAGTCTTAATTGAATCTCAATTAAATAAAATCAGCATTTTGAAATAAAAACGAACCTGTTAATATCTGAATAGCTTAACTTTAAATTTTCAAAGTAAGCAATTATGTAAATATATGACAGCTAAATGTGTGGCTATTCTTTTTTCAAAAAGAGTAGAGCCCATGATTCAAGATATAGACACCATTTTCTAGTTCATAATTTTGTTAATCAGTTTTATGCTGATTAGAGATGAAGGCTTTAATGCTAAAATTTTGTATTTAAAAATTCCCTCACTTTACACTGAATATTTGATACATTTTTTTCTTGTAAATCTGTGCATGTTTGTGTGTGTGTGTGTGTGTAGACAGCAAAATACATATACATTGCTGTTGCTCTTTTACATTTACAGTTTTGGGCATTGTTTCTCTCCAGTTGTGCAGGTCAAAGTAGGACTTATAATAAGCTGTCCTTCTATTTCAGTTCTAGGAACACCATAATAAATTCATTACTGCCAAATATCCCTGAACTCCAGTCTGGTTCCTGCTTGATCCATGCTGCTCTTTACGATAACTACCTTGTTTGTGGCAGTTAAGTGCTGCTACCAGAACTCTTCTGGGAGCTCCTACTTACATTTACACCAGGTTGCCCTTTTTAATGGTAATGTCAGCTATTCTTCTATTTTCAGCTATTATAAATATTTTTGAGGATTTGTGAACTCCTTCACCAATGAATTTTTTCATGCCTTTGTAAAGAGAGTTATCTCCATGCCCTCTCAGTATTAAAGGGATGAGTAAGTGAGTCAAACATAACAAATTTACTTTAGCATTTCTAATGTCCAAAGACTTTGGATTCACATCTCCGCATTAGGAAAAGAAAATCCTGGCATCTTAACCTGTTTAGATATAGGTCACAAGTTTATTACAATTTCCCATAAACCAATCAAGCATGTGGTGAGTAGCTCTCACAGCCATTTATGCAAGAACACAGTGTCCTGATCCTCTGGAAGTGCAAATGTATCTTTCTGACCTAACATTACAGAGACATTTTTAGATCTGGACCTCAGATTTCTACACTGAGTTTTAGATAACATTATAATGCATTACTAAATATTTATTACTAGTCATATTGGCAATATGTCCTCTATTATTCATTTATATTTTTACATTTGTTTCAAGTCAAAATCATAAGAGTATCGAGATTAATGCCATCATAAAGCTAAGTGAGGCGGTGTCAAAAGATAAAAGATAAATTCATGTTTCTGGCTGTTAATACCAATGTGAATATATGCTTGATGCTGGCATAATCTTATTTGCCTTTCGGCTCAGAGCTGTCTTTGGATTCTCACCTTCCCTGACTTCTTGGTTTCAAATTTGTCTTCATCATGTGTTTCTTCCTTTAATCCAGACCCCGCATTTGATTATTGAGATTTTTGTCTTGTTAAATGTTGCTATCCTCTGGGACACAACCTCTAGATGCCCACTGGTACAGGTATTTCATCTTTTTTCTTAATAACAGGAAAAGTGTATTGGATTAAAGTTTTATGCGGATGTATACTTCTTAAGCCTTATGTTCTTGCGTTAACTTCCTCTTAATGTCAAATCTATAGTTCAACTGAGATGGATTTGCTTAATACTCATTCTAAAATAGCATCTGGATAAATCTCCCTGTACTTCTATTTCCTCTGAAAGAAATAATCTTTACATTGGGTTTACTACCCAGGAATATAAGTCAGAAGTTGACATAAAACAACAAAACCCTAATAAATGCCAGTGTGTCTTAATCCATTTGTACTACTATAACAAAATATCAGAGACTGGCTAATATGTAAAGAAGAGAAATTTATTTTCTCACCATTTTGGAGGCTGGGAGATCCAAGATCAAGGTGCTGGTAGGTTCAGTGATGTGGTGAGGGGCATTTTCTGTTTCCAAGATTGCATTTTGCTATGTCCTCTGAAGGAGAGAAAAGGTCTATCCTTATATAGCACTAGGCAGAAGAGCAAGAGAGCCAAAAGCTACCTGAAGTCTCTGTTATAGGAGCTTTAACCCCATTCATGAAGGAGAAGCCCTCAGGACTTAGTCACCACTTAAAGGCCCTCACCTTTTTTTTTTTTTTCCCCTTTAGTTTAAAATTAAGAAAGATAAAGTTTATTCTAAAGGTGAACTCTAAAAGTAAGAAATATGGGAATATATTAGAACAGCTTTTAAAATGTATGATAAGGAGACACAATACTGATATATATTCAGCACAAGTTAAAAAATTCTGGTATAAAATATGTTTCATGTTAGTTTAAAAGGATAGCATGTTAACGCACTTATTAAGACAGAGAACCTAGGAAAAAGGAAGAACTAAGAGCATGGCTATTAATAGGCCACAGTATAGAAATTCAAGTGAAATGAATGAAGGGATTATACTATTCCAGGGGAATGGATAATATAGAGTTTGAATTCTCTGAAGAAAAAAAAGGCAGGGTGGTGGGATACAAGGTGGAGCAGAGAATTAGGCCAGGAAAATTGAAAGGAGGATGTTCAACAGGTACTACAAATGAAGCCTTATTATGATACTTAACCTTAAATCTAGTTCTACAACTGCGGAGAAACTGGTAAAATGACTTATAGGAAAGAGTATATAAACAATGCAAATGCTTAGAATTGAACTTATGATTATTAAAATAAACCATTAGAAAGTTCATAGCAAAAAATGAATTTAAGTGTTTTATATTCTTTAAACAATTATATTCTTAAAAACAGGATGAAAGAAAGAAGAGATGAGTGTTGTATCAGTCTGCCCTTATTTGATTTGCCTAAATAAAATCTAAAATATTATGTCCATTATGTTAATCTGATGATTTATCTGGGGAGAAGATATTCACTGTCATGTATTGTTTTTTCCTTTTCTCAAAAGGAGGGTCCAACCCTCAGACGCTCACCTGGTGACACATGAGAGACGTACACTGACTCAAATATTTTGCCTGACAGTCCTGCTAAGAGGCTCTGCTCTGAGTCTGGAGCATTGCTCAGATAAGCCAGCCAAGTTCGTATTTAGTTAGTTAGATTAAATGGCAAAGGCTTTGAGTCAACACACCTGTGGGTAATTAACCTGGTTGCCCTCCCCCAAAGAGAGCCATCAAAGGTTAGTCTTAGCACCACATAAGTAAACAACTTATTTAGATAAACTCCCTTGCATTCCTTTGTACCTACTTTAAGCTGTCTACTCAAGGTAAAGATTAGGCTGCCTTCAGCCAGATCTATTACTGAAGCTATGCAAACCTTCCAGCCTTCTAGTAAGGTTTGTGTCTATATCCTATAATTTCATCTTACAATGTTTCTAACCACACCGACTGATCCCCTACAAACATGATATCTGAAAAGACATTATGAACTGGAAAAGCTATGAATGATGCTTATCAAGATAAAATCTTATAGACATAAATTAGCTGGTACAAAAGCTAGGCATGCATTTAAAAGAAAGCAGATTAAGAAGATGGTTGAAGTCCATCAAAATTATGAAAGTAAATGTCACAAGATGGTAGAGAAAGTAAAGCTAAACAAAACGATTTGAATGGGAACATAATCAAAACTAGAGACATTTACAGAGGACAAAAAATTACCTTATTGAGAATCGTTAAAGTTAAGAATACCTGTACATAAAATTAGTGTGAAGCTAGGAGGTGAGATGTCTTGTGAAGACCCATGAAGAGTTGAAGGACACCTGAATACTAGAAGTCAAAGGGAAGAGAAAGCCCATTGGCTGACCTGCAGGAGATGTTCAATAAATACTTGCGGAAAAAAATGAAATCAATTCCAGGACACACTCAGCCCAGGGTCAACAGATGGGAACATCTATTGTGGTTAGAATGTAATGAATAGGTTAATTGACAGTAGGCAGAGATAAAATCAGATTATAATGAGAAGGAAGCAGGTAGTAGGAGAGGAGCAAAGGGGCAGGCTTGCAGCACTGGAGGTGGAAACAATCAAGAAAATCCCTCATGAACCCTAGAAAGAAGAAAGTTATAATTAGTTTGCAATACAACACATGTTGTATCAAAATCTGAGCTGGAAACTTTGCTGCCTTTCCTGCACTTGTAATTCTACAGTCTTTCTAAACCAATGTAAATACTTTTGCCAAATGAATTGGGAAGAAAAATATGTTGGTGTAATCAATTTGCCATAAAAGTATTTGTAGATAAAGCAAGAAGTATACTGTGAACATGTTTCTGTATGTTTCTGTATGGAGACCCTGATATGAGAATGAGTAAGACTGCTGACTGTTAAAACAAAAAACACCTTGTACCCTTCACATGTAGGTATATAGGAAGTGGTATTTGTCATTGCTAGTTGAGAGTAGGACTAATAATCCTGTCTACTTCTGACTTACTAATTTTAAATGGTTTCAACCAAGAGAAATGTAACAGCCTTTCACAATGTTTTCTGTTATCGTAGCTTGGGTGTTATCTGTGGCGTGAATCTATTCAACACCAGCAGCAAAAATGAAACCCTAATTTTGTATTGAAATTATATGGGGTCAGGCATGGTGACTCATGCTTGAGACCAGGAGTTTGAGGTTATAGTGAGCTATGATCATGCATTCCACCTGGGCAACAGAACGAGACCCTGTCTGTGAAAGTGGGGCATGGGGTGGGGGAAAGAGAGACGGAGAAAGGAAATAAACAAATACCTCTTCGCTCTGCAATTACACTGCCTTTTAGATGTCAGTATTCTATCTACAACTGCACATCCTAGATAGGAAGACTGAAAATATCCAAAAACTACACAGAACAATGATCTACAGTGTACATTTGCTTTGGATATAGACTGAACTTAATAAAAATGAAGGGTTTAATGAGTATAAAAACTATGGCTAATTATAGTACTATATTGTTTTGAGGAGTTTTGTGTGTGTTTTTTTCACTGTAGGAGGGAGAATGTGATCTAAATCTTGAAAAATGTTGGGTGATTTTTTTTTCTTTAATTATAACTTAAGTTCTGGGATACATGTGCAGAACATGCAGGTTTGTTACATAGGTATACATGTGCCATGGTGGGATTGCATTAGGAGAAATACCTAATGTAGATGATGGGTTGATGGGTGCACCAAGGCCCTCACCTCTTAATACCATCACACTGCCATTAAGTTTTAACACCTGCATTTTACAAGGAACACATTCAAATCATAGCAGTGTTTCCAAATAGTACTGTCCAATACAACCAAAAGGTACAAATTGATTAACAAAAAAAATCATTTGAAAAACTTTTAGGCCGGGCGCGGTGGCTCAAGCCTGTAATCCCAGCACTTTGGGAGGCCGAGACAGGCGGATCACGAGGTCAGGAGATCGAGACCATCCTGGCTAACACAGTGAAACCCCGTCTCTACTAAAAATACAAAAACTTAGCCGGGCGAGGTGGCAGGCGCCTGTAGTCCCAGCTACTCAAAAGGCAGGAGAATGGCGTAAACCCGGGAGGCGGAGCTTGCAGTGAGCTGAGATCCGGCCACTGCACTCCAGCCTGGGCGACAGAGCGAGACTCCGTCTCAAAAAAAAAAAGAAAAACTTTTAATATATTTAAAAAGCTGTATTAAAAAGATGACTTAGTCCTGGTATTTAGAGAGTATACTTATGATACAGATCAAAATGCATTGAAATTTTAAGAAAAATTAGAAATAACATATGGCCTTTAGATAGCAACAAAAGCACAATTCAAAGTAATTAAAATCCTGACTATAGATGTTATTTAGGATACAGTTCCCTTTATCTGATGAAGTTATCTCCTAGGAATATTTAAATCCTGAGTTATTCCATCCTGTGCATACATAAAGCAGGAAAAATTCAGGTGCTATCCTAATAAAAAGACACTATTGATGTTTATTAATGCCTTACATTTGAATGAAGAGTCTGTGTGGCTGAAGTTTTTGAATGTGACTTCTTTCCATCCAGAAACCTATAAATGAAGAAAGACAAGTTATGTGTCCCAATACACCCAAATATAATGAGACAAGAATTGCAAAACTTATCTGTACATATTTGCAAGTAATTACACTGGGCACAATTGCAATGCCATGAAATTTTACAGTGTATATTCACATAAGGTTCTAATAAATGTAAAGAATATGGTTCAGCCACAGAAAAAGCTTAAGCAAATACAGAGAGGTCCCAGTGCCCCAGGGGCAGCTCCTAGAGACCTTTCTAGGAGATAGAAAATACGTTTTGTGTTTGGACAGTGAATTCCCAGGATATATCTAAGATATATTAGTCCCAAAAGCCAAGGCTCAAGTTTACTGAGGAATCTTTTATATCCCATTAGAATAACCAATATGCTGCTCTATAACCAAAGTATGTTTTAATGATTGGTATATACATTTTCAGTAATAAACTTGACAACTTATGCATTCCAATAGGGAATTTCAGACTTTAAACAAATATAAGTCATTGTCTAGTATGTTTCATCCCTACTTTGGCCAAAGGCAAGTACTTGAGTTCCAGGCATTTCTAGCTATCACTATAGAGCTACCATAGACCAGATGCATATTAATCCTACCCACTTCAAAAATAACAGTAAGCATAGCAGTCCCTGATCCTGCTGCAGTACAACTATTTTCAGTTCTCTGAAAAAGGAAATGTGTTTTCATTAGGGTCTGGTTCTTCTTCCTGAGAGTTCATTTCTATTACATTATCCTCTCTTAATAGAGCCTGCATTCTCTCGGCTCTTGTTTCTGCCCTTGAAAACATATTTTATTTTCCATAAGAAATGGTGCATATTTGCAGCAGTTTTTTTCTTAGTCTGCATAAAATTAGAAGCTCAGAAACCTTTTGGCAATGTGAATAATCACAATTCCATTTAGCCTGAGGCTGATGGCTTTTGGCTGATACAGCTTTCATACAATCTTTGTGGGATTTCTATGTATCAGAAATTTTATCACCTCATGTGACAAAAGCCACATCCACAACTGTTTCCTAGACAGACTGATTTCACTTCAGAGTGGCTTTTCAAACAGTTGAAGCACAATTCCCATAAGATTATTTGAGTTCCCTTATCTAGTGTTTGTGGCGGTGGTTATAGATCTAATGCATCATCTACTAGGCACTGGCTTAAATCTTTCAGTGTTCTTGAGGATCTGGCAGCCACATTCTTAATTTGAGCTTGGGCTCCAGGCCTCATATTACTTTAAGAATATATTATTAGCTGGGAAGAGTACTGATGATAGACAGTTTTATTTTGCCAAACTGGCAAGTCCCATCTCTTCTATGTTGTCTCTAAATTTGGCTTGCAAATGGAGGATTGCTTCTTTATGTTCTTGCTCTCGCCTATTTATCATTCACAGCTAATAAAGCCAAACTGCCACTTGCAGTATTTGGTCCTGTGATCTCCTTAGTCAGATCTAAACATCGTTGAACACATTTAGTTTTTTCCAAGATACCACACATGACAGTTTTGTCATTTCTATTGTAACTGTGTAACATGGACAGGCACAGATGGGAAAAGCATAGAAGGAACTACCAGCAAAGGTGGAGACAATAGCAAGCCAATGGTTTTCAGGGCTGAAAAAGCAGTGAGGTAGGTAATTGTGATAGCAGTCTGGAAAATGGGATGCCTGTCGTCTTCTCCCAAAAATGCCACATGTTTAAGGGGGTGTGTGTGTATGTGTGCAGCAGCATTATTCTTCCAGGTAACAATTTTTATACGAGTTAGCTATTGTTGAGACATTAACCATCCCAAATCTTAGTAGCTTTAAAACATGGCCATTTATTTAGATCATAATTCTGCTGTTACTGTGTTATTCTAGTCTAGACTAAGTTCAGCTGATCTGACCTGGCTTGCTCGTGTGTCTGCAGATAATTGACAGATTGGCTACAAGTGAATTATTTCAGATGGCCCCACTCCCAAATCTGGAAGCTGACTGGGAGACAATAGCAGTTACACTTGTGCTGTCCATTACCCAGCAGATCAATTCAAGCTCCTACTGATGGCGGCGATGGCCCATCAGCAGCGGCTAATGTAAGGACAGCAGCTGCAATGAGGGAGGCATGGCTGGGGCTGTGTGCTTCATAAAGCTGGAGGGAGTCAGGGACAGGTGAGAACCACACCCCCTACCAAACTGGCAGGCCAGAGCCCCGTGCTTCCAGGCACAGCTGCAGCCACTCAACCTCTGCTTCAGACACGGGCATCCTGTGCTCTCGGGCCCAGGACACCTGCCTTCACAGGCTTGAAGGTGCCTGCTCCCACTCATTGGCCTCTCCCTACTCCCAGCACCCACGCCAGAGTAGAACAAAGTTGTGGCTGAGCCTGGACAGTGTCCCAACCGGTACAAGTGTACATGCTCAGGAAACGCACATCAGCCCCCTGCCACCTCGCTCCCCTCCAGACTTTGGGTACTAACAAGCGTGGTAGGGGGATCTGGGTGGAGGGTAAGTGCATCTCAGCACAGGCCTGTGGGTGCCTCTCAGTATAGACAGCCTGGGTGCCATGGATGGCATGTTAATAGCAGACAGGTTCCTGGGCAGGAAGAGGTTGGTTCCCAGTGAAACTCCACCTTCAGGCCAGGGACAGCCTGAAACCTGGAGACCAGGCTGCCAGTTCTTGGTGAGAACTTCATTGAGGACCATTTGGCCAATCGAATGATGCTTTTTCCAGGCCTGCTTGTGACTGCCCATGGACCAATCAGCATACACTTCCTCCCTTCCGAGCACATAAAAACCCCAGAATCAGTCAGGCTCAGACATTCTTTGGGACAACGTGCCTGCAGAAAGGAGCTAGCCACTATGGGTTTCCTCTCTGCTGAGAGCTGGACACTCAATAGGATGACCTGCCTGCAGAAAGGAATGACCCACTTCTGGTCTCCTGAGAGCTGTTCTGTGGCTCAGTAAAGCTCCTCTCCACTTTGCTCACCCTCTAGTTGTCCACATACTTCATTTTTCCTGGACACAGGACAAGAACTCGGGCCCACCAAATAGCAGGACTGAAACAGCCGTAACACAAATAGTGCTTGAAACACAACCGCTTGCTCACCATGTTGTAAGTGATGAGAAAGAGAGAAAAGCTGCAGCCTTTCAGGGATCCCAGACCTAGGGACTCCACAAGCCAGGACACCCTCTTTGGGATGCTGCAGTTCCTGGCATCTCCAAGCTTCTGGGTACCACTGTGTTCTTCTCATCCAGACACAGGTGCCTGCTGCAGAAACCACTTGTGGTACATCTGATCCAGCCACAGCCTTGCATGGAGCTGGCACCTGTGCCAAGGCCTAGAGCTGAATACCCCACCACAGCAGCTGGTGTGACTGCCTGTGCCCAGTGGCCAGACCCCATGCCTGCTCACTGACACACCCCTCACCTCTCCACACCTGGCTCACCCTTGGCAGCCATGGGATCCAGACCAGTAGCATGAGCTGAGCTCAACCTACCAGACCAAGTGGGTAGAATGAGTCCAGCAGGCCCAAGCAAAATGGGTAAAGGCACCACCGGCCACAGAGGTTGGCTGGAAAAACAACACCCTAAGGATCCTGTGACTCTACCATGGTAAATTGATCCCAAAACTGTCAAGAAAAATTCGCAGGCTGATACAGTTTGGCTGTGTCCACGCCAAAATCTCCCTCCTGAATTCCCATGTTGTAGGATGGACTCTGTGGGAGGTGATTGAATCATGGAGGCAGGTCTTTCTCGTGATGTTGTCATGACAGTGGATGAGTCTCATGAGATCTGATGGTTTTAAAAAGTGGCATTCCTCTGCACAAACTCTTTACCTGGTGCTGTGCATGTAAGACATACATGACTTGCTCCTCCTTGCCTTCACCATGATTGTGAGGCCTCCACAGCCATGTGGAACTATAAGTCCATTAAGCCTCTTTGTTTTGAAAATGTCCCAGTCTCAGATATGTCTTTATCAGCAGCATGAAAATGGACTAATACACAAGCTTTTGGGGGCTTATATTAGGAACTTAAAGTTACATCCACCACATTCTAATGGTCAAAGTAAGTCACATGGCCAGCCAAGAGTGAGGACTTGGACTTAACATCTTTGTCTTTTTGGAAAGGAGCTACCCGTTTTGGGTTTCTAAAACATCCTCTGGGCAGTTTTTGATTACATCACTGATCAGAGGAAACTACAGGAGCTCTACTCTTTATCCTAACTTGGTATTTCTAAAATGATCTTGGAAACTAGAACTTGCCTATTTTTCTATTGATACAAGCCTTTTCCTTGATCAGTAAAATCACAAAGCTTGTGTTAAAAAGTATAATTTTCATTCTCACATGCCAAAAGAAAAACATATAGAACCACATTATAAACAAAGTTTTCAGGATGACTGAAAATAAAATACATAATTTATTGCTTATTAATTTTTTAACTTATATGCTACACATTTTTTTTCAGTGTGCTAAGAGTAATTATATGTTAAGTAACTCTATAACAAAAAACTCTGCTGTAAGTAACATTTGATTAATGAATGAATATGAATGTGTGTGCTGGATTGTCATTCTTTTATAATTTATCCTGTATGATTTGTGCTTTCTAAAATCTTTGAGGTGAAAAATATGACAGTTCAAATTTAACTAGTAGTTTCCTAGAATGATGACATCGAGATAATGTAATGGATGACGACCTGTGGACAGTTCAATAGTTAGAAGCCAAAGATAGGATGAATGATATAAATTCATTTTAATAACATTAAAATACTCACTGTTCAGGAAATAAAACACTGAAGATACACAAGTACATCTTCATGGTACTATTGAAAATCTGAATAACATATTTTTTCTTCTCGTTTTTACTCTGTTTACATAAACCTCGCTTCTGAATATGTTACCTTGTGGACTTTTATATGGTTTCCACAAAACTGCTTTTAATTGTGAATTTGAGAACCATGTAGATAAATGTGTTTAGAATATTGTCTTTTTCAGGTTTATGAGAAGTATCAAAACTACCCTAGTCATAATTAGAATGTAACACTTTTAAATTATCAGCATAATAATATTTTTCATTTGTATATTGCTGTATGTTATGTACTTTAATTCACAGGAGAAATATCTTCCTATTTAGAGTTAAAATAGTAAAGTTCAGTAACTAGACCAATATACTAGTTTGCAAGGGCTGCTTTGATAAAGTACCACTAACTGGGTGGCTTAGAACAACAGAAATGTATTGTTTCATAATCCTGGAAGCGAAGTTCAAAATCAAGATGTTGGTAGGTCAATGCTCCCTAAGAAGGAGCTAGGGAAGAATCCACTCCAGACTTCTCTTGTAGCATCAGGTAGTTCTTTGACTTGTGGAAGTATAGCTCTAATCTTCACATGGCATTCTCCCTGTGTACGTGTCTATTGACTTTCCAAGGTTAAGTAATCTTATTCCCTTAAAACGTTATATTAGGATTTGCAATAATATGTATTAAAGTTGATTTCTTAAAAAAAATTGTTACCAGTGTTTATAATCAACCAAAAAGGCATTTTGGTTTGTGTGTGGCAAAGCATAGACACCACATGTGCTACTTTTGGGGTGCTCATTGTTAAATAATTTTATTTGTAAATGCATCTTTGTGGAAAGGTATACAAATATAAATACAACTATTAAAAGATATAATTATACCTTTGTTAAAAAATAAAATTACCTAAAATCTAATAGTGGTGAAAATCTAGGATTTACAATAACTACAATTAAGGCCCCTATGGCTTTAAGACTACTAAAGCATACTGGTTGAATATTATGAATAATTTTTGAAGTTTTACTGATGGACAAATATGATATCAATTTGTCTTCGTTGTCAATAGTAGGAGACTTGACATTGATGTGAATATGACTACCCTGTATGGTATAACTCTCTTAACGATGAAGCAAAGACAAATTTGAGGGTTAACGCAAAAAAGTTGGATTGGGCCTAAAATGCTTTCTACTCTCTACTGAGTACCTCTTCTGCTATTAGTATTGACTACAATATTATTAAAATGTCACAATTTTAGTGAATAGTTTTGTGAGAGATATTTGCTGCTACTGCTCATATCTTCTGTGAAACTCACAACATGGAAAAATTAGCATCTATTCTTCATCCTATAAAAGAGATAAAATTAATTTTGTGAAGAAGTTCTCTTGGGCTGTTTCAAATGAAGAATGTATTAATTTATTTAGTGCATTGCTGCTCTAGTGTTAAAATAGTTATAAGAGTAAAACATGTTACGGACCTAAAACAAAAATCCTTAGATAGATGTAGATATTTAGACTTAGAAGCTCTATAGGTTTCATTTATATAACCTTTAATAAGTCAAAAACTTCTAAACAAAATAATGAAACTTTGTTCTAGAAAAATCAACACATACACTTTATAACAAAGTTTTACCAAAAAAAAAATGTCATGGATTTCACGGACTATAGACTGTAGACTCTGCAAATGTGCTATCTGTAGATACCTGATTTCAGGCCTCTCTGCAGACCTCTGCTAATTTTGTATATTGTATGTATATATGTATCCATAAAATAAAGCACTCTGAGCCAATCAAATCCTTTAAGATTTTTGAGAAAGATGAAATTCAAGAACTTTAATAAGGTTTTATAGGGGATACAATAACATTTAAAAAGATAATTTGCAAAAACCATTGTGTTGAATTGAGTATGAAAAGTAATATTAAGTTTTTGTTTTAAAATAATTTTTTTGATGAACCATCTGCTTACAAGTTGTGAGAACTATACTTGAACACTGTTATTTACTTCATGGATTATATATGTCATGTAGTATAAGTAAAACAGTGAAAATTTTAAATACAAAGTGAATAACCTTTTATTACCATAATATCCATTAATCCTAGAATAATGATTATCTCAATACAAAATAGTGTCCTTCACAAAGAAATATTAGATAAAACTAATTAAGCTGTGCTCTAATTAGCAAATAAATTTTATGACAATTTAAAAACAAAATAAGAAAGAACAAAAACATTTAAGCCTTGTTAAAAAGAAGATATTTGTCACCAGAGTAAAGCAATAAATTATTATGATATTTTGACATTATTTACATTCAATTTTGTCTGATTGGTGTTGAGTTAATAATCAAACAAAAATATACTAAAATAAAGCCAATTATATACAAGTAGGCTTTGAATAATTGAAAAGTGCAACATTTTAGAAAGTATTGACTATACAGGTAGTTAAGGTAGATTTCTTGCCTCTGCTTACCTGTTTTCAGGACCAGTAAATTAGTCATAATGATAATTTAATGATTATAAAGTACATTTTGTCCACTTATATAATAAATAAGGAAATAAATGTTGAAGTGTTATTGAAAACACTCTTAATTCAACCATGTATTAAAAATTATGTAGGTTCTGCTACTTCTCTGAACTAATTACCAGTGTCATCTCCATAATTATGTACCATATTCATTTCACAGAGCAACACTTAAAATGGAAACAACATAATTTATCATACCCGCTTCAATAAACTGTGTAGTTGAAAATATGCACGAATAAATTTTAAGGTATATGAGTTCTTGAATCAGTTGTGTCACAAAATGGGAAGTAAACATGAATATTGTCAAATTAGTTATTCTAACCTTGAGCTCATGACTTTGTGTACTCCTTTATGTAAATTCAAAACAGTATAATAAGCTTCATGCAAATTATTCTATTCTGAAATCTGTGATTATGTAGATAGAAACTGAGTTTAATTTTACCTTTTCAAGGAGATATTGATATAAGCATTATGGTCTGTATTTCAAGAAAAATGATTGCTTTTTGATCAAACTTTGTAAAGCACTTTTAAAGCTTGAGAGTGACTTCTCATATGAAAGAAGTAACACAATGAATTCAACATATTCTTCAGTAACTAACGTGGCAGTTCAGAAACAAACATTTCTTGAGCTGGGGCAATAGGGGCATAAGTTCTAGAGAAGCAACATGATTTTAAGTATATTATATCATTTAATCCTAAAAATTAACACAAATTAAGGGCTTGGCAGAGACTCAGAGAAAAGTGAAAAAGATTATAAATATATTGGGAAATAAAGTTTGATTATCGCCAACTGTCTTTCCTGCTCCCATCTCCCCCATGCTCTGCACTCTAGTTGCCAGAACTGGAATCCATAAAATCTCACAGGCTAAACATTATCAGAGAATCTGGAACCAGATTATAGTTGTAAAGTTCCATTAATGCAAATCAGTTTGCTCTATTTGCCAGGCTTGTTTATCTGCTTTATCAGCTCAGACAGTTAACCAGGTTCTTCTAGAGAGGGATCCCTTTCCTGTTCTGATGGTTAATACTGTGTCAACTTGATTGGATTGGAGGATGCAAAGTATTGATCCTGGGTGTGTCTGTGAGGGTGTTGCCAAAGGAGATTAACATTTGAGTCAGTGGACTGTGTAAGGCAGACCTACCCCTAAATGGGTGAGCACAATCTAATGAGCTGCCAGAGAATATAAAGCAGGCAGAGGCCGGGCATGGTGGCTCATGCTCAATCCCGGCATTTTGGGAGGCCACGGTGGTTGGATCACCTAAGGTCAGGAGTTCAAGACCAGCCTGGCCAAAATGGTGAAACCCCGTCTCTACTAAAAATACAAAATTAGAGAGAGATGTGTTGGCACATGCCTGTAATCCCAGCTACTTGGGAGGTTGAGGCAGGAGAATCATTTGAACCTGGGAGGCAGAGGTTGCAGTGAGCCAGGATCACACCATTGCACTCTAGCCTGGGCAACGAGTGAAACTCTGTCTCAAAAACATAAAATACAATAAAATAATAAAGCAGGCAGAAAAAAGTGAAGAGACGAGACTGGCCTAGCCTCCCAGCCTACATCTTTCTCCTGTGCTGGATTCATCCTGCTCTCAAACATCGGATTCCAAGTTCTTCAGTTTTGAGACTTGGACTGGCTCTCCTTGCTCCTGAAGCTTGCAGACAGCCTATTGTGGGTAAGTTATTGTAATTGAGTAAGTTATTATTTAATAAACTCCCTATGTATATCTATCCTATTAGTTCTGTCCCTCCAGTAAACCCTAATACACCCATGTTAACTAGGCTTAGAATTCTGGAATGGAATTTCACTCTCAAGCCTCAACCTTCATTCCCAGCTGGCAGACCTTCCTAATGTTCCCTCTTTTATGAGAATTGCAGCATATTGCCTGCTTTTCAGATTCCCATTGCTGTATTACAAACATTTGCAGAATATCCCTATTTGCTCTGCCCTTCCAAATATGTTGACATTAGAGATTGCTTCTCTTTCTAGACACTGATCCTTGGTTGCCTTTTGCAGGTCACTGGATTTATTGGAAAACATGACTTTTTCTCATTAAGTGATGGTGAACTAATTTAATAAACCATTTATTAGTTTTTTGATTGAAGCTGGATTAGGTGACCAAAATCATTTTCTTTGTTCTCTCTGACCAACACTTTTGATTTTTTTTTTTTTTAATTTGAGGATTCTTGGTAAACAAAAATAGCATCAGTTGTAACTAAGAATGCATATAAAATAATTTTGACTCATTTACCTATAATTATTCCGAGTGTTTGAGAATGTTCAGTAATTTTATCTTAATCTTTCTACGGTTTACTTTTTGAAACTATAAAATAAAAATTTATAGGATTGTTTAAAGGACCAGTGCAATTAAATTTAAAATTACATTTTGTCAAACATACACCTATATTACATAAACTATATTTATAAATTTTTAATTTTTACTAAAATATTTGCATGTCAAAAATGTATCCGGAATGGTGCCAAGTTCATAACTGAAATAGATGACATTGTCGGCCCCTGACTATATTGCAGATTAGCATAAAGACCGATACTAAAAAATAATTTCTTGCATCTGGTAAATACTGCAATTAAAATATGTGTAAGATGCTATGGTCTAAAAAGGACACCACCAATGCATGGAAAGAGTACAGTCTTGCACACTGTGGTACAATTTTGACTTTGCTCTCTAATTAGAAAGAAGCATTAAAATTTTTAAACAAGCAAATGAAATGCTATGGACATTTAGTATACAAAAATCATTTTACTCCTGCTCCTCAAAATGTCACTAGATATTTAGGATTATTATAATCCTAAAATGAGTTAAAATGTGTGAAATTGGGGCGGAGCAAGATGGCCGAATAGGAACAGCTCCAGTCTCCAACTCCCAGCGCGAGCGACACAGAAGACCGGTGATTTCTGCATTTTCAACTGAGGTACTGGGTTCATCTCACTGGGGAGTGCCAGACGATCGGTGCTGGTCAGCTGCTGCAGCCCGACCAGCGAGAGCTGAAGCAGGGCGAGGCATTGCCTCACCTGGGAAGCGCAAGGGGGAAGGGAATCCCTTTTCCTAGCCAGGGGAACTGAGACACACAACACCTGGAAAATCGGGTAAGTCCCACCCCAATACTGCGCTTTAAGCAAACAGGCACACCAGGAGATCATATCCCACACCTGGCCGGGAGGGTCCCACGCCCACGGAGCCTCCCTCATTGCTAGCACAGCAGTCTGGGATCTACCGGCAAGGCAGTAGCGAGGCTGGGGGAGGGGCGCCCACCATTGCTGAGCCTTAAGTAGGTAAACAAAGCCGCTGGGAAGCTCAAACTGGGTGGAGCTCACAGCAGCTCAAGGAAACCTGCCTGTCTCTGTAGACTCCACCTCTGGGGACAGGGCACAGTAAACAATAACAAACTCGGCCGAAACCTCTGCAGACGCAAACGACTCTGTCTGACAGCTTTGAAGAGAGCAGTGGATCTCCTAACACGGAGGTTGAGATCTGAGAAGGGACAGACTCCTTGCTCAAGTGGGTCCCTGACCCCTGAGTAGCCTAACTGGGAGACATCCCCCACTAGGGGCAGTCTGACACCCCACACCTCACAGGGTGGAGTACACCCCTGAGAGGAAGCTTCCAAAGCAAGAATCAGACAGGTACACTCGCTGTTCAGAAATATTCTATCTTCTGCAGCCTCTGCTGCTGATACCCAGGCAAACAGGGTCTGGAGTGGACCTCAAGCAATCTCCAACAGACCTACAGCTGAGGGTCCTGACTGTTAGAAGGAAAACTATCAAACAGGAAGGACACCTACACCAAAACCCTATCAGTACATCACCATCATCAAAGACCAGAGGCAGATAAAACCAAAAAGATGGGGAAAAAGCAGGGCAGAAAAGCTGGAAATTCAAAAAATAAGAGCGCATCTCGCCTGGCAAAGGAGCGCAGCTCATCTCCAGCAACGGATCAAAGCTTGACAGAGAATGACTTTGACGAGATGAGAGAAGAAGGCTTCAGTCCATCAAATTTCTCAGAGCTGAAGGAGGAATTACGTACCCAGCGCAAAGAAACTAAAAATCTTGAAAAAAAAGTGGAAGAATTGATGGCTAGAGTAATTAATGCAGAGAAGGTCATAAACTAAATGAAAGAGATGAAAACCATGACACGAGAAATACGTGACAAATGCACAAGCTTCAGTAACTGACTCGATCAACTGGAAGAAAGAGTATCAGCGATTGAGGATCAAATGAATGAACTGAAGCGAGAAGAGAAACCAAAAGAAAAAAGAAGAAAAAGAAATGAACAAAGCCTGCAAGAAGTATGGGATTAGGTAAAAAGACCAAATCTACATCTGATTGGGGTGCCTGAAAGTGAGGGGGAAAATGGAACCAAGTTGGAAAACACTCTTCAGGATATCATCCAGGAGAACTTCCCCAACCTAGTAGGGCAGGCCAACATTCAAATCCAGGAAATACAAAGAACGCCACAAAGATACTCCTCGAGAAGAGCAACTCCAAGACACATAATTGCCAGATTCACCAAAGTTGAAATGAAGGAAAAAATCTTAAGGGCAGCCAGAGAGAAAGGTCGGGTTACCCACAAAGGGAAGCCCATCAGACTAACAGCAGATCTCTTGGCAGAAACTCTACAAGCCAGAAGAGAGTGGGGGCCAATATTCAACATTCTTAAAGAAAAGAATTTTCAACCCAGAATTTCATATCCAGCCAAACTAAGTTTCATCAGTGAAGGAGAAATAAAATCCTTTACAGATAAGCAAATGCTTAGAGATTTTGTCACCACTAGGCCTGCCTTACAAGAGACCCTGAAGGAAGCACTAAACATGGAAAGGAACAACCGGTACCAGCCATCGCAAAAACATGCCAAAATGTAAAGACCATCGAGGCTAGGAAGAAACTGTATCAACTAACGAGCAAAATAACCAGTTAATATCATAATGGCAGGATCAAGTTCACACATAACAATCTTAACCTTAAATGTAAATGGACTAAATGGTCCAATTAAAAAACACAGACTGGCAAACTGGATAAAGAGTCAAGACCCATCAGTCTGCTGTATTCAGGAGACCCATCTCACACACAGAGACATACATAGGCTCAAAATAAAGGGATGGAGGAAGATTTACCAAGCAAATGGAGAACAAAAAAAGCGGGGGTTGCAATACTAGTCTCTGATAAAACAGACTTTAAATCATCAAAGATCAAAAGAGACAAAGAAGGCCATTACATAATGGTAAAGGGATCAATTCAACAGGAAGAGCTAACTATCCTAAATATATATGCGCCCAATAGAGGAGCACCCAGATTCATAAAGCAAGTCCTTAGAGACTTACAAAGAGACTTAGACTCCCATACAATAATAATGGGAGACTTCAACACCCCACTGTCAACATTAGACAGATCAACGAGACAGAAAGTTAACAAGGATATCCAGGAATTGAACTCATCTCTGCAGCAAGCAGACCTAATAGACATCTATAGAACTCTCCACCCCAAATCAACAGAATATACATTCTTCTCACCACCACATCGTACTTACTCCAAAATCGACCACGTAATTGGAAGTAAAGCACTCTTCAGCAAATGTACAAGAACAGAAATTGTAACAAACTGTCTCTCAGACCACAGTGCAATCAAACTAGAACTCAGGACTAAGAAACTCAATCAAAACCGCTCAACTACATGGAAACTGAACAACCTGCTCCTGAATGACTACTGGGTACATAACGAAATGAAGGCAGAAATAAAGATGTTCTTTGAAACCAATGAGAACAAAGATACAACATACCAGAATCTCTGGGACACATTTAAAGCAGTGTGTAGAGGGAAATTTATAGTACTAAATGCCCACAAGAGAAAGCAGGAAAGATCTAAAATTGACAGTCTAACATCGCAATTAAAAGAACTAGAGAAGCAAGAGCAAACACATTCGAAAGCTAGCTGAAGGCAAAAAATAACTAAGATCAGAGCAGAACTGAAGGAGATAGAGACACAAAAAACCGTCCAAAAAATCAATGAATCCAGGAGTTGGTTTTTTGAAAAGATCAACAAAATTGACAGACCACTAGCAAGACTAATAAAGAAGAAAAGAGAGAAGAATCAAATCGACGCAATTAAAAATGATAAAGGGGATATCACCACCGACCCCACAGAAATACAAACTACCATCAGAGAATACTATAAACACCTCTACGCAAATAAACTGGAAAATCTAGAAGAAATGGATAATTTCCTGGACACTTACACTCTTCCAAGACTAAACCAGGAAGAAGTTGAATCCCTGAATAGACCAATAGCAGGCTCTGAAATTGAGGCAATAATTAATAGCCTACCAACCAAAAAAAGTCCAGGACCAGATGGATTCACAGCTGAATTCTACCAGAGGTACAAGGAGGAGTTGGTACCATTCCTTCTGAAACTATTCCAATCAATAGAAAAAGAGGGAATCCTCCCTAACTCATTTTATGAGGCCAACATCATCCTGATACCAAAGCCTGGCAGAGACACAACAAAAAAAGAGAATTTTAGACCAATATCCCTGATGAACATCGATGCAAAAATCCTCAATAAAATACTGGCAAACCGGATTCAGCAACACATCAAAAAGCTTATCCACCATGATCAAGTGGGCTTCATCCCTGGGATGCAAGGCTGGTTCAACATTTGCAAATCAATAAACATAATCCAGCATATAAACAGAACCAAAGACAAGAACCACATGATTATCTCAATAGATGCAGAAAAGACTTTTGACAAAATTCAACAGCCCTTCATGCTAAAAACGCTCAATAAATTCAGTATTGATGGAATGTACCTCAAAATAATAAGAGCTATTTATGACAAACCCACAGCCAATATCATACCGAATGGGCAAAAACTGGAAAAATTCCCTTTGAAAACTGGCACAAGACAGGGATGCCCTCTCTCACCACTCCTAGTCAACATAGTGTTGGAAGTTCTGGCTAGGGCAATCAGGCAAGAGAAAGAAATCAAGGGTATTCAGTTAGGAAAAGAAGAAGTCAAATTGTCCCTGTTTGCAGATGACATGATTGTATATTTAGAAAACCCCATTGTCTCAGCCCAAAATCTCCTTAAGCTGATAAGCAACTTCAGCAAAGTCTCAGGATACAAAATTAATGTGCAGAAATCACAAGCATTCTTATACACCAGTAACAGACAAACAGAGAGCCAAATCAGGAATGAACTTCCATTCACAATTGCTTCAAAGAGAATCAAATACCTAGGAATCCAACTGACAAGGGATGTAAAGGACCTCTTCAAGGAGAACTACAAACCACTGCTCAGTGAAATAAAAGAGGACACAAACAAATGGAAAAACATACCAGGCTCATGGATAGGAAGAATCAATATCGTGAAAATGGCCATACTGCCCAAGGTAATTTATACATTCAATGCCATCCCCATCAAGCTACCAATGAGTTTCTTCACAGAATTGGAAAGAACTGCTTTAAAGTTCATATGGAACCAAACAAGAGCCCGCATCTCCAAGACAACCCTAAGTCAAAAGAACAAAGCTGGAGGCATCATGCTACCTGACTTCAACCTATACTACAAGGCTACAGTAACCAAAACAGCATGGTACTGGTACCAAAACAGAGATATAGACCAATGGAACAGAACAGAGTCCTCAGAAATAATACCACACATCTACAGCCATCTGATCTTTGCAAACCTGAGAGAAACAAGAAATGGGGAAAGGATTCCCTATTTAATAAATGGTGCTGGGAAAATTGGCTAGCCATAAGTAGAAAGCTGAAACTGGATCCTTTCCTTACTCCTTATATGAAAATTAATTCAAGATGGATTAGAGACTTAAATGTGAGACCTAATACCATAAAAATCCTAGAGGAAAACCTAGGTAGTACCATTCAGGACATAGGCATGGGCAAAGACTTCATGTCTAAAACACCAACAGCAACGGCAGCAAAAGCCAAAATTGACAAATGGGATCTCATTAAACTAAAGAGCTTCTGCACAGCAAAAGAAACTACCATCAGAGTGAACAGGCAACCTACAGAATGGGAGAAAATTTTTGCAATCTACTCATTTGACAAAGGGCTAATATCCAGAACCTACAAAGAACTCAAACAAATTTACAAGAAAAAAACGAACAACCCCATCAAAAAGTGGGCAAAGGATATGAACAGACATTTCTCAAAAGAAGACATTCATACAGCCAACAGAAACATGAAAAAATGCTCATCATCACTGACCATCAGAGAAATGCAAATCAAAAGCACAATGAGATACCATCTCACACCAGTTAGAATGGCGATCATTAAGAAGTCAGGAAACAACAGGTGCTTTAGAGGATGTGGAGAAATAGGAACACTTTTACACTGTTGGTGGGATTGTAAACTAGTTCAACCATTATGAAAAACAGTCTGGCGATTCCTCAAGGATCTAGAACTAGATGTACCATATGACCCAGCCATCCCATTACTGGGTATATACCCAAAGGATTATAAATCATGCTGCTCTAAAGACACATGCACACGTATGTTTATTGCGGCACTATTCACAATAGCAAAGACTTGGAATCAACCCAAATGTCCATCAGTGACAGAATGGATTAAGAAAATGTGGCACATATACACCATTGAATACTATGCAGCCATCAAAAAGGATGAGTTTGTGTCCTTTGTAGGGACATGGATGCAGCTGGAAACCATCATTCTTAGCAAACTATCACAAGAACAGAAAACCAAACACCGCATGTTCTCACTCATAGGTGGGAACTGAACAATGAGATCACTTGGACTCGGGAAGAGAATATCACACACCGGGGTTTATCATGGGGAGGGGGGAGGGGAGTTATACCTGATGTAAATGACGAGTTGATGGGTGCTGACTAGTGGATGGGTGCAGCACAGCAACATGGCACAAGTATACATATGTAACAAACCTGTACGTTATGCACATTTACCCTAGAACTTAAAGTATAATAATAATAAATAAATTTTAAAAATAAATAAATAAATAAAGAATTATAATCTTTAATGTCCTAAATTAAATGATTGTTAACAGACTAGCATTAAATACATATGGCCAAATTTGTCGATTTGCCAGTTATTAGATGGACATGCTCAGCCATCTCTGTACTACAAAAAGCACAATTACAAAAACATTTGCCCTCTAATGATGTGATGGTTAATACTGAGTGTCACCTTGATTGGATTAAAGGATGCAAAGTACTGTTTCTGAGTGTGTCTATGAGGGTGGTACCAAAGAAGATTAACATTTGAATCAGTGGACTGGGAGAGGCAGATATACCCTCAATTTGGGTGGGAACCATCTAATCAGCTCCCAGCTTGGCTAGGATAAAGCAGGTAGAAGGACATGGGAAGACTAGACTGGCTGGGTTTCCCAGCCTTCAACTTTCTCTCGTGCTGGATGCATTCTGCCCTTGAATATCAGACTCCAAGTTCTTCAGCTTTTGGACTCTTGGACTTAGAACAGTCATTTGTCAGGGGCTATTGGGCTTTTGGCCACTGACTGAAGGCTGCACTGTCGGCTTCCCTACTTTTGAAGTTTTGGACTTGGACTGATCTACCACTGGCTGGCTTGCAGATGGTCTATTGTGAGACTTCGTATTGTGATGGTATGAGTCAATTCTCTTTAATACACTCCCTTTCACATATACACCTATCATATTAGTCCTGTCCCTATAAAGAGCCCTGACTAATACAAACAATGAAAAGTTTATATTTTTTAAGTAGATATAAAACATATATATGAACTAGAAATATTTAGAGTATAGACTGGGTTTAAAAACAAAGTATTGTATGATTAATATTTACAGATTTAACTTTATCCACCTATATATTTTTCTGTTTTCATTGATTGCCCATTACATTTAACATATTTACAATTCAGTGCAGGTGCAAAGTAGACTGCAAATACAAAATATATATGTCAATGTAAATAATAAACAAATGAAGAATTTGACATGGGAAAACAAATAAAATACAATATGAAGAAAAGGTAAAAATAAAAACCCACAAACAACAAAGGCACTATAGCTAATGATTTAAGAGTAAGGACTCAACCAATGACTTTGGGTTCGAAGCTCACCTCTAAAACTGGATAGATATATGACTTTGAGCAAATTAGACAGCTATTTCCCTATTTCTATAGCCCCATATTTCGTGGTGAGGTTGAAGAGTTAATATGTATGAAGACTTCAGAACAACACACACCACAAAATGAAAGCAATGTGTTTGTTACTCAATATGCAAATAAAGTGTCAATGATTGCCACCATTCAGCTTAAATATAACTCAGGTCTTTCTAGCAATAAAAGTACAAATAGTACAGTTTTTTTTTTTTTTACATTTTTCCTGTTTAAAAATTTAGTTTTCTTATGTAAGATTTTTTGTAAGAATTTTAAAGCATATAAATGTATGGTCTTACATACATTGCATACATTTGCTATCCATTAACTGTTTGGCATTGTTATTATCATATAATTCTCAGAACACTTATCAATTTGAAATGAGCAAAGATTATTTTATGTTTTTGTTTTTACTTGTTGGCATTTTTGGTTTTTTTGCTAATTTATAGAATTAATTTTTGATGTTGCAATTAGGAAAATAGTATTAAAAAATGCCAAGAACAGTTCTTCTGAAAACACATAACTATCCAGGTGTGGTGGCTCATGTCTGTAATCCCAGCACTTTGGGAGGCTGAGGTAGGCAGATCACCTGAGGTCGGGAGTTTCAGACCAGCCTGACCAGTATGGAGAAACCTCATCTCTACTAAAAATACAAAATTAGCCGGGAGTGGTGCCCCATGCCTGTAATCCTAGCTACTCAGGAGGCGGAGACAGGTGAATCTCTTGGACCTGGGAGGCGGAGTTTGTGGTGAGCTGAAATTGCGCCACTGCACTCCAGTCTGGACAACAAGAGCAAAACTCCATCTCAAAAATAAATAAATAAATAAATAAATAAATAAATACCAACTTAACTGGTATTACATGGAATTTCCTAAGTATCTTTTGATAAATGTTGAACTAACAATGTTTAAATACAACTTAATACATATAATTTCTGAGATAATTTCAGTTAATATATGAAGATATATACATTTGTATGCATATATACATATATACATAGAAACAGAAAAGTAAGAGCTATGTTCTTGAACTATATGTATACATATACATATGTGTATACATGTACATATACTTCTGGATAGGTTATATATCTAAACCATGTTACATACAATTTCAGGAGGTTTTAGACAACAATTGGTTAGCAGACAGTTTAAAACTGAATCACTTATAAGAGTTTACAGTCCTGAAATTCTTTGTTATTCAGTAATTCTAGATACGTGTACTTTAGAAAAATTATAATGCAAAGTTGGATGTATGTGAATGCATATGAATGTTGTTCCTTACGTTTAAGTCATCTAACAAGGAATCCTGTTGATGTCATGAAACTCATTATCTCCATATATATGAACTCTAGAAGTAAAACCTTATCTCTACATAAATGTGAATAAAGCCAGTTTTTTCCAGGAAAATGTCATTGGTTTGCAACAACAAAAATCTAAACATAAATTATATTTACCTAAAACTGCCTGATATCCTAGAGCCAAGAAAATTTTAGTTTGGACTTTTTCATTGTATTTATTATTAGTGTTCTATAATACCTTTACTAGAGAAGACTCTCAATAGTGTAATCTTTCAACGTGAAGTTCAAAAGAAGAATTTATCATTAATTCTACTGATTCTAAGGTGTTCTTGTTGCAAATGAACATCAGTGATTAAAGCACACACCAAAACATCTTACTATTTCAGGTGATTATATTTGAATCACATATTGGAGTGTATTTTTAAGGAAAATTTTGTTTTATATTATTGTAGAATACACCGCTATAATCCCTTCTTCAGTACTGCAGTTAGCTATTCACTTTATTTGCAATAACTTAAAAATTCATTACTGGGAGAATTTACTTACCTGTGAAATTAAAAAAATTTCAAATAATAGGGACAGAAGTGAAATAAATTGGAGGGAGGCTGGCATGTCTTTCTTTCCCTACGAAGATTCCTATGTGTTTTTTCAGGATCAGAGCTGAAGACTAATGGTTTTACCATCCTCTAAACTCTAAGTAGTGTTAAAATTCAGGCTGAGACTTGCATTATTAGCTAGCATTTTTTTGTAAAATTAGTATAGATTAGGTAGTAACTACCTTCTGCCCACAGAGTCAAAAGCCAATAAAAAAATCAATAGTTTCAACCACTCTTATTTTTGATGAAATTCTAGAAATGGAGTGTGCAGCATAGATAAATAGTTGAGTTGTAGTTCTAAAGCCCACTAGATTTTACTATAAAATGATGGCATAAAAATATCGGTGTTTTAAAAAGAAAATTGGTACCACACGTAGTAGACTTTCCTTCAAAGTATACATAAACAATTTTTGAGGGATTGAACTATTTTCCTTTTGAATCAAAAATAGACATGAACTACACTTTAAGTTTACCTTTCTGAGAATATAAACATAGAATAAATTTGAATTAGCTATTTTTTAACCTTTTACCACTATTTTGATATCTAAACTTAAGAGCCTTGGTATTCATTCCTAAAAGTAAAAGGAGCCTAATGATACAGAAGAGAACTTGAAATACATATATTTTAAATAATTATCAACAGAATATTCTGAAAAAATCGCTCCATGCCCCTAACTCATTAAATGGGTAAACTATAAAGAAACCTATATTACAATTTGAGCTGGGAAAGGTAAGTTAACATAGAGGAAGAACATAAGTAATAGTAAGAAATCAGAAATTGTGTACTTTTGAAAACTTTGAGCCAGAAATGATCAGGATACATTAAGGGATAATGTGGAAAGTATTATCTGAAAGTAAAAATGAAAGCCTCTATTCATTTAGTAAGAATAAACAGCTAAAGAACAAGGCAAGAGTTCCCAGTCTTCTGCTGTGCTGTGGCATGAAATTGATATCTGTAGTTCAAAGAATAGAACCCAGGGATTCTATTATTTGTAAATATGCAATTGTGCTTATCTATTTTGGTTTACTTTTATATAACCTGTTTGTTATATAAAGAGACAATTATTTGTCATAGGGAGGTCTGTATCTTAAATGAATTAAAAGGAAGAGAGAAGAATTTTAAGTTTTATAGATGAAAAATAACATTTCTGAGCCTACAGAATACAATGATTACTAAAGTCAGGCTTTATCTAGAGGAAAAAAAAAGTTTACAACTGCAAATACTTTACTATCGAGAGAAAATTGGCCAACCTAGGAATTATAGAATTTAATATAACTTACAAAATAGAAGTAAAATTGGGTCTGGCATTAAGGGAGCTCTAAAGTACAGGAGGAAAAATTGTCAAAGTCTTTCCTTTCTGATTCTGAGGGAAAATGTAACATTATGGAGATCAGGTGAGACAGTATCATGCTTCTCGGATCTATGTTCTGTGTATGTCTAATAATTGATTGATACATTTGGAGGAATAGATAATATGTTAGAACTATGTACCTAACTAGTGAATGAGAAAATACTTAGGCCAGCGGGCTGCAAGCCTAGTCTACATAAATCTTCAAGCTTTTAGTAAAAGCTCAACATTTCACTTAGTTTCTGTTGAGAATACGAGAGCAAAACCACATCATGAAGGATTTTCCACTGAGCCTAAGATAGCCCAGTGGTTGCCTATGGTTTTCATGTGATGTGGGAATTCTTACTTTTCCCTTACCCTAGGAATAGACAGATTTCTGAGAGGACAGGTGCAAAACCAGAGATCAAGAATTTTTAATATCAAGTTCCTGAAAGTGGGAAACTTTAAAATGTTTAGGTTACATATTCAATAGGAGGGAGGTAAGAAAATACATAAAAGACTTGTAAAAACAACCATATCACCAAGAGATTCAGTGTGGTCAGAGACCAATTACAGGGGAAAAATGAGATTAAATATTTAAAATAAAAGAGCAGTGAGTATCAAAAGGCCAATGCAAGAAACTGTCATGTAAAACCAAGCCACATATCCGTCAACTGGAAGCTATGTAAGCAGTAAAATTTAGGAAGATTTCAATTCTAGAGAACTGTATCAAAATATTATAAATGCTTTTGGCTCTGACTATTCATCACCTGACAATAATGAAATTAAAATGAGAGATTTAAACAATATTCCTTTTATGTAGCTTAATTTAAGAAATGAAATTAATACCAGTGGTGAAATAACTCAGTAACATCATTAAGGATCTAGCAAGGTCCAAAAGCATTTTTTCCTCCTGTTTGGCTATTCTGAAAGAGTTGCCATGCCATCTAATGAGAGCAGGATGACGATTGAATCAACAGCCTCTGTGTTTTCATTCAAGGCTAAAAGGAAAGTGATGAACAATTCAAGCAAGTACTTATTGGGCCACTGTGTCTTTGTTCAAGCTTATTTTATTTATTTATTTATTTATTTATTTATTTATTTATTTATCCCAAAATCTCCACCACATGAGAAAACATCCTTTTGTCTCATTGGTTAAGAGTAAGAAAGTCTGTTAAAATAAATATCTAGATATGGAGAATGGGATGAGCATAATTGGCTTTAATTCACCATAATTTATTCCCTGCAGATAAACATTGTTGTCTCTTAAAAACTGGAAATTTTTTCTGGGCACAGCAGCTCATGCCTGTAATCTCAGTACTTTGGGATGCCAAGGCAGGTGGATCACGAGGTCAGGAGATCAAGACCATCCTGGCTAACACGGTGAAATCCCATTTCCACTAAAAATACAAAAAATTAGCCAGGTGTGGTGGCATGCACCCATAGTCCCAGCTACTCAGGAGGCTGAGACAGGAGAATTGCTTGAGCCTGGGAGGCAGAGGTTGCAGTGAGACGAGATTGTGCTACTGCACTCCAGCCTGGGAAACAGAGCGTGACTCCATCTCAAAAGAAAAAGTGGAAATTTTATCAGCCTTGAAGACAGAACTATTGGCTCTTGGGTGGCTTGCTAACATATCAGACACAATAAACAATCTCTCAACACAGACACTGGTGATAAAAAAAAAATAGTGTTGTGCTTGCAATATAAGCAGATTCTTGCACACTGTTAATACTGTAATCCCTTCTAGCAGAGAAGAAACCTCTACATAATGATGCATTTTCTCCACCCTTATGTGTCACTCATGACCTCTATTATTGTTCTGAGTGAGAGGCTGCTCATGTGTACTTCCATAGTAGTTTATATTTTGCTGTCATAAAACTTTTAATTGATTTGCTACTTATTTTTCTATCTACCAAGCTAAATGTGGTAATATATATCACATAGATACATTCTGTCAAAATTTGAATACCGAGAAATGACCAGAGATGGGGATAGTAACAGTTTCATGATCCTTAGCTTGAGAATAGTTGAGAGTGATAAGAGGTATTGAATCTACTGCAAAAGGTAAAGGCAGATGAAGGTGAGGATTAATAGAAAATATGTGAAATCCAATGAACTGTGTTCACAAAAGTACCATAGAAAACATCCACAGAAAAAATACCATAGAAAAATTCCACAGAGCATGGCAGAAGTGATGAGTAAACGGGTAGACAAGGAAGAAGGGTGTCTGAAAAAGGTTAAGTGGTAATAGAAATCAAAGTATATGAGGAGGTTTACAGGGTAGAAGCAAGCTCTAGGCTATGTATTAGAAACTATGAGTTTTCGTCTTGGGTTTGATAAACATACATTTTCACCCATCAGTTTTCAAAGTACGGTCCACCAACCTCTAGAGATCACTGAAATTTTTCAGGTTTATGCAACTCTTACTGGAAAAAAAGAAAAGTACCAAAAAGTTATTTCCTTGTTTCATTGTATTAGCATTTTTATTCACAGTACAAAAACAATGGGCAAAAATTGTTACCTTAGCATGAATCAAAAATGTGGCACCAAATCATATTCGTAATTATTATGTTACCCTCTGTATGTCTAAGGTAAAACAAAACAAAACAAAAAAACCTCTCACATAACACTGTTCTTGATAAAGTGGAGTAAAAATCATTAACTTTATTAAACTATTATCATTTTAATATTCCATATGCCACAATTATAAGTATGTATAATGCAGTTCTAAAACATACATGCCAGTGCCATCGTTTTCTCAAGGAAAATATGTGTGCAATTATTTGAGTTGCAATCTGAACCAACTTTTTTTTTCCCATGAAACGCTATTTTTACTTGAAAAAGCATTTGACAGCTATGATTATTTGGACGTGGGAATTTACACAGATTTTCAAAAAGGAATGAAGTGAACCCTTCAAGAGAGAAAATAAATGACAGCATTTGTTGTCAGTGATGAGCATTTTCTTTCAAAATCTTCATAGTTAATCTGTATGTTCGGAAGGTATTACTTTCCTGTCTTTTTCCATTAGTAGAACTTTGGAAAGCTTATTTATACCCACCATTGCGATTTATCAACACATAAAAACTTCCCCGATGAGATTGATGGTGATATAAACAGTTGTGATACTTAAAATATATACATTTTATAATAAAATATGTCAAGCTCTTGTATAATATGTATAATTCAGTGAACTAATGTTTTCCCTAAAACTAATCTTTTTTTACCCCAAAAATGATGGGTAAGGAAAAGTTCCATTCAAAATGCAAGATAGACCCATGGATCTTAATATAGCAGAGTAAAGAATTTTAATAGAGTTTCAGATACCAAATCATAACCAAACTTAAAACAAAATGACCACATGTTGAGTTTTGGCATAGTATCAAAGATAAATATCCACAATCATCCAAAAAGGATAGTGGGATAGCCACAGAGGTGCAACACTCCAATCCATCTTCAGGGAAACAAAAACAAAGCAAAACATAAATCCTGCAGTGAAGAATATACTTAGTTAAGGAGCATTCAGATGCAGTTCCACTGAGACCCCTGCAGCAATCAGGCTTAGGCTACACTCGCTGTCAGATGCTCCCAGCTGCATCAAGTGTGGGCACTAGAACTGGGCCACTTCTCTTTAAGTTGGGACTTTTCAAATGGTCTCAGCTTTCTGTTGCCCCTCATCAGTTTCACCAAAATTTTCTAAAAGTTACACTGATGTCTCAGGCTTTTCCTTCCAGATATTTCGTCCTTTCTTCTCCCTTATTCGGTGTCATACCAGGAACAATCTGAAACCTCTCTCTGACTAATCTCATACTCTATCTGGTACATCTTTCAAAGAGGTCTCCTCCAATACATAACTTGTGCTATTCTATCTGTATCTGCTGCTTATCTAGTACACTGTTCAAATGCACTGCTAGTTCCAATTAAATGTGCATGGAAGGTGAATTTTCTTCATGTATGCCAACCAAAACTATATATCACAATCGGATGAATGTAAGTGGATAAGAAAATTCAGCTGTCTTTTATTAAGCTAGATATTAAATGATTCACAAAAACATAAGCTAACACCACTCTTTTTTACTACTCTTTTGGAAATATAATTTTATAATCATGCTAATATACGAGGTATTTATATTGCTGTTTTAAATTAATACATATTTTTAAATGTTTAAATATATTATGTATTAGTGTTCCATTTGCCATGAAAGAAAACATATTCTTAGATTCCAAGAATTATGGTGTAGACATTTTTAGGAAAGGAACATTATTCTGCATAGCATACAGTGTAAGGATAAAGAGATTTAAGGAGGTTGGGATCTAACTTAGTCTTCCTAAGAATGGGGAAGAGTACAGGATGTTACAATTTGTTTTTCGAGTTAATCACTTTTTGTGTGGACAGTTGAGCAAAGTAATAACATTTTATTATCATCATTTTGGAACTGGGAGACAAGCTTTTAAATCTGTCCATTATATTGTTTTTAATTAATTGCCGTATCAATCATTTATCTTCTGAAAAATCATGCCATGCTAATGTACTGCGTTACTTGAATAGTCTTATTTTCTCCTTTAGAATTAAATAAAAAATTATCCTTTAATTTCAAATGCCAAGGAGATTGAACAATCTGTTTCTCTAGATTAGACAATATCTTTCCTGTAATAATGTTTAAATAGATTTTTTCTCATTTTTGATTTATCTGGGGAAAATGTTGCCCTGAGGATTGTGTGAGACAGGAATGACATAAAGAGATAAGAGTGATGATGAGAAAGCATCATCATTTGCTAATGGCTAGTTATCAGTCTCCAAAATATCTTGAACTGAGGTTAGGCTGTTGCTTAACTTTATTTCTACAAGTATGCTTCTAACCATGAATCATTTTCAGTTTGACCTGAAAGTCCACTAAAAATATTATGGTATATGCCCACATGATATGTTGGAAATAGCACTGTAACATGAAGGAGTTTTACTTTAGGTTAGAAAACTGTATACCTCTGTTGCCTTTGTTGAGTTTGTCAAATTTTTTAAGTCTCAGCTTCCCCATGGCAGATGACAATTGCTTCCCTCTGTTCCTTCAGGATTATTTGAATAAAGGATGTCATCATTTCTGTGGAAGTCATTTTTTAACATTTAATTTTACCATTAAAATATTGCAATTTGTCAGGAAGTTTCTATGTATTCATTTTTTCTATCCTCTCTGTGAATATTATTGCACTAATAGCTAAAAGATTTACATTATTTACTACCCAAGGCAATGGCTGATATTACTTCATTAGGGACTGATTCAGAATCGTAAGTGAATCATTTCTGTAAATCAGATTTGAGTAATATTTCAGAGGCTCTCAATTACTTGAAAATATATGATAAGTTTTTTAAATTTCTCTTTATATGATTATATTCAGGTGTTTTTCCCAAGGCTAAATCAAAATTTTATAGTCAACTATGTTAAGAAGATGCTACATGTTATTTTACATAGCACATTTTGTAATAAATTCAATTTAAATGCAATTCATGAAGAGATTTTTGCTAAATATTTTAATTATGAAAGTAACTTCAGTTTATAGTTATAGAATTATAAATGTTTAGGTTATCAGGATGTAAATTCTTTTTTAATAGTGATAAACTAACTTTATTAAGTATTTTAAATATGCATTAAACATATATTACATAAATCACCCCAACAATAGATTATTTTAGAAAAAGAGTCTTAGTGAAAATAAAGTTATACATAAAGCTAAGCTTCTTAAGAATACACAGTCACCTCTCCTATATAACTCATTGGAAATACAATTGCTAAGAGTTTCAGTTATTAGATTTCTTGCATTTGAGCTTTATCAAGTCTTACATGTTCTCTCCGAATGTATATTTAGAGAGAAAACATTTATAATTTTACTCATGATTATCACCAGCTCTGATGCCTTCATACTTTCATACAAGGTTCATGGTTTGCTTGTGAGTAAACCATGCTTCTTAAAATATGGTAGAATATTTTCTATTGTGATATATAGTTTTGGTTGGCATACATGAAGAAAATTCACCCTCCATGCACATTTAGTTGTAACTAGCGGTGCATTTGAACAGTGTACTAGAAAAGCAGCAGATACAAAGATAGAAGTAATAGCACAAGTTATGTATTGGAGGAGACCTCTTTGAAAGATATACTAGATAGAGTATGAGATTAGTCAGAATATTTTCTACCATATTTTAAGAAGCAATTTCTCCAAATATTTTCTAATTGATATTATTTCAGGTTTATACAATTTTATGTTTACTTTGGGGATCATAAGAAAGCTAATCAACTTTTAGTTTGCAGAATGTAACAGGGCGTAGTCACATAAGCTTATACATACTTTCCTATATTTAATCATAAAATTTTAAAATACATTAATTTCAATTTCAGTACTCAACCAAAAGATTGTTATCTATCCCATATAAGCTACCATCCTTTCCATACTAATTATTACCCAAGGGGTGACCAAGAGGGGATAATCTCTTTGTGAGGAGGGCCAAATTTATTAACCAAATTGACTTAGGTATGTGTATAGTCCAAGAGGAGGTGTAAAAAACAGAATCAGAAATGTTTTTCAGTTGATTTTTCTTTTACTGTAGTAAAATATACATACAAATTACCATTTTCACCGTTTTGTGTGTAAAATTCATTGACATTGTATATGTTCACATTTTGTGTGGTTATGGGAACTAAACATATTTAGAACCTTTTTATTATCTCAGAATGAAACTCTGTACCCACTAAACAATAACTCTCCATAATTCCCTTGCCCCCGCCCCCCTCAGCACCTGACCATCATTATTCTACTTTCTGTTTCTATTAATTTGGTTGATTTTTGAAGAGGTCATTTTAATAGGCAAAATCGCCTGAAGCTTGAGTATGGAAGGAAGCATGGAATATACATCAAACTCTTTGAATAAGGTTCACTGCTTAACGTTTTCAACAAAAATGCCCTATTGTCAGGGTGCAGATGTTCTGGAAAGATGAATACATTACATAGATTACATTAGGGAGCCATAATGATTTGGCAAGAGTAGGCCGATTGGACTGGACTAATAACAGCTATAGTAGCCAGATTTCTAAGATAACTCTCAAGATTTTCCACACTGTTTCCCTTATGTAGAATTCCTCTTATCATTATCTTATGTGGCACAGTTAACTTAAAATAGAGAGATTATCCAGGTGAGCCTCACCTAGCCACCTGATCCCTTTTAAAGCAGTTTTCTCTAGCTGGTGACAGAAAGGGGAATTAGAGCTTTACAGCTTGAGAATTCTATCTACTGTTGCTGGCTTGAAGAGAGGAGAGATCCATGAGTCAAGGAATGTTAATGGCTGCCAGTAACTGAAAACAGCCTCAATTTGACAGAAAACAAGGAAACAGAAAATTCAATTCTACAACCACAAGTAAGGCTTGTATCAAGAATAATATTACTAGAAGTAGATTTTCTCCCATACTGTCTGTACAAAACCCCAGACTGTTAAATACCTTGATTTTGACCTTGGAATGCCCTGAGAGAGAACCCAGCCATGTCAAGCCAGACATATAACCTATAAAACTTTGAGCCAATAAATGAGCAATAAGTATAGTTTTTGTTGTTTTTTTTTTTTTTTTTTTTTTTTTTTTGTGGTAATGTATTACACAGCAACAGGAAACAAATATAAGAGCATAGACTGATAAAAGTGTCAAAAGTGATTAGACAGTGCAATTATGGCTCCAGATGTCAACAGTCTTGAGCTTGGCAGTGCAGATGATGATAGGCAGCTTTATTCTAGTGAGTGCCTTCAGAGGATGGGCCTTTACTGTGGGCATCTATGTGAGTGATGCAGACTGACCATTCAGTAACATCACATTTCTGAACAGTTTGTGGTCCCAAACAGGATATATTTAATGAGGCAGTCTGTAGTCTTTCCAGTGGCAAACAAGCTGGCTAGGCCATTGGCAATAGTCCAAGAATGAGTAAAAATATAACACAGTTTATCTAGGGCAATATTGGCCAGAGATATGAAAATGACCTTTGGTTCTAACTAGTGACCAGAATAACCATATCCAGTTTTATTTTTACATAACTGGCACTAAGGTTGAACAATAGTTGAATCACAACAGCCATCATCAGGTTTTAATGTAGCCATACCAGCAGTGAAACATGGCCAGATTTTTAGGGTAAGTTGTGTCAGTCAGGGTCGACTTAGAACCAGTGGCTTTGCTTCAGGCAGTGGAATGGAAGGGATATAAAGTTTTTTCTGAAGGGATAGCTGTACTCCATCATGCAAAATTGAGATAGTATTAGGGCCAGGCCACATGCAATTTTAATTTTTTGACAAGTGAAGTTTAAAAGTTTTAAAGTTTATTTTATTGATACATAATAGTTGTACATATTAATGGGGTATATGTGATTTTTTGATAAATGCATACAATGTGTAAGGATTAAATGAGGATATTTAGTATATTCATCACCTAAAACATTTACCATTTCTTTGTGTTGTGAACGTTTCAAATCTTTCCCTTCTTGCTATGTTGAAATCACAATGAATTATTATTAATGATATTTATTCTACTGTGCTATCAAACACTAGAACTTATAACTTCTTTCTTCTAGATAGCTGTATGTGTGTACCCATTAACCAACCTCTCTTCATCTTCCTATTCCCAACTTTCCCAGCCTCTGGTAATTGTCATTCTTCTATCAACCTCCATGAGATCATACTTTTTAGCTCCTATGTATGAATGAGAGCAAGTGATCTTCATCCTTCTGTGCCTGGCTTATTTCACTTAACGTGATGTCTTCCACTTTTATTCATGTTGCTGCAAATGACGAGATTTCATCCATTTTTATGGCTGAATAATATTCCATTGTGCGTGTGTATATATGTATATACACACTATATATACATACATGTATGTGTATATGTATATATGCAGATATATGTACGTGTGTGTATATATGTATATATACACACTTATTAAAAAATAAATTAGTATATTGATGAGACATCTCATCGTTTATGTTTATCACAGTACTATTTACAACAGTACATATATCTGTGTGTGTGTATATATATATATCTCTCTCACTTTTTTTTATCCATTCATCCATTGATGGATACTTTGGTTGATGTTATACCTTAGCTATTGTAAATAGTACTGTGATAAACATAAACGAGGAGATGTCTCATCAATATACTAATTTATTTTTCCTTTTGGATATATACCAAACATGGGGTTGCTGGATGACAAGGGAAATTTGTTGGGCTTTTCCACTGTGTTAGCCTTTAGTCAGAGTTGACCCATCTTGAAATAGGAATATCAGCCAGAAAGTCACAAGCTCTTTATCAGTCAAACGTTCAGTTTTAATGAGAGAACAGTGGCAGGTCAATAACTGCTCTACACAGGGGTTTGTCTGGTAGCTGTGTCAGGAAAGCAATGTGTCCAAAACCCCAAAGGATACCTGTGGAGAAGTTTGCTCACTTTTTCTGGAGGCTCCAAGAAGCAATCAGTGTAGATAAATAGGGGCTCAACCCCCCAGACCGTGGGGCTCCAAAGTTATAGTGAGCCATAATCTGCAGGTAAGCTTCCAACACAGCCCAGGCACAAAAGGAAAAGGCTGATTTCTTTTTCAAAAAACATAATTCTAAATGTATTTATTTGCCACTATTTCAAATGTCACAGAGACCTTATTTTTATACTTTTTAAAAAATTGCTTTATGTATTTTATATTTTGTAATTTCAACTTTTATTTTAGATTCAGGGGGTACATATGCCAGCTTATTACATGAGTATATAGCATGATGCTGAGCTTTGGGGTATGACTGATCCTATCATGCTGGTAATGAGCACAATACCCAATAGTTTTTTAACCCTTGTACACCCAACCACCCTCTAGTAGCGTCCAGTGTCTACTGTTGTCATCTTTATGCTCATGTATATCAAAAGTTTAGCTCCCACTTACAAGTGAGAATACGTGGTGTTTGGTATTCCGTTCCACTTAAGATAGTGGCCTGCAGCTGCAACCTTGTTGCTGCAAAGGACAAGATTTTGTTCTTTCATATGGCTGCGTAGTATTCCATGGTGGATATGTACCACATTTTCTTGATCCAATCCGCCATTGATGAGTATCTAGGTTGATTACATTTCTTTGCTATTGTAAGTAGTGCTGCGATGAACATACAAGTGTATGTGTGTTTTAGGTAGAATGATTTATATTCTTTTGGATATAAGCCCCGCAATGGGATTGCTGGGCCTAATGGTAATTATCTTTTAAGTTCTTTGATAAATCTTCAAACTGCTTTCCACAGTGTTTGAACTAATTTACATTCCCATCAACAGTGTTTAAACATTCCAGAAAAAGGCTGATTTCCAGGTAGCCAATATAAAGGACCAATTAAAATGCCCAAACTAAGCGTATACCATTTCTAATGCACAAACAATTTTATATGATGCTAAACCTTTTGTTTTTAGCAGTGGAAGGTCAATGTGACAACAGAAGAATTATGACATATTTCCCAAAAAAACATAAATTTGGTGAACAGGACCCTGAATTTTGTCAGAGTTTATCAAGCACTCCTTTTGGTGGAAATGTGATTATATTGCAGTAAGAGCTGAGAGTGAGGCTTCTGACTTGTCAACCAACTGGACCTCCCCTATATAGTAAAAGCTTTGGAGCTCGAGAGTACAGATTTTTGTGCCATGTCTTGAACCTCCAATAGTAGCAAAGGGAGAGAAGTTTAAGTATCCTTAGGGGTGCCCTGCAGATATATATCAAAGGCTTTGTAAAATGAATGTGAATTAGTCTTGGTTCTCAAGTGCCAGTGAAAATTTTTAAAAAGTGCTGGAAATGTCCAGGACAGCATGTTATATGCCATGGATCTCTGCACCGGATAAAGTTGTCAGATTCGAACAGCTGAGACTACATGAGCCAAAACTGAATTTAGTTGATGATATTTGAGTATAAGTCTCTGGCTCTTGTCAGCTTTTTCACTGGCCATATGGGGATTGTTGCATGCAGTAATGTATCTCTTATTACTACTGCTGTCTTTCGTTTCTTAATCGGGATTTTGATTTTCCTTTAACCTTCTTAGATTCTATATTGTTTCTGTTGGAGCACATGGGAGAGGATAGTAAACACTTCACTGTTTTTTGCATAATTACTCAACATCCACAAAAAGAGGAGAATATTCTCAAGAGAAAAGACAACCAATGGAGACTGAATTTGTGATAACCCAGATGATGGAATTAACAAATTAGTAACTATTATCACTATACTCAAGGAAAAAAATACTAATAGTCTACAGAAAGACAAGAAATACCAACTGAAAATAAAAACTCAAAAAGAATGGAAATTTCACAACTGAAAACCTCAATTTCTGATTTGGCATATTAGCTTCTTAAACCATATGAGTGGGGAGAGAGAGAGAGAGAGAGAGAGTGTGTGTGTGTGTGTGTGTGTGTGTGTATGTGTTTATCCCCTGCAGGAATATAAAGTATATCCCTTCTTAGCAGGTGTGAGTGTGGGGCAAGCAGGAAGGCAGGGGAGCCTTACCTGTGGGGAATGATCTGGAAGGCTTTGTATCTCTTCGCTTTTTGCTTTCAAAACAGCACTTCCTTCTGTGCTGTGTATCTGATGGTTTCTGTCAGTGTTCAGGCCTAAGGGGCTCATTTTGCCCTCGGCTCTGTTGATTCCTGCTTTTAACCACTTCTGCACATAGCTCCTCATTAGTCACAGTTCTGTTGCCTCTCCGAGGGGGAGTGGGGGAATGGCTGTCCCTTTGTCAAGATGACCTCTCTTTATAGTCCTATCCTAAGAAGAGTGAGCAATATCAAGGTACTGTCCTGGTGGCTTATCTTTATCCTAACTCATATTGCTTAACCTCTAAACATTCCCTCACAGGCAGGACAGCAGAGAGCTCTGACTTCAGTTGAGTTCTGAGGGATGAGAAAAGAGCTGGCTTGGTGTCCAGTCTCCAGGTAAACGTCATGAGGAAAGACATATTGTAGCAGACATTTACCCAGATTTGAGGCATAGAGCTGTAGATATCTACAGCAATTTTTACTGCCTCTGGATTTATTTCAAAACTGACAGATTTTGCTGATGGATTGGATGTGAAGTGTAAGAATAAGTGCAGAGTGAAAAATGACTCCAAAAATGTTTAATCTGCTCTACCGTATAGATGGAGTTGATTTTTAAAAGTTGAAAAATATTATAAGATGATTTTATTTACAGTAAGTTGACTTAGGATTGGACTTATTTTTTTTCTCCCATAGTCTTCACTTTGTTTTAAAATTTCCCACCAGCTTTCTTAAGGTATAATCAACAAATAAAAATTGTATATATTAATGGTATATAATATAATGTTTTAATATATGCCAGAATTGAGGTTTTAATGTCAGTTTGATAAACTGAGACAGGCTTCAAAACATTGAGAAAGAAGTGTGATTTTAAAGATTAGCCATGGAACCCAAGGAGCAAAGAAGGGAGAATCCAAAAATGTTGAGGAATGATGATGAAATAGAAACAATGGTTTGTAGTTGTGACGGAATTGAAGAACTATAGGTCATGACATGCCAGAAGGAATTATCTAGAATTCAAGAACAGAATACAAGAGGTGTTATTAGGGTGGAATGATTAAAAATGTGACTTCAGAGTTGTTTCTCTTATGAAAATGACTAAGTTATTTGTATCCAAGTGTATTCATTTTTTATTGCTGTACAACACATTATACATAACTAATAGGTTAAACCACATGTATTAACTGTGTTGTTATAGGTCAGGAGTCCAGGCATGGTCTGCCTGAGTCCGCTCATCAGAATATCACAGGCTGCACTAGATGCAGGCAGGGCATTGATCTCACCTGGACTTTTCAACACAGGAATATTCCAATTCCAATTTTATTCAGGTTGTTGGCAAAATTCAACTCCTTGTGGTTTTATGAGTAAGAGTCCTGGCTTCTTATGGCTGAACCTACAGTTTTCTGTCACATGGCCCACTCTTTAGGCAGCTCACGACATTGCTGTTGGCTTCTTTAAAGCCAGCAAGATGATATTTTATAGTAATCTGCTAAAATGGAGTTCTATATATTCATGCAAGTAACATACCAACACCTTAGCCATATTCAATCCCTTAGAAGCAAAGTTCCATACACCCTCAAGGAGGAAGATGATGCATTGTGGATCTTTTTAGGGATTATTTAATACAAAATGTGTTTGGGATTTAATTTTTATTAATTAATAATAGATAAATGATGAGAATATATCTTCAGACATGTAAGTCTATAATGTTTGCTTTGGATTCAAAGAATAGTATATTTTCTTTTTGTTGTTATTGAAATTTTGTACTCCACTTTCACTAACACTGTTTTGTAACTTTCAACTAATAGCTACACATGAGATTCTCAATCTACTAATTGAATATGATAAATCTACAATTACCTGTTATTCTTTTATTGAGAATTTTTGATGCAATAGCTATAAACCAATTTGAAATTTTTATCCAAGAAATTTCCAGTAGATAAGCAATGTGAATGCAAAAAAATGTAAGAGTGAAAAATGGCCATGACCTAAACTTTTATTAGTCATTCTATTTATGGAAACAATCTATAAAGACATTTCTACTTAATTTGATTTATCATAGATGTTCTTTCTAGTTTTCCAAAAAATTTCAGTAACCTGCCCTATATACAATGAAAATATATTTAAAGTTAATTTCTGTTATATTGAGTTGCTTATCAATAACATACTTTAAAAATACTTGAAAATCTCAAATGTCATTAAAGTTGGAATATTTCTAAGTTTTCAGATCATGTTACTAGAAGTTTCCTTTTAGTTTCCTCTTTAGAAAGATCATTCTCATGGGAGAGACTTTTAAATATTTTCACATAATTAAATTGATGTTTTGCAGGAGAATTAAAATTTCTGAAATCTATCTCAAGCACATATTGAATTAAACATTTAGCCTTTAGGCTGTATATTTAAATGATATAGGAAAAAAACTAACATCATTCAAGCTACACTGATGACTGCTGTATCATAATGACTAACATTATTTTTTCATTATAATAACTTTAATAAAGATTGATTTCCCTTACCAACTACCAGTCATTATTCCACACATATTACATGTATTACATATAATAATTCAATTAATATTTACAACAACGTTTTGAGTTAAGGTCTGTTATGCCCATTTTATACATACAGAAACTGAGATTCTGGAAAGTTAAGAAGTATGCAAAAACTCATACACTCAAATAACTGGCACAGTCAAAATTTGAATATAGGTAGTCTGACTGTAAGAGCTGCATTCTTAACAATATGCAACACACCAACACCAGATATTTTCAACAACTACTAGTTAGTGTCATTTACCATCATGAGTTAGTATTGAATGTTGCCAAAAGCTTGTATTAGACCATCAATTAGTGGCCAAATTTTTACTTAATGTAACTATATTATTCCACTATACATACATGCACACACACACATACACCATTTTATCTTGTTGATACAATGTATTCAAAATCAAGAAAGACAAGATTTAAAATTGTCTTTTATTAAGTGTTTTTACACATAATTTATTATTTTGCATGAAAAAAAAATGAGATACCAAAATCCCTCACCACATTCAAGGCCTGAATAACTCTAATCTTAATTGTGAAAGCTCTTTATTTGTTTGTTTTGAGGAAGAAGAAGATGATCTCATTATGCGCTAAGATTCTTGTCTAAAATTAATCACATAAGCATAATAAAATATTTACAAAAGGTCATATGATGTGTAAAAATTTTGATAAATTATTATTTAGCTTTCAAAATTATTAAAATATATTACCTTAAAGTTAAGTAGTTATTAATAAGAATTCATCTGGAAACTTGCTGAGAAATGCATCTATAAAAAACTATAGGATATTTGGAGAATCTATATAGCTAAAATGATATTGCTTTATTTTTAAAAATGAAAAGCAGTTGAACGCAATTGTACATAGAAGAAGTTAAAGGAATGAATAAAAAAGTGAGTGCGTGCATATGAATATTTGTGAATAGTAAATAAAATATATGCAGACATATACATTCTAAAACAAAATTTCCATATGCTCTATGTACTAGAATATTTTTTTCTCCAAGAAGAATTCAGCATTTATGACAACCCCAAATTTCTCACAAACTGAAAATTGTAGTACTTTCCTTATATATATTCAACAACTGTCCAGAGTTCAATAGGTTCGTATGACCCCAGAAAGAGGTGAGGCTAATAAAACTGGAAACTCTTTATGTTTTAAAAGGTGATGACCATGGAAGTAGAAGTGCAGTCTTTCAAACTGACAGGTAGTGTCAATCTATGCTAATAGTTCTGGATATAGACCTGTCACAGATAAAACTGTGGACTGGAGAGAGTACCTAGCAGTAGTCTTAAAAAAATATTGTGTGGTGTGGAAAGGAATTCCTGTTCAATTAAAGTGAGGGATGCCTACTTTTGCCATTAAATGTTTAAATGAAAGGCAATTATGTGATGGTTTAATAAATACTTCAATGGCTTAATTAACTTCCTTATACTATTATTTATTTGATGCCCATTATCTGAAGTGTAAGTGAATTTTGTTATGTGTGTTTTAGGTAGAGAGATTATCAATATATATATTTTCTGAAGTGAAAACATATTTATTTAAAAAATAAGTGTGAATACAGATTTTTAAAAAATTCTCTTTTATGTCTCTATAGCCAACAGTAAACATACAGAAAAAATAAAATGTTTTCCCATTTTTATATAGTCACTTGTTATTTTGCTATTTAGTTTTTTGGGGATTTCTATGTATGTTGTACATTAACTCTTTGTCAGATGTATGGTTTGCAAATATTTCCTCTCATCTGTAAATTGTCTTCTCATCCTGTTGATTGTTTCTTTTGCTATGCAGAAGATTTTCAGTTTGATGTAATCTCATTTACTTTTGCCTTTATTGCTGGTGGGTACTTCAGTGATCTTATCCAAATAATCCTACCTAGACCAATGTCATGAAGTGTTTTTCCTGTTTTCTTTAGTAGTTTCACAGTTTCAGGTCTTACATTTAAGTCTTTGATCAGTTTTGAGTTGATTTTTGTATTTCATGAGAGATAAGGGCCTAATTTCCCTCTTCTGCATGTGAATATGCAGTTTCGTCAACACCATTTATTGAAAAGATTGTCCTTTTCTCAATGTATGTTCTTGGTACCTTTGTTGAAAATTAGTTAGCTATAAATGCATGGATTTATAGCCAGGATCTCTATTCTATTCCATTGTTTGTGTCAGTTTTTATTCTATTGCCATACCGCCTGGTTACAGTGTCTTTGTAGTATATTTTGAAATCAGTTAGTGAGATTCTTTCAACTGTGTTCTTTTTGTTCAAGATTGAATTGGCTATTTGGGGTCTTTTTTCATTACATATGGATTTTAGAACTCTTTTTTTCTATTTATATGAAGAACATTGTTGGTATTGTAATAGGGATTGCATTGAATCTGATCACTTTGTATAATATGGACAGACATTTCTCAGAAGATGTGTAAATGGCCAGGTATATGAAAAAATGTTCAACTCATTAATCCTCTGGGAAATGAAAATCAAGACCACAATGAGGTATCATCTTACCCCAATCAGAGTGGGTATCATCAAAAAATATATATAAAATAAAAATAACGTGTTGGTGAGAATGTGGAGAAAAGGAGACCATTTCATACTGTTGGTGGGAATATAAATTTGCACATACGTTATGAAAAACATTATGACAGATACCTCAATAAATGCAAAGTAGAACTACCATATGATCCTGTAATCCCACAAGATCATATGGTAGTTCTATTATATATGGTGACTTGGATGAAACTGTTAGACAAATCAATTAAACTTTGTTTATATATAAACATTAGCTACTTTTAAACATTAAATGATTAAATAAGTATGTACTTCATTCTGGAGGGTATATGTTTCTGTTACTTCTGAAGCTTTTATTTTGTTGTGTTTATTCTTTTCATACATTTCTAATAGTTAAGCTTATATTCCCTTCATCCATTAATATATGTCATATTGGCATATGGCAATATGCCAAAACACAATTTAATTACACAGTTTAGGAACGTAAAAATTGTTATTTTTATGATAATATTATTTATACTTAGCATAGTTTTATGTCTCATATATATCCAAAGAGATAGCTTCACTTTCTTGTATATTGTAGGTCTATTCACAGTAGTCCAAATATAGAACCAACCTCAGTGTTCATCAGTAAATGAATTAATAAGGAAACTGTGGTATATATACACAATGGAATACAATTAACTCATAACAAAGAAGGAAATCCTGTCATTTACTACAACATGAATGAATCTAGAGGACATTATGTTAGGTGAAATAATCCACACACAAAAAGACAAATACTGCATAATCACACTCATATGTGTAATCTAAAAGAATTTCATGTAATGGAAGTAGAGAGTATAATAATGGTGGTTATCCGAAGCTGGAGTGTTTTGCAAGGAAGAGGACATGGAATATTTTGGTCAAAGGATGCTGAAGTATAATTAGATAAGAGGAATACATTTATATGTCTTAGGAAACCATACCATCTTTCTTTCTTTCTTTATTTCCTTCCTTCCTTCCTTCCTTCCTTCCTTCCTTCCTTCCTTCCTTCCTTTCTCTCTTTCTCTCTTTCTCTCTTTCTCTCTTTCTCTCTTTCTCTCTTTCTCTCTTTCTCTCTTTCTCTCTTTCTTTCTTTCTTTCTTTCTTTCTTTCTTTCTTTCTTTTTTCTTTCTTTCTTTCTTTCTTTCACAGAATCTTGTTCTATTGCCCAGGCTGGAGTGCAATGGGAAGATCACAGTTCACTTCCTGGGCTCACGTGATCTTCCTGCCTCAGCCTCCTAAAGCAGCAGGGACCACAGGTACACGCCACCACAGCAAGCTACTTTTAAAATTTTTGGTAGAAAAGGAGTCTCACAGTGTTGGCCAGACTGGTCTCAAACTCTTGGCCTCAAGTGTTCCCCCAGCCTCAGCCCCCTCAAAGTGTTGGGATTACAGGCATGAACCACCATACCCAGCTCACCTACTGCCTTGATATAGTAATCAATTGCATGCTCTCCGAGGATATAAACCTATACTTGCATAATGTGTTGAACAAGGAAATAATGAGTCAATGCTTGGAGAATTACACTAATGTGATTTTACCTGATCAAATTGAAATTTCAACATAAAAATTAACTTTTAAAAAATGTCAGAGGCCAGACGTGGTGGGTCATGCTTATAATAGATCTGTATATTGTAGATCTATTCACAGTAGCCAAGATATGGAACAAACATAAGTGTTCATCAATAAATGAACGAGTAAGAAAAATATGGTATATTTTGGGATCACTTTGGGAGGCCAATGTGAAAGGATTGCCTGAGGCCAGGTTTTCAGATAAGCCTGGCTGACATAGCAAGAGCCCATCTCTAAATAAAATAAAATAAAATAAAATAAAAATAAAATAAAAAATTAAATTAATTAATTAATTAATTAAATTAGCTGAGTGTGGTGGTACATACCTGTAGTCTCCAGCTACTTGGGATGCTGATATAGGAGAACCATTTGAGTCTGGGTGGTAGAGGCTACAGTGAGTTGTGATCTTACCTCTACACTCCAGCCTGGGTGACAGAGCAACACCCTGTCTCAAAAAAAAAAAAAAAAAATCAGGACATAATTTCTGTCTGATTTTATTTCCTGGATCACCAAGTGGACAGATCTCCATGGGACATTATAAAAATGTATGTTTCTTTAGAGTAAAAAAGTTGTTCAATAATTTTTACTACTTAAAGCAAATATAACCTACTTTAAAGGTCTATCATACTAGCAATTCAATTTCAATTTTATTTTCTTAACAGAAGATTTCACAATTTTTCTAATCACAATAACATAAATGCTGAACTATATATGCAATTTATTTCAACAAGAACATAATGTATCATTCATCCCTGTTGAAATTTAAATTGATGCTAATGTTTTCTGATATGTCAACCTCATATTTGTTGGTTCAATCAACATCCCAGTGCAGTACTTATTAAAATATATATATATATTCTATAACACTGAGGAAATAAACTCTAAATTGTCCCTCTGGGCCTTCAGGAATCAAAGACTGGGAAAGATAAAAATAAGCTCTACGTTATATCAATATAAAACAAAACAGTTGTTAATATATTCAACAAATATTTATTCAGATCTGCACTTACAGTTTAAGGAACTGTGTCCCTAAATCACAAGAGAAAATAAAGATAAAATCTACCTTTGCGGCAACAAATTATTAAAGGTAAGGGATAGTATTTCTTAATGATTTATATAATAATACCTAACCACTTAATGTATATTATGGATCTATAGGTGAGTGTTTATATATGGGGCTGTATGTATGTGAATTGGTGTGGGTATATGTGGGGGTGGGGTGCAGGGTGTGTCAGTGTATATGTGCCCACGTGTGTGTGTGTGTGTGTGTGTGTGTGTGGCTGTTTGGATGTCAAGATGTGGACATGTGTGTATGTGGGTGTTTAGGGGTTGTGGAAATAAGTAACAGTGTGCACATGTGCGTGTATGTGCACTTGTATACATAAATGTGTGTGCATGTGCATGTGTGGAGTTCATTTGTGTCGTTGGTTCTCAACCAGAAGAAATTTTGCCTACCAGGCAATATTTGGCAACATCCCCATTCATTTTTGGTTGTCACAATAGGAAGGGAGATGTACTACTGTATTCTAGTGGGTAGAGACTAAGGAGTTAATCACTAGATATTGCTTAAACTCTTGCAATGCACACTGTCTGCAACCCCACACAAAAATTTTCCCACAGACAGCAGAATACCAACGGTGCTGGACTTGAGAAACACTGGGGGGGGGGGGTGGGTGGTGTGGTGGGGGAGTTATGAGAATGTTGTAAAACTTGCACAGTGTAAGCAATCAATAATGTTTTCTGTGATTTTATGCTTCGTGTCATAAACAAAACCTGAGGCTATCTTATCATGTTGCTTTGCATCATTGTTATCCAACACACCTGGGAAGATTTTTGCTATTCTTGCCTGACAAGCCATCTATGAAGAAACATTTAACACCTCTTTAATGTGAGTAGGAGACTTATAAATTTTTTCCAAAACCATAAAAGAAACTATTCTCACAAATATTCTTTTCAGAGACCCTCAGAAAAAAAAAACCAAAAAAAAAAAAACCTTTTTTTAAAAGCTACTGAGAGATACTCATTGAATTTTGCTACCAAGACATTAAGTCATGACTGATTAAATAAGAATTCTGGCATGTCTAAGATTGAGTTTCTCTGGAAATAGTTGACTCATTATTACTGGTTTATTACCAAAAAGATAACTTTATTAAGTTGGAGTCTGTGTATATTGTTGGATGTAAAATATTAAATATATTGGAATGTAAAATTATCTTTACATTTACATTTTCTTGTCTATAGTCCATGAAGAAATTTTAGTATTAAAAATAACATTCACTCGTTATGGTTTTTTTTTTTCTAGGAAAGTTCTCTTTGTCAGCCATATCATAAGCTATATCTTAGGTTTGATTTGATATTGGGTAGATTATTTAATGCCACACCTTTATTATTATTTCTGTTTTTCTCAGTTTCTGGATTTTTCAGGATCCTCTTGATAGTAGAAAAGGCTGAAAATGATATTCTAATTTATTACTGCATTTGCTTGGGGCACTTTTTTTATTGAAATGACACTAAATCCACTGGGAAGTAGAAACTATGGGTTTGATGAAGATGGAGTCCACACATCTCTGAGCAAACCTTTGACTGTTACTATAGCTGTCAAAATAAACTGATATGAATTATGAAAAAAGAGAATTACCATTTTTAACTGCTAGATGTCCTCCTAGAACATATTTTTTTGCTCATCATATTTAACAAATATACTTTCTCTGGCATGAATTTGTAAAATTCCTACTATATAGAGATTGTGTGCCTGTTGAAGGCAAGTTTGTTTATTTGCACAAGGACATGCATGCTACAATCTCAAATATAGGGTTATATGGGGCAGCCCTTATACAGTTTACTTTGAAAGCATATATTTATAATAGCTACATGCTGTCAATTTCTTCCTGAAATAGTAATGCACAATGTCACAGATGATATTTAACTATTGTTATCCTGTATAAATGTAATGTTCTTTTTTCCCTTGGTTTTGGCAGAATGCTAACTATACACCTTTTGGAAGTCCAGAGGAAAGAGGCACCATTTTATTTAATTTGCACTTTCTCTTCCATCTGTAATGGCATCCAAGTGGAAATATAACCATTAGGGTAGTCCATCCATGTTCTAAGACAGTTACTGTTGTTTAAAACAAGCCAACTGATATAAATAAGTTGATGTATTCAGTTTGTGTGGTTGTCTTTTGGTCTGTCAAAAATGCTTCCATTTTCTTGTCCTCTTTAAAGCATTTTACAAATGCCTTATAAAGAAATCAGAGAGAAGGGACATACAAATCAGACTAATCTTTTGCCTGTGGGTTTATCTTTAATACATTATTATCTGTCTATTTTTTTTCATTTTGCCAAGCAAGGAAACCCGATCATGACCAAAGTCATTTATTTCTTGAGGCTACAATCAGGGCATTGCTGCTTCCTTGATGAGTGAATATATTCACTGGAAGGAAAGACAAATTGGCATCTTAATTCAGGTTAAATAAGATTAGACAAAATGGTTATCAACTGTCAGTCACATATCACTGAAAATAAAGCTATTCTGGTTTCTTCTACAAAAATGTCTGAATTTAAGCTTCTTACATGTTCATGAAATTATTCTGGGTCATGAAAATATATGTTGAAGAATTTAAAGAGACATGAGAAAACTGGCTTTCAGGTAGCAATTAGCAGACTAAACATAGAATTAGAGAATTAGGGGCTTCCTATCTTATTAACAAATGCTTTTTAATTAGTGCAACAGACTGTTAATGGATGATAAAGAAGTCTGTAGTCCATGATCTACATGAAAACATTTAGCTGATGTGTTATTTTATTCTTTATTCTTTTTTTTCTTTTTTCTCCCCCAACATTGTCTCCCTCTGTTGTTCAGGCTGGAATGCAGTGTCACAATCTCGGCTCACTGCAACCACATCCTCTTGGGCTCAAGTGATCCTCCCCCCATCAGCCTCCTTAGCAGCTGGGACTACAGGTGTGTGCCACCCACTGCGTCTGGCTGACATGTTCTTTAGGTTTTCCCATTTCTTTCATATTTCCCAGGTCCATGAACAAGATTTTGCTGTGAAAGGATAAATATTACTACAGTGTTCTCAAATAGGCCAAATATAAAGTCATACTGTACTAGTTATATAGAGATCTATACATGTTACCAAGAAACTCTTTAAGAGATTTAATATTAAAATGAGATTATAAAATAAAAAGCAAATATTTCCTTTCCTATTAATAATGTATCTAAATTAATTTAGGATGTGTTAAATATTTAATGAGAACCACATAGAGAAGCATGAGGGTACAAAATGATGAGGGCCATTTTCATATAATTTTTGGAAGCAAAATACATATGAAGTAATCAAAATTTCTTAACTATGATGCACAATCACTAATATTGGTAGTTACTTCAGTGAAAATATTACATATTATATAAAGTCATTAATTATTAAAATAATGTTTATTTATTTATTTATTATTATTATTTTGACATGGACCTGCTCTTGTCGCCCAAGCTAGAGTGCAATGGTGCAGTCTCGACTCACTGCAGCCTCAACATCCCAAGTTCAAGTGATTCTCCTGCCTCAACCTCCTGAGTAGCTGGGATTATAGGCACCTGCCACCACGCCACGCTAATTTTTGTATTTTTAGTAGAGATGGGGTTTCACCATGTTGGCCAGGCTGGTCTTGAACTCTGGACCTCAGGTGATCTGCCTGCCACAGTCTCCCAAAGTTCTGGGATTACAGGTGTGAGCTACTGTGCACAAAATAATTGCTTAAATACCTAAATTTGTTGGTGTAAATAATAATAATGTTTTACTGTTCATTTGTTTTAAATCTAGAAATGCCATCAGGATGTATATCAGAGATAGAGTGGAAACTCAGATTCAAACATTTGTGCACTTTATATGGAGTAACCTTGGGCTTGTCACTTTGTCTAAGTTTTCATTTTTACAAGAAAATATGTGAACTTCACATGATTATTTTGATGGCAACACAATTTGTGTTAAACCTTTCATAAATACTGAAATATGTCAAAATTCGAACAGGTATTTATTATATGCCGTAGAGCAGAAGTATGCAACATACTGAGAGACATACAGGCAAATTAAAAGTAGTTCATTATTTCACATAAGCTTACATTTCAGATAGATTCATAGACACATAGTCATAAGTTCAATGTTAAGAACTAAACAAATAGCAATTGAGTGAAGTATCAGCCATTAAGATCCAACTGAGTTTAAAAATGCTTTAAAGTATGGTTATTACCTTAAAATATTTATCATTTTCTGTTCATTTTATTCCTTCAAAGCAGAGTATTTTCCAGTATTTTTCCAGTGAAGGTCTTATATCAGTAAATTCTTTATGCTTTCTATTTTTTGAAAATTTTAAAAATTTCATATTCATTCTTAAAGAATGCTTTTGCTGGTCTAGACTGACCTTGTCCCCACTGTCCCTCCCATTTTCAGCATTTAAAACTTGTTCCACTTCCTTATATCTCCACTTTTCTTAATAGAAGTGAGCAGTTTGAGTATTTATAGCATTGTTCTTTTGCATGCCATTAGCCTTTCTTTGGCTAGTTTCTATATATTCTCTTAATCTTTGTTTACAGTAGATTGACTATAGTGTGCTTAAGTGTGGTTTTCTTTGTATTTCAAAAAGCCCAAACAGCAAAGACAATCCTAAGCAGAAAGAACAAAGCTGGAGACATCATGCTACCCAACTTTAAACTATTCTACAGGGCATATTAATCAAAACAGCAGGTTACTGGTATAAAAAGAGACACACAGCCCTGTGGAACAGAATAGAGAACTGAGAAATAAGGCCACACATCTACAACCACCTAATATTTGACAAACTTGACAAAACCAAGCAATATGGAAAGGATCACCTATTCAACAAATGTTGATGCGATAAATGGCTAGCCATATGTAGATTAAAACTGAACCCTTTCCTTACACCGTATACAAAAATCATCTCAAGATGGATTAAAGACTTAAATATAAAACCCATAACTGTAAAACCCTGAAAGACAACCTAGGCAATACCATTCTGGACATAGGAACAGGCAAAGATTTCATCAAGAAGACACCAAAAGCAATTGTAACAAAAGCAAAAATTGACAAATGGGATCTAATTAAACTGTTTCTGTACAGCAAGGGAAACTATCAACAGAGTGAATAAACAACCTACAGAATGGGAGAAAATTTTTGCAACCTATGTATCTGACAAGGGTCTAATATCCAGTATTTATAAGAAACTTAACTTTCTTTTTACAAGAAAAAACAAATCCATTAAAAAAAGTGGGCAAAGGACATGAACAGACATTTTTCAAAAGAAAGCATACATGCAGCCAACAATTACATGAAAAAAAGCTCAACATCATTGATCGTTAGAGAAATGCAAATTGAAACAACAATGAGATACCTATTATCTATCCTAATAATGTCAAAAAATAACATGTTGGCGAGGTTGTGGGGAAAAAATGCTCATACTCTGTTGGTGGGAGCGTAAATTAGTTCACTCATTGTGGAAGACAGTGTGATTCCTCAAAGACCTAAAAACAGTAATAACATTCAACCCAGCAATCCTGTTACTGGTTATATACCCAAAGGAATAAAAAATTGTCCTAGTATAAAGACACATGCATGTGTATGTTCATTGTAGCACTATTGACAATAGCAAAACATGCAATCAACCTAAATGCTCATCAGTGGCAGACTGAATAAAGAAAATGTGGTGCACATACATTATAGAATACTATGCAGCCATAAAAAAGTGAGATTATGTGCTTTGTAGAAACATGGATGAAGCTGGAGGCTGTTATACTTAGCAAACCAACACAGGAACAGAAAACCAACTACCGCATGTTCTCATTTGCATATGGAAGCTAAACGATGAGAACACCTGGACACATAGAGAGGAACAATACACACTGGGGCCTATTGGAGGGTAGAGGGTGGGAGGAGGGAGAGAATCAAGAAACATAACTAATGGGTACTAGGCTTAATATCTAAGTGACAAAATAATCTGTATAACGAACTCCTGAGATACGAGTTTACTTATATAACAAACCTGCACATGTATCATTGAACTTCCGATAAAATTTTTAAAAAACAGTTCACTTCCCTTGAAATATCTGTAAGTTTATGTCTTCAACATATTCCAAATATCTCAACCATATTAAAAGAAAATTGCCCCAATGTTTCACTCAGCAATTGCTCCATGTAGGTTCTATGTAGCTTTCCGTGTGTGTGTGTGTGTGTTTCCATAAATTACTGAGGTTCTGTTTGAATTTTCCACATTTTTATTAACAAATCTACATATTTGCTGGTTATTTTCTTCAGTGTCATCTCTTTATTAGATAGCAACAGATAATTTTAAAAAGGTATTTTTCTGTTAATATCTCACAGGTATTGTACCAGTGTTTCACTTAATCCAAATCTTTTGACAATATTTAGTACTGTTGGCCTTTTACACTTCAGTCATTGTTTCTCAGGAGTATAATGGTATTTTATACTTTTTTTGAAGGCTAGTAAGATTAAATACATTTTAATGTATTTATTGGCCATTTGGATAGCTTCCTTTGTGAAATTCTGTTTAGGTTGCTTGTTCTATTATTATTCTGTTATTTTTTTCTTTTATATATCTTACAAATTCAAATTATTTGTCAATTTGTTAAACATATCTTCTGCTACTCTGTGTCTTGCTTTTTTATTGGTACATAATTATATATATTTATGAGGTAAATGTGACATTTTGATACATGCATACAATGTTGAATGAACAAATCAGGGTAATTGAAATACTCATCACCTCAAATATTTATAATTTCTTTGTGTTGGGAGCATCCTAATTTTTTCTTTTCTAGCTGTTTTTTGAAACATACAAGAAATTATTGTTAACTATAGTCATCTCACTGTGCTATCAAATGCTAAAACTTCTGCCATCTATCTAACTGCATGTCTGTACCCGTTAATCTATCTCTCTTCATCCCTCTCTCCTCACTATCCTTACCAGCCTCTGGCGACCACCATACTACTCTCTACTTCCTTGAGGTCAACTTTTTTACCTTCCCACATATGAGTGAGTATACGTGATACCTGTCTTTCTGTGCCTGGCTTATTTAACTTCACATAGTGACCTTCAGTTCCATCCATATTGCTGCAAATGTTGATCCTAAAGAGATAAAGAATATTCTATGGCTTATTTTTTACTCTCTCACGAATTGCTTTTGGTAAACAGAAATTCTCAGTTTAGTGGATCTAATTAACAATCATTTCTGTTAAAGTTAGTGATTATTGTAAACTTTTAAAGAAATATTTAACAACTATAAATAATAAAGGTACACAACTACATTATACTGTAGTCTTTCCGATTTTGCCTGTAATTTTTGTGTATCCAATGTATCTGGAACTGATTTTTTGTTATTATGATGGGAATTCTATTTTTCCCAAATATTTAACCAACTTGTTTACTTTCATTTATTATAACTACCACATTATCTAAATCATAGAATTAGAGAGTTTTTCTTTTTTTTTTTTTTTTTTTTTTTTTTTTTGAGACAGAGTCTCGCTCTGTCGCCCAGGCTGGAGTGCAGTGGCGCAATCTTGGCTCACTGCAAGCTCCGCCTCCCGGGTTCACGCCATTCTCCTGCCTCAGCCTCCTGAGTAGCTGGGACTACAGGCGCCCGCCACCGCGCCCGGCTAATTTTTTGTATTTTTAGTAGAAACGGGGTTTCACCGTGGTCTCGATCTCCTGACCTTGTGATCCGCCCGCCTCGGCTTCCCAAAGTGCTGGGATTACAGGCGTGAGCCACCGCGCCCGGCGAATTAGAGAGTTTTTCAAAATTTTACCGTATATCTAATTATGTGCTTATGTTTTGCACAGTGTTTTGGTATACAGCTTTTATTCGGGTTAGAAATGTTTTGGTTTTTTGTTTTTTGTTTTTTGTTTTTTGTTTTTTGTTTTTCTATCCCAGATTTAATAATGTTTTAAATTGTGAATGGAGGTTGAGTTTTATTACATGCTTTCACTGCCTCATTGAAGGTAATATGACTTACCTTCACTAGTTAATTTTAAGATTTTTTTTTGTATTTGGTTTGTAACAGTTTTTTGTGTATGTGTGTGTTTTAGTTGGTGGAGAGTGGTGTTGGAGGTGGCTTGGTAGAGTTTTCTTTTTATTTAACCTACTTGAAATTCATAATGATTCTCTGATACATTTTTGTCATCTTTGAAAAATTTTCAAACTTTACGTCTTCAAATATTGTTTCTACCAACCTATTTTCTCCTTCTGGTTCTCAAAGTATTCATCAATTTGACCAGCTCACTGAGTTCTTGTATCACACAAATATTTTTCCTCATCTTCCTTTTCTTTGTTTTCTTCATGCTGTATATCTATATGATTTTCTGACTCATCTTCCAGTTCACTGTTTCTCTCAAATAAGACTCATTTGCTTCTGTTACATTCTTAATTTTAGTTTTTGTATTTTTCAATTGTAGAAACACTACTTTCCTTTTGTAATTCTGTCTAGCTATTTCTTCACATTATTCATATAATATTGTCACATTTTGAATACATATTCATCATAGTTCTGTTAAAATTTATGGCTAATTAATCTAAATCTGAATCTCCTTTAGTGTCTGTCTACCATAGTAAATAGATAGAGAGGGTTTCCAGGGACTATAGGAATTCAGCTGGCTTGAGCAATCAGCCTGATTTATAGTTTTCTATCTTACAGCCTGCTTTTTGCAATACCTGTGTGGTGTGCAGTCACCTACTGGGTTGAAACCAGTTCCCGACAGACCTCAGTAACTTACAAGTGAAGGCCAGTGAACTTTCCTCATTACCATGCTAACATCTCCACCCTGGAAGGATCTGTAGCTTCATTTCCATGACATGCAACCCACATGGTGGCAGGGTGACTCACTGAGTTTGTGCTACAGGGACCCCTCCTTTACATGAGATAATGTACCCTCTCCATTGCCCCATAAAGCCCTCTTGTCACTTTCCCTTGAGGAGACACTGCTTTGGAGACTATTCCTGGTGTTCTTCTTACTTTTAACAAGTAATAAAACTCCTATTGATCAAAACCTGCATTCTCATGAATGCTTGTCAAGTGAATGAACCCTGGTTTTGGGTGGGGGGGGTGGGAGTGACATAAACTTTTATTCCTCTTCATTTTTGTTAAATGACTATCTTTTCATATGCTTTGTTACTTTTGATTCAGTGCTGGGCATTGCATATAAATAAATTTAAGAATTTAAGCATAATTTAAGGTCATGGTTGCTGCTATCTTTCTTCAGAGATAATTTACTTTTTCTTATAGAAAGTAACTTTGTTGGAGGTAGAACTAATCCAATCCGGTAGTGAATGGATTCAAATCTTGGTTTCACTCATCATGAGGGCTGATCTCTTAGAAGTTCATCCTCATATCCTGTGTGTAGCCCTTCAAAATTACCAACTGAATACCTGGTTGTGTGTTAGGTCTCTTCTTGGACTCTTAGCAGTTAAAAATGGTAACTCTCTTTTTTCATAATTCACATCAGTTTATTTTGACAGCTATAGTAAGAGTCAAAGGTTTGATCAGAGATGTGTGGGCTGCATCTTCGTCAAACTCATAGTTTCTACTTCCCAGTGGATTTAGTGTCATTTCAATAAAAAAGTGCCCCAAGACAAATGCAGTAATAAATTGGAATATCATTTTTAGCCTTTTCTTCTATCAAGATGATCCTGAAAAATCCAGAAACTGAGAAAAATAGAACTAATAAAGGTGTGACATTAAATAATCTACCCAATATTAAATCATCTACCTAGGATATAGCTAATGATATGGCTGACAAAGAGAACTTCCCTTAAAAAAAAAAAAAAAAAAAAAAAAGCATACTGAGTGAATGTTATTTTTGACATTAAAATTTTTTCATGGACTAAAGAAAAGGTAAAGGTCCCATGCAAGTATTGGCAACTGCGCTCAGCTTCTCAGCCTCACTTTTGGTTTCATAGTTGGCAAGTTCCTCAAAAGAAGAAGTGGTGCCACTTGTTGGTCTTACCTTCCCAGATTCTCCTTTGCCCTGATTCTTAGTCATTGAGAGTTTTGCCTCCCTTGATAGCTCTCAAATGCTTTATTCATTTTTGAAAAACTTTGTACAGTTCTTTTCTTTACTCTCTGCTGTGAATTTAAGTCAGTTGGTCCACCATTTCTATAATTGGAAATCTCCATGTGGAGATGTCTTGCCAAAATTTAGCCACTGAGCAAGTGACTTTGCTGACTTGGCACAGCAGGGGATTCACAAACTTTTCAGAAATGACAATGTTATCTGTTCTGCTATAGTTTCCAGTGAAGTGCTAATACTTTCAATATATGTAATATGATATTATGTTAAATATAATTATATTAAATAACTAAATATGTTATATATTTATTTTAATCCCCTTAATTTTCAGTGTAATACTATATGACATTAGTATATTTCTTGTGTACATGTCTATATTTTGAGAATACTAACAACTAATTAATACATAAAAGTTCATTTATTCAAGCTTTTAAAATGTGTCATGTAATCCAAATGAATGGTCCAAACAGCATTTTCTGAATGTATGGGACTTGTTTATGAGCACCCATTATACCATCTTTATAATTTTCTTATATAGCTTTAAAAAGAAACTATTTAGAGAAAAATTAAATATTGAATGTAAAAATACTTCAAAACAGATGTTTAAAAATCTAATTACCACCTTAACCATTGTTATATAATACAAATAAGTTAAAGAGAGTATTACACACAATGCTCTTAATTTATATTATTTTTATAATGATATAATTGGGCCTTTTTAATCCTTCTTAATTTATAATTTATCTTTTTATTAAAAATAAATAAATATTGAATATTGTTGCTTTACTATTGTTTTTCTTTAGTTGGATTTATAATTTTTATGTAGTATTTTGAATGTAATGTATTCTATTGCTATTTTTTAGTGGTTAACTTTTACTTTTTAACAAATATACTTAAAATTATAATATAGTCAACTATAAGGTAGTTAGATAATTACTATCACCTCATTACTTTTAAAATAAAGGATTTCTTCACAGTATCCTACTTCATATGTTTTGAGTTTATCATCTGGAGTTGTAATTGAGATTGCACAATTATTTTAATGTAATTATTAATTTTTATAATTAAATTATTTTACCTTTATCTTATGAGTCAAGTTTTATTATGTTCTACATCATTGTTATGTTTGTTCTAGAGAAATATCATATTTTCTATGAATAAATATTAGTTCTGACAGTTTTTACTTTATATATTTCTGTGCCTTGTTATTTCAACTAACATTGTTTTCTTGCTATTAAGTTCTTTATATAAGCTGGATGTTAGCCTCTTATCAGATACATGGTTTGCAAATATTGTTACAACTTATTCTGTATATTGTCTCTTTACTCTGCTTATTGTTTCCTTTGCTGTCCAAAAGCTTGCTAGTTTTATGTAATCCACTTTATTTTCGCTTTTGTTGCCTGTGCTTTGGGATTTATATCCCAAAAATTATTGCCCAAATTAATGTCATAGAGCTTTTCCCCCATATCTTCCAGCTGATCTTTGACAAAGTCAACAACAATAAACAATGAGAAAAGGATACCCTATTCAATAAGTGGTGCAGGGAAAACTGGCTAGCCATACGCAGAAGAGTAAAGCCAGACTCCTACCTCTCACCATATACAAAAATTGACTCAAGATGAATTAATGATGTAATGTAAGACCTCAAACTATAAAAATCATAGAAGAAAATTTAGGAAATATTCTGCTAGGCACTGACCTAGACAGAAGCAAATTGTGAGTTTTTGTGTATTTGTGTGGTTTAAGATTTCCTTCTGGTATGAATTTCTATTTCACTGTGGTCTGAGAGATGATTGGTATACTTTTTTTTTTTTTAATTTATAGAGACTTGCTTTATGACTGAGCATAAATCTTAGAGTATGTTTCAAGTGCAAATGAGAACATACATTCTGTGGTTGGGTAGAGTATTCTTCAGATGTCTATTGGACCCAGTTTGTCCAATGTTGAAATTAAGGCCAGAATTTCTTTGTTTCTGCCTCTATGATCTGTCAAATGTTGTCATTAAGTCTTGAAGTCTCTGCTGTTATTGTGTGGCTGTCAAATTATTTCCTTAGTTCTAGAAGCAATTGTTTTATAAATCCAGGTGTTCCAATGTTTGATGTGTATATATTTTGGATAGTTAAGTCTCCTTGTCAAATTTTTACTATTATGTAATGCCTTTTTTTGTCCTTCTTTACTGTTGTTGGTTTAATGTCTATTTTATTTGATACAAGAACAGTGATCCCTGCTCTTTCTTGTTTCCCATTTTTGTGATAAATCTTTCTCTTTTGCTTTACTTTGAGCATATGAGTGTTGTTACATGTGAAGTGGGTTTCTTGAAGATAGCAGATGAATGTGTATTTTTAAAAAAATCTACTATGCCACTCCATGTCTTTTAAATTGAGAATTTAGGCCATTTATATTCAATATTAATATTGATATCTGAAGTTTTGTTCCTGTTGTGTATTTACTTAGTTGCTTTGTTGTTTCAATTGTGTAGTTGCCTTACGGGATCAACTGGTTCTGCATTTGTGTGTTCTTTTGTAGTAGCAAGTATCATTCTTTTCTTTCCATGTTTAAAACTCTTTTAACCATCTCTCCTAGGGTCAGTCATCTGGTGATGAATTCCGTTAGTGATTGCTTATTTGCTAAAGATTTTACTTCTTCTTTTATGCAACTTAGTTTGGTGAGACATGAAATCTCTGCATGGTAGTTATTTTGTTTAAAAATGCCCTTCCCGCCCCCGCCCCCCGCCCCCCCGTCTCTTCTGGCTTGTAAGATTTCTGCTGAGAAGTCTGCTGTTAGTCTGCTAAGTTTCCTTTTACAAGTATTAAAACCCTTTTCTCTAGCTGCCATTAACACTTATTCTTTTGTGTTGACCTTGGATTGATTACCATGGGCCTTGGGGATGGTCATCTTGTATAGTATTTCACAGAAGTTATGTGGATTTCTTGCATCTGTATGTTAACCTCTCTAGCAAGATTGGAAAAATTTTGCTAAATTATATCCTTAACTATGTTTTCCAAGTTGCTTACTTACTCTCCTTTTTTCTCAGAAATGTCAGTAAGCCATAGATCTGGTTGCTTTATGTAATGCCATACCTTGAAGGATTTGTTCATTATTTTTTGTTATTTTTTCTTTATTTTTGTCTGACTGAGTTAATTTGAAGGATGAGTGTTTGAGCTCTGAAATTCTTTCTTCTGCTTGGCCTAGTCATTTTTAAGGCTTCCAGTTGTATTTTGAAATTTCTGTTGTGAGTTTTTCAATTCCATAAATTCTGTCTGGTTCTTTTTTTTTTTTTTTTTTTTTCAAATGGATATTTGTTTTTTATTATTTTTCTTTTTTTTTAAATTTATTTATTATTATACTTTAAGTTGTAGGGTACATGTGCATAACGTGCAGGTTTGTTACATATGTATACTTGTGCCATGTTGGTGTGCTGCACCCATCAACTTGTCATTTACATCAGGTATAACTCCCAATGCAATCCCTCCCCCCTCCCCCCTCCCCATGACAGGCCCCTGTGTGTGATGTTCCCCTTCCTGAATCCAAGTGATCTCATTGTTCAGTTCCCACCTATGAGTGAGAACATGCGGTGTTTGGTTTTCTGTTCTTGTGATAGATTGCTAAACAAATTTACAAGAAAAAAACAAACAACCCCATCAAAAAGTGGGCAAAGGATATGAACAGACATTTCTCAAAAGAAGACATTCATACAGCCAACAGACACATGAAAAAATGCTCTTCATCACTGGCCATCAGAGAAATGCAAATCAAAACCACAATGAGATACCATCTCACACCAGTTAGAATGGCGATCATTAAAAAGTCAGGAAACAACAGGTGCTGGAGAGGATGTGGAGAAATAGGAACACTTTTACACTGTTGGTGGGATTGTAAACTAGTTCAACCATTATGGAAAACAGTATGGCGATTCCTCAAGGATCTAGAACTAGATGTACCATATGACCCAGCCATCCCATTACTGGGTATATACCCAAAGGATTATAAATTATGCTGCTATAAAGACACATGCACTCGTATGTTTATTGCAGCCCTATTCACAATAGCAAAGACTTGGAATCAACCCAAATGTCCATCAGTGACAGATTGGATTAAGAAAATGTGGCACATATACACCATGGAATACTATGCAGCCATCAAAAAGGATGAGTCTGGTTCTTTCTTAATACAGCTGTATTGGCATTAAAAATCATAAAAAATTTGTTTGGTTTATTGGTATTAGATTTTAACTTTATTTTGGATTTCATTGAATTTCCTTGTTTCATTGATCTTTTGTATTTTTTGTAGTGTCCATTTCACTTATTTCTTCTGTAATCTAAATTATTTCCTTCATTTTACTAACTTTGGGCTTAGCTTGTTCTTGTTTTTCCACCTACTTGAGGTGCAATGTTAGGTTGTTTATTTGAGGTCTTTCTTTTTTCTTGATATAAGCATTTATTGCTATAAACTTCCTTTTTAAATTTTAAAATAGCTTTTGCTATATTATATTGGATTTGGTTGAACTCTATACTTTAAACAGGTGAACTTTCTATTATGTAACCTATGTATCATATTTAGTGCAAATGTGTTCCAAGATTAGTGTTTTTTTAAGTCAATAAGTTATTCTGCTGGAAAGAAAATTTACCTTATGTTGTCCATGGTGATTATTCCTCAAATTACATTTTCACTGATATTAAAATTGCTGATTCACATTATTATTGATTAATATTGGGAGTATACCTTTTACTGTATTTTTATTTGTCAAATATACATACATACATATACACATATAGCTTTTAATTTGCTGCTTATAACAAAATATTACTGAGACTTTGAGTTTTTAACATTTTATTTTTAAGAATTAGCAGACTAATTTGCATTATTTATTATAATAGTGTTCTTTGCATTTTTTCTCCTTACCTTCACTAACTTGTGTTAGATTTAATTTCCATCTTTGTGAAAATATTTTATTTGCAAAACTAAATATTTTGTAATTTTTAGTTATTCAACTGATTGTTTTCTACTTTATAGCCATATTAGAGTTTATTTTGTCATTGTGCTGCAGCTTCATGTTCTGGGGTAAATACCCAGGGTTTGTTGTCTGGTGCCAGGAAGATTTAGGACACCGACACGTAGGAGGAGTTTAGGAGCAGAGGTTTAATAGGCGAAAGAAAGAGAACAGCTCTCTCTCTAGTGGTTTCTGAAAGGAATGACCATCCAGTGGCAGAGTTCACAGGATTTTATAGGCAGCCTTGAGGAGGCGGTGTCTGATTTATGTAGGGCCCACAGATTGGTTCTATCAGGTGTGATATTTCCATAGGATGGGGAAACCTGGCCACCCCTCCCTAATCTTATCATGAAAACAGGTTTTCCACTTGACAGGCGCCATCTTGTCTGCTCCTTACTATGTACGTGGCTGGCAAAGGAAAGGGAAGATGGAGCTGCCATTTTGAGCTTCTCTAGTCCTAAGTAGCTTTTTCCTGCTCGTATTCACCCCTGTAAGCTTCCAGCTTGCTTATCTATTGCTGCAGCTAGATTTTACAGGCTGCTCTTTGTTAGAAAATGATTTTGAGGTTGCTTTTCATTAAAAAGGAGAACCTTACTGAGGACTCCCATACCCTCACTATCTGCCTAATTAATTTCTTAACTCCTAAATCAACTATTTAATAGCTTAAATTGTTTAGGAAACTAAAGCTTGGGAATCTGAGTAAATTGCTCAAAAAAATATACAAGAAGGCTAAAAATTAGGCCTAAAAATCTCTTTGTTGTATGTGGTCTATATTACAAATTGTTTAGCTTATATAAAAGCATGAAACTTTTGGTAATATGGCACAATTTATGGTAACATGTTAGAAAATATTAAAGCATATGATAAGTGGAGAAAAAATTTAAGTAAATTAATATTGATTGGGTACGTTTTACAAGATATTTTCAGATGGATGTTCTCATATAATTCCAAGAAAAAAACTTAAAATAGTAATTATCATCTCTATTTTCATACATATAGAATTAAAGTTTAGAAAAGATACATAAATTATTCTCATCACAATGTTAATAAATTATAACCTGAACTCATAATTTAAGATTGTGAAAGCATAAGGGTTATTTTTAGAGTTTTTGTATGTTTTTTTTTTTCTTTCCTTTTGAACATTATAGCACTTCTTGTTATAGATGGGTGGGGGATTATTGAAATTCCCTCTCCTGTTTTTTTTATTTCCTCAGAACAATATTTTCTAAATCATGTTTTTTTTTTTTTTTTTTTTTTTTTTTTGCTTTTGCTTTAATTAAGAATTTCCATCATCCACCCACTTATACTCAAAGACCAGCAGCAGACTTCAAGCTGTCTTCTTCCTGACTGATCATTCACAGGAAATATTCTCTCAAGGGACAACAGATCATTTCTGTATGAAAAATGAAACGGATGTGTCACATGGAAGGGGACTGTCAAGCATAAAACATACAAAGAAGTCCCTTCTCTCAGTTTCATGTCAGTTATTTTTTACTTCCTATAAAGCAGGCTGTGTTTTAAGGTCTTAGGCAAGTATATTAGAATATTAAGAAATTAATAATTTATTTTTAAAATTAGGAGTAATTAAGAAAAAATGTTTGTATTTTATGTCCATTTTATCTAAGGTGTTATTACAGTATAATTTTGGATTCATAGTCAAATGTTTACTCAGTCCAATTAAATATTCTGACATAACTTTTGATGCATTCTGCTACAGGCAATAGACTATTCTACAGCAGTTCTAGGGCATGAAGACTATTCTCTACTTACAAAAGTATCTCATAACTGACAGAGACTCTCCTTGAGCAAACTTTAGTCAGGCTTCTGTGAATCCTCTTCTCAACTAAGGTTTGACTTTTGTACTTCCATGTTCAAAAGACATCATACAATTATAGAATATTAGCACAACTTTAGCAAGAATCCTGTTAAGTTGGTTTAGCCACAATTCCCCACCCTTGATATCTGATTAGCCTCAATATTTGGCCAGCTTCCCTACTAATGCTCCACCATCCTCCGATTGATATCTGATCATACTGGACTGCCTTTCGTGAGAATCCTGTTAGGTGACTTACCTACTCTCTTAATAAATTTTTCTGTCCCCTGATCTCCAGATCTTTCTTCTTGGCTATAGAGTTTCACTTTTCTTTTCTTTTCTTTTTTTTTTTTTTTTTTTTTTTGAGACAGAATCTTCCTCTGTCACCTAAGCTGGAATGAAGTAGAATAATTATGGTTCACTGCAGCCTTGACCTCCTGGGTTCAAGCTATCCTCCTGCCAGTTCCAGCTAGTCTCCTGAGTAGCTGGGACTACAGGTATATACCAGCCCACCCAGCGCTGGAATTACAGGCATGAATCACCACATGCAGCCCCACTTTTCTTTGTTGTATTCAGAATTGAGCCTAGTTCTATCCTGAGGTCTCTTTCCCCCTACTACAAGGTACCAAATACAATCTGTTCTTCACACTTTCTAGCTCTGTCTGTAGACAGTTTCTACCACTGTCTAGCTTTGGTTTTCTTTGACAGAACTCAACCGCAGTTTTGCTTTTTAGAGTAAGGAAAGAGTTTGACAATGTAAACTTTCAGCTTCAATTGTTTTATGGTGCAGATAAAGCAGCCTAATGTCTCATGACTTTAAAACAACAAATCATTATTTCTGTAACATGAAGTTTGTGGACAACTTCACATCCACTGGATTCAATGAGCTCCATTGGGTTTTGTTTTGGCTTTACATGTGTACTCTTTTCACAAACCCAGGCTGCAAGAAGAAGTCTAGAAATGAAGAAAAAAAAAAAAAAAGGATAATTCTGCTTAGTTTTTCAGAGCAAAAGAATGGGATCTGGATTAAAAGACAAGCCTTGACATTTAAAAATGATTGAATAGGTAGTGAGAAAGTTTTTTCCCTTGATGTGTAAGTTTACATTTCAATGGAGGGGGTGTGAAACTCAAAGCCATGAGGTCAGTGGTTTATATCCCAAAAGATAGTAAATGACTATGGAGCAAAGATTTCTGTCCTTCTGTCAGAAGGGGAGAGGGGACTGCTGTTCCATTACTATATAAACTGCCAGATTCATTATTGCACAGTTTCACCTCTGTGGTGCAAGAAACCCACATGATACATGCTGGTTTAACCATCTGGCATTCATATATCACCCCAGAAGGGAGAAAAAATGGGGTGTAGTGAACTGCTTTAGTTATTGCAGTAAATTATAATAATATGTCATTGCTCCAGAAATATTATTTTTACATTCAGGATGACAAGAGCCAATATATACACTAAAAACTTATTTGTAGCCACAGCAAAGGAGCAAATAGAGTAGCACAAATATGCAGTGTGTCTTAAAGCTTATGCTTGCAACTCTCACATTATGACTTATGCTTACTCTATTGGCCTAAGCAGATCACACGTCCCAGCGCAAAGTCAATGGAGTCAAAGTAGCATGGCAAGGATAGGGAAGAAATGAAAATTATGAGCAAATATTACCATCTACTATAGTCTATTGGTCTCAAATAATTTCCTCTTTCTTGTACATAAAATATGCTTATCTTTTAAAAAATACATCTCCAAATGATCTTATTCAATCACCAAGTTTAAAACAAAAGTTGTGGCTTAAGTTAAGATCTAATTCATTTCTGGATCTGGTATCTCTTGATCCAGAAATCTAAAAACTAAATAAAAAAAAAAAAAAACAAATGAATTGCATCACAATCTCTCAAATACACAAAACCCCCCATAGTGGAAGAGAGACACAATATGACTATAATGCATTTTCATATTAAGAAAGATGAGTAACAGGGTGCACATAGACAACCCCTGGTTCATGGAAATTTTGAAATCCAGGTAGCAGGACAAATGTTGCGATGTCACTCTATTCAGTTAGAATTTAATTTTTGACTGAAGCTTCTTCCTCCTGTCTCCTGAGTTTATGTAGTCAGTACTTTAATCTTCATAATTTTTGACTCCACACATTAAGTCCTTTATTTTCCATTATCCTTCTGTACTAGATTTAAAAGGGAATTGGGGAATACACCTTGTTTGGTAGCTGAGCTGCTGCTTCTGCTTGTTCCCTGCCAAAGAAGTTTGAGGTCTCTGGGGTTACTTTACATCTCAGAATCAGCATCTCTTTTAACTCAAATGAAAGGCATTAATAATAGAATTCTTTAAAACATATTGGTGGCTATTTTAGTCCACTCGGCATCATCTGCAAAGAGTCACACCCATAATTCATTTGAGGATCTGTCTCTTTTTTTCCTCTCTCAACTTAATTAGAAGTACTTTGAGCTTGTCAGGTTTTCATGGGATGACACATTGTGATTCTTCTACCTAGACCATTTATTTAACTGAAAAGATTGCTAGAGTCACTTTATTCATTTCAAATGTTTTTATTAAAGACATAGGAGTTTTGTTCTTGATTTTGCCATTGCTCCTGATATAGTTTGGATATTTGTCTTCACCCAAATCATTAGGGGGCTTGGACCAGCCCCTTAATGAGGAGGTCATCCTCCTGTAAAGCCTGCAGAACTATGAGCCAATTACACCTCTTTTCTTTATAACTTACCCAGTCTCAGATATTTCTTTATAGCATGTAAGAACAGACGAATACAACTCTTATGTTTCATCCTAACTGAGATTGCTGGAAAAATAATCTTTAAGTTGGCAGGTAAAGTCTTTGTACTTAGACATAATTTTGAGTATGCATGAAAACTATGCAAATCATTGAACCGTGTATTTTTCACTATGCTAATCACTAATCTGGAAAGATAAACTCTTCTTTTGATTTTTCAGGCATTCTTCATCTTTGCTAGGCAAACATTTACATAACAGTTTTTCATTTTATTACAATTTGGATAATTTTTAGATAAACATAATTATTTCTGTTCTTTTTATTATGGCAGTGAAGTAAATCTCTGTCTTATCTCATGCCATTTTATGAAACTCAAAGATAGTTTAAGCATGAAATATCTTAACAGAGTTCATTGTTAAGAATTTGGGAAAGATGAAATCAACATTTATCTCATAACTATCTAAAAAGAAATAATTATTGGTAACATAATGAAAATAAGTAGCAATAAAAAATTGTTATGAGGAACCTAACATTTTAATGCAAGATATTTTTTAAAAATTGTGTTGAAGTATACTAAAAAGCAATGAGAGATAACAGAATAATTGGGTGACAAACGGAAGCTCTACTAACCTGATCATTACACAACTTGGTACTTGGTAATTTTACAGAGAGAAGGTCTCAATGAGAACATTATTCTTTAGTCATTACTCACATAAAAGTTTGCCCTTAAGGATTTATGATTATAACTTTACATGTATGTTTAGGCAGTATCGGATACATAAATATATAATTTGTAATAATTTCAAGCTTTTAAATATAGTTTTTGAATATTAACTCATCAGTATAAAAAATAAAACCATGACATAATTCATATTAAAATTTCCATCTTATTAAAATTTCCATCTGAATAAATTATGACAGTGTTAATAAACAGATAGTAAACTCATTCGTTCTCTTATATTTATATGAATTTTAATGAAATTGTGTAACTATGATTAACTATGTTAATTATCAGGCTTAACTAAAGTAAATAATATAGTTATATAATTATATATTATATAATTATAATAATAATACAAATGATAACTAGATAAAAAATTGAAGCTAGCTGCTTTTCTCCACACTTATTTCATTATTAAAAATTTGTGAAGCAAAAATAACAATTTTTGCCCAAGGTCTGGTTTCTGGCATAGCAAATAGTTCTAGTATGCACACATACTACAGAGTAAGTAGTACAATCCATGACTTGGTTAAAAAATAAAATGAAACATACAAAAAATCAAACTTTACTTTCTAAAACAGATTTGGTTTAATTATAGGCCATAAGGCCGGGCGCGGTGGCTCAAGCCTGTAATCCCAGCACTTTGGGAGGCCGAGGCGGGCGGATCACAAGGTCAGGAGATCGAGACCACAGTGAAACCCCGTCTCTACTAAAAATACAAAAAAAAAAATTAGCCGGGCGCGGTGGCGGGCGCCTGTAGTCCCAGCTACTCAGGAGGCTGAGGCAGGAGAATGGCGGGAACCCGGGAGGCGGAGCTTGCAGTGAGCCGAGATCGCGCCACTGCACTCCAGCCTGGGCAACAGCGTGAGACTCCGTCTCAAAAAAAAAAAAAAAAAAATTATAGGCCATATGTTAATTGTCTGGGTTTTATTATCTAGTTTTCTGGCTTCAGTGCTTGTTACAAAAACTAGTAATCTTTTCTTTGCTTCTGGAAACTGCATGTTACAGTTGGCCAGTGTGTTATGTCCAGAATCTTAAATGCTACTATGTAGCCATCATAACATCAGATAATTCAACAGCTCGCCTGAGAACACAAGGAGCAGGGAAGATCAATTCTGGTTCCACTACAGAAAGCGTACTCTGAACAACCTCCTGATCAGGAAAATTTTGACAATGGTGAAAATCTGGATATCCCTGGTAAATGTCATATTGCCTCACTTCCTCTGCCAGTGACCTACACGAAAGGAGGGGCAAGGGGCAAAGGAAGGGAGAAGGAGAGCGGGAAGAATTGAGAAAGATATAAAGAGTACCTGACATCCAGGAACTGACATGACACAATTCGGCTTTGGTTTTTAAGGAGCTGGCATTCATAGCTAGGCTGTGCTGTTTTGTTGATCAGATGAAGTGATGACATGACTGAGATAAAGCTAGACAAAAAATAGCAGAACACTTCATATTCTTGTCTGATTACAGCCAAAACAAAAGCAAGGTCACTGTGCAAGTCACAGAAAATATTAATATCCCGAAACTCAGTTAATATGAGTGATTGCTGCCTCTTTCTTAGTTACATTTTAACTTCCATCTATTCTTCACTCCTTATAGCTAGATTTAAGATACTATCATAGAATTATGCAAAATTACACATACTTGAGCTTTACCCAAGTCACATAACAAACTCACAAATCCTATAATACATTTTTTTCTAACATCATCTTACTTAGATATCCCATAATTCTCTATTACTGTGTTCTTTTTTATTACAGCAAGCAATCAACCTCACAGTTCAGCTACAGGTATCATGAGGGTTGAGAATGATTCTGTTTGGAAATTATTTATTTGAAGAAAATAAATAAAACTTTATACTTATTTTGAGATGCTACCTTTTCTCTTTAGTGGTACTAAGCTTTATCTAAAAATGAACTAAAATTAAATATGAACTCACAGACAGACAAATCCAGGAAAATAGATCTCAGTTAATAATGTTTTAGGATTTTAAAAGTCCAAACCAAAGAGTAAGACTACTGAGTAATATAGACCTTTGCAAATCAAACTCCCGCCTCTGACAGAAAAGTGTGGAAAATAATGAAACTCTTATAAATGATTTAAACTCTAATCATGAACTTAAAATATTCCAACTATTAGTCTTATGCCTGTAAAATATAACAGAGTTGTGATACTGGCAAAATTTAGGTACCTTATGCAATTAATCCCTTTGTTAATTTAATCACCTGCTATATTTGTTCCATAGGAAGACATCTACAACATAGAATTATCGTGTTTCAGATTATGGTGCAAGAGTGGCAGAACAATATTTGTTTTTACTACCAGTTGGTTTCTCCTCGCATCCTGTTCATTAGGTAACTGTTTAGGTGTCAGGGTATTATGGATGTTAACTTTGAACCTTGTATTAGTCAGGGTTCTCCAGAGGAACAGAACTATTAGAATTTGTGTACATATAAAAGAGAATTTATTAGGGAAAATAAACTCCCTAACTTGTGATTGTGTGGCTCACACAATCACAAGGAGAAGTGCTACAATACGCCATCTGCAAGCTGGGAAAGAAAGAAGCCAGTAGTGACTCAGTCCAAGTCAAAAGCCTCAAAAGCAGGGAAACCAACAGTGCAGCCTTCAGTCTGTGGCCAAAGGCCGGAGAGACGCCAGCAAACAACTGGTGTAAGTCCAAGTGTCCAAAGGCCAAAGAACCAGGAGTCTGATGTCTAAGGGTAGTAAGAGAGCAGTAAAACATCCATCATGGGAGAAAGATGGAAGCCAGAAGGCTCAGCTAGCCAGCTTATCCCACCTTCTTCCCTGCTTTATTCTAGCTGTGCTGTCAGTGGACTGGATGGTGCCCACCCACATCGTGGGTGAGTATCTTTCTCTCCCAGTCCACTGATCCAAATCGTCAGTCTCCTATGGCATCACCCTCACAGACAAACCCAGAAACAATACTTTCAGCTATTTAGGCATCTTTCAATTCAATCAAGTTAACACCTAATATTAACCATTACAAACCCTCCATCCAGTTGACTTTGGGAGGATAGGAACAGACTGGTTTTGTCTATACTGGTTCTATACTGGTTCTATACTGGTTCTTGGTGATAATGTAGAAATCATCACTACCACCCCCCAGCACCACCTCCACCCACTCCCCAACCCCCGCTGCAGAAATGGTCTATGTTGCAGGACAGGCTGCATGTGGCCTTGGCTGACCCAGCTTCAGCACTCCCCAACTTTCCCCTGCCTCATGCTTGTAGTTCTTTTTTTTTTTTTTTTTTTTTTTTTTTTTTTTGAGACGGAGTCTCGCTCTGTCGCCCAGGATGGAGTGCAGTGGCGCAATCTTGGCTCACTGCAAGCTCCGCCTCCCGGGTTCACGCCATTCTCTGGCCTCAGCCTCCCGAGTAGCTGGGACTACAGGCGCCCGCCACTGCACCCGGCTAATTTTTTCTATTTTTAGTAGAGACGGGGTTTCACCATGGTCTCGATCTCCTGACCTTGTGATCCGCCCGCCTCGGCCTTCCAAAGTGCTGGGATTACAGGCGTGAGCCACCGCGCCCGGCCATGCTTGTAGTTCTTAAGTATTAACGTAGAATGTGTTGAACATATGAGAATGTAATATCGTGAGATAAGGAGGAACTGTCTAGAACATCCAGACTCTATTCTTGTCCCTTCTAGAATAGGGGGTCCTACAACATTTTAGCCCCACAATTAACATTGCCCGTGGGGTTTAAAATCCAGAGTGGAGTGCCTTTCAGGGTTCCGCAGCGTTTGACATGGGGCATGCACAGTTCCGACTCCATCCACACTGTGCAGCTTTTCTGAGCCTTGGGGTACTAGCCCACCATGAATCCTAGGCTTCTATTTTCCTTTTCTGCCTGTCTGTTAGTAATAACATTGCTTAAGTGGTTTTATTAGTATTTTTCCTGACTGGATTCCTACGAGTTGTTTGACACTGGTGTACGGTGTTGGTAAAATGTTTACAGTTCTCCCCTGGAACTGATACCTGTGCACAGTGAACCTACTTTGCATGTGTTACTAAAAGAGTTATAGAATCTGACTTATAATTTGTATATCGTTATTCATACTAATATTATTTTTTCACTAAAATACACATTTCTATCTAATAATTTCCATAAGCTGTTTCTTCCTCTTTTATTATTATTTCATACTATTTGAGTGTTCACATGTGATAAGATTATTGGTTTAAGGAAATCATTATTGGCTGACAATGAATCACCACTTATTCAATTCCCTATGACAAGTTAACTTGGCGAAAATCTGGAACGTTTTCAACTCTGAGGAGCAGGAAGAAAAAATAATATATATTTCAAGTTAAATAATATACTAGAGTTTGGATATACTTGTTTCATTCAATATTGCATATTGAAGAATGAATGGTTAAACTTTAAGACTTTGAATATTATATAATTTGAGAGAAAGTGCTTCAGTGAACATATTCTCTTTCCATAATTTCATACAAATAAAGGAAAAAAACATTTAAAAGATGACTAAAATTATAGAGTTGTTTTTTAGTTAATTTAAGGTGCCTGTGAATTCATTTACATGTCAACATCAAGAAGTCTGATTTATCACTGAAACTATTATTTTGACTACAAAGGAAATCTAAACAAATCAATTTTTCTGGATATATATTATATTCATTATTATGATTAATAAAATACATATTTTGATGAGGGAAACATGCCAAAATTATTCAGGAAAAGAAACCTGTTTTGGTTTATAGGAAGAAATATGAGGAAAATTTTAAATGACAAACTCATTCATATCTGCATAGAAAAAATCAATAATAAGTGATAATATATATTGAAAATTCACTGTAAGTCATGTGCTCTTTTGACCACTTAATCCTCATAGCTCTAAGAGAAAAATTATCTTCATTGTACATAATTTAGAGTCAAAGAACAGAGACATTATGTAACATGCCCGATTAATCTAGAAAGTAAGTTGTAAAGCAAGCATTCACAACCAAGCAGCTTAACTCTATAACCATCACTCTAACATTTGTATTATCTTTGTTAGAATTTAGGTCTAGTGGATATGGCACAGACTTTGAAAACAAACTTTATATTCTTTTTACTGTTTGGTACATTTGGTACAAGTACATAACATTTATTCTTATTTCTTATTAAATAATGGACCATTTTACAATTAAGATTTTTAATTCATAGTGGGTAGGAGCCATGTACCTAACCATCATCTTTGTATTGTTTATAAATGGTCTGAGTATAGAAGATATTCAATGACTTGCCTAGGATCACAGAATCATTTAGTGCCACAGTCGGTTAATAATTCAGATTACTCTAATTTCAAATAGAAACGGAAAGCAGAAAAAAGCAGGGGTTGTAATCCTAGTTTCTGACAGAATAGACCTTTAAACAATAAAGATAAAAAGTACAAAGAAGGGTATTGTATAACGGTTAAGGGTTCAATTCAGTAAGACGAGCTAACTATCCTAAATATATATGCACTCAATACAGGAGCACTCAGATTCATAAAACAAATTATCAAACACCTTTGCAAATCAAACTCCCGCCTCTGACAGAAAATAATAGTGGAAGTCTTTAATACCCTGCTCTCTGTATTAGACATATCATCAAGACAGAAAATTGTCAAAGATATTTAGGACTTAAAGTCAGCTCTGGACCATGTGGACCTGATAGATATCTATAGGACTCTCCACACCCAAACAAGTGAATATACATTTTTCTCTGTGACACATGGCACTTACTTTAAAGTTTATCATATAATTGGAAATAAAACACTCCTCAGCAAATGAAAAATAACTGAAATCATAACAAACAGCCTCTTAGACCACAGCACAATCAATTTGAACTCAAGATTAAGAAACCCACTCAAAACTACACAACTACATGGAAATTGAACAACCTGTTCCTGAATGACTCCTGGGTAAATAATGAAATTAAGGCAGAAACAAAGAAGTTCTTTGAAAATAATGGGAACAAAGAGACAACATACCAGAATCTCTAGGACAAAGCTAAAGCGGGGTTGAGAGGGAAATGTATAGCACTAAATGCCCTCATCAAAAAGCTAAAATGATCTCAAATTGACACCCTAACATCACAACTAAAGAATTAGATAACCAAGAACAAACCCCAGAGCTAGCAGAAGACAGGAAATAACTAATCTCAGAGTGGAATTGAAGGAGAGACACAAAAAACCCTTCAAAAAATCAAAAAATCCAGGAACTGTTTTTTTTTTTCCTTTTAAATGAAATAGATTGCTAGCTAGACTAATAAAGAAGAAAAGAAAGAAGACGCAAATAAGCACAATCAGAAATGATAAGGGGGATACCACCACTGAGCCCACAGAAATTCAAACAACCATTAGAGAATATTATAAACACCTCTATGCAAATAAACTAGAAAATTCAGAAGACATGGATAAATTCCTCGACACACACCCTCCCAAGACTGAACCAGGAAGAAGTTGAATCCCTGAATAGACCAATAACAAGTTCTGAAATTGAGACAGTAGTAAATAGCCTACCAGCCAAAGAAACCCAGAACCAGATGGATTTACAGCTGAATTCTGCCAGAGGTACATAGAGGAGCTGGCACCATTTCTTTTAAAACTATTCAAAATAATTGAAAAGGAGAAACTCCTCCCTAACTCATTTTCCGAATCCAGCATCCTAATACCAAAACCTAGCAGGAATACGACAAAAAAAAGAAAACTTCAGGCCAATATCCCTGATGAATATCACTGCAAAAATCCTCAAGATAATGCTAGCAAACAAAATCCAGCAGCACATCAAAAAGCTTATCCACCAAGATCAAGTCGAATTCATCCCTGGGATGCAAGCCTGGTTCAACATATGCAAATCAATAAATGAATTCATCACATAAACAGAACTAAAGACAAAAACCACGTTATTATCTCAATAGATGCAGAAAAGACCTTCAATAAAATTCAACACGGTTTCATGCTAAAAACATTCAATAAACTAGGTATTGAAGGAACATACCTCAAAATAAGAGCTGTCTATGGCAAACTCACAGCCGATATCATAGAGAATGGGCAAAAGCTGGAAGCATTCCCGTTGAAAACTGGCACAAAACAAGGATGCCCTCTCTCACCACTCTTATTCAGCATAGTAGAAGAAGTTCTGTCCAGGTCAATCAGGCAAGATAAAGAAAATAAGTGTATTCAAATAGGAAGAGAGGAAATCAAATTGTGTGTGTTTGCAGATGTCATGATCCTGTATCTAGAAAACCCCATTGACTTAGCCCAAAAGTTTCTTAAGCTGATAAGCAACTTCAGCAAAGTCTCAGGATATAAAATCAATGTGCAGAAATGACAAACTTTCCTATACACCAACAAGAGACAAGCAGAGAGCCAAATTATGATTGAACTCCCATTCACAATTGCCAAAAAGATAATAAAATACCTAGGGAAACAGCTAACAAGGGAGGTGAAGGCTCTCTTCAAGGAAAACTACAAACCACTGCTCAAAGATATCAGAGAGGATACAGATAGGTGGAAATACATTCCATGCTCATGGATAGGAAGAATCAATATCGTGAAAATGACCATACTGCCTAGATAAATTTATAGATTCAATGCTATTTCCACTAAACTACCATTCACATTCTTCACAGAATTAGAAAAACTGTTTTAAAATTCTTATGGAACCCTAAAAATGCTTAGTACAATCCTAAGCAAAAGGGAACAAAGCTGGAGGCATCAAGCTACCAGACTTCAAACTATACTCTAAGGCTGCAGTAAGCAACACAACATGGTACTGGTACAAAAACAGGCCCATAGACCAAAGAACAGAATAGAAATCTCAGAAATAATGCCACACATTACAATCATCTCATCTTCGAAAAACCTGACAGAAACAAGGAATGGGGAAAGATTTCCCTTTCTAATAAATGGTGCTGGGAGAACTGTCTAGCAATATGCAGGAAATTGAAACTGAACCCCTTCATTATACCATATACAAAAATTAACTCAAGGTGGATTAAAGACTTAAATGTAAAACCTGAAACTATAAAAACTCTACAAGAAAATCTAAACAATACCATTCAGGACATAGACATGGGCAAAGATTTTATGACGAAATCGCCAAAGCAATTGCAAGAAAAGCAAAAATTGACAAATGGGATCTAATTGAGCTAAAGAACTTCTTCACAGCAAAGGAAACAATTGTCAGAGCAAAAAGATAACCTATAGAATGGGAGAAAAATTTTGCAGTCTATCCATCTGAAAGAGGTCTAATATTCAGAATCTTCAAGGAACTTAAGCACATTTACAAGAAGGAAACAACCCCATTAAAAAGTGGGCAGAGGATATGAACAGATAATTTTCAAAAAAAAAAAAAAAAAAAGACGCACATGAAGCCACCAAACATGGAGAAAAGCTCAGCATCATTGATCATTAGAGAAATGCAAATCAAAACCACAATGAGATACCATCTCATGCCAGTCAGAATGGTGATTATTAAGAAGTTAAGAAACAACAAATGCTGGCAAGGTAGTGGAGGAATAGGAATGCTTTTACACTGTTGGTGGAATGTAAATTATTTTAACCATTGTGGAAGAGACAGTATGGTGATTCCTCAAGGATCTAGAACCAGAAATACCATTTGACCCAGCAAAACCATCAGTGGGTATATACCCAAAGGAATATAAATCATTCTATTATAAAGATACACACAGGTGTGTGTTCACTGCAGCACTATTCACAATAGCAAAGACGTGAAATCAACCCAAATGCCCATCAATGATAGACTGGATAAAGGAAATTTGGTACATACACACCATGGAATACTATGCAGCCATAAAATGAACAAGATCATGTCCTTTTTTGCAGAGACATGGATGAAGCTGGAAACCATTATCCTTGGCAAACTAATGCAGGAAAAGAAAACCAAACACTACATGTTCTCACTTATAAGTGGGAGCTGAACAATGAGAACACATGGACACAGGGAGGGAAGCATCACACACTGGGACCTGTTGGGGAGGGGAGAGCATTAGGAAAAAGAGCCAAAGCATGCTGGCCTTAATACCTAGGTGATGGGCTGATAGGTGCAGCAAAACACAATAGCACATGTTTACCTATGTAACAAACCTGCATATCCTGCACAAGTACCCTGGAACTTACAAAATAAAATAAACCACAAGTGTATGTTTTCAACTCAGAACTTTCTGTAAATATAAAGGTATGACAGGCTAATTCTTATTTTTTCATTTTTCATTACCAACTTAAGATGTAATCTTTTTCTTTTGACTCTACATGCACTCTAGATCAGGATTCCCCAACTCCAAGGAAATAGACTGGTACCGGTCCACTTCCTGCCAGACCCTAAACCGAGCAGCACAGCAAGAGGTAAGCAGCAGCAAGCGAGCAAGCATTACCACCTGAGCTCTGCCTCCTGTCCTGTGAACAGTGGCATTAGATTCTCATAGGAGCACAAACCCTATTGTGAACTGCAAATCCAAGGGATCTAGGCTGCATGCTTCTTATGAGAATCTAACCAATGCTTGCTGATCTGAGGTGAAACAGTTTCATCCCTCCCATCTCATGGAAAAACTGTCTTCCAGGAAAACTGTTACTGGTGCCAAAAAAGTTGGGGACCACTGCTGTAGATCTATTGTCTACTTCTCTTTGCGTTTCTCTGTCTTCTTGGGAGTTGGATTTTCACGGACACATGAACCAGGCTCACTTATCTGGTGGTTCGATTCAGTTACTCAGTTAGGAACAGAGATTAGAGGGTAGGCAGAGAAGTGGAATATTATTTCCACTCTCCTTGGCTACCTTGTTATCATTTTGGCAGGGATTCTCAATCTATGTCTCCCCCACACTGCTTCAAACAGACTTCCCTTTCCTTTCGTCCTCAGTCCTCTGGTAACAATTCCTGTCTCTTGCTGGCTGCTGGGTATCTCACTACCTTTGTTAGTTTCCCTTAACCCTCATCATTTCTTTTTAAATACGCACTTTATTTAAGTTTTCATTAATGAGACCCTTTGTGTGTTTCATCTACTTCCTACCAGACTCTAAATACACATTAATCCAAAATTAAAATTTTTAGAGAAATGTCCTCAACGTACATTCTATATTTCTTATTTGATCTTAGACTCCATTAAAGCTAACAAAATTATTTGGTTATATTTTTAAAAGCCTGTACCTTATAATATAGCTTGGCATATAGAGGAAGTTTGATAATATTAATTTTAATTATTTTACCTTCCTTTTTGTCTCTTCTAATTAATCATTCACCTAACTCTCTCTTCTAATAACTCTCTTTATTCTTAACCTCATGCATTACGTCTCTCACTTCATTCTGCCTTGAATGCTGTTGTAGATTTTGTTTCCCGGTAATAGATTGTGAAGCTGAGATTTGTTTGCCAAAGTTTATTGTGCATTTTATCACACAAAACAATGAAGAAAGCAGGATTGGGCAGAGGGGGAATCTGACTTGCAATGTGATTTTTAACTGAGGACTTCTGCTGATTTATGGGGAACTCTAGGGCTGAACTGACTTGCAGAATTCTTTCAAACTGAGACCAGGGTTCCTTCTGCATCATCCATTTGATAACCACATGCCACACTCATAAAGGACACCTTTTCTTTAGAAAGATAGTTTCCTGTGTGCAAGAGCAATTTTCAGTGAGGAACATAGCTGAGAGTCAACAGGTACTATCTCCAGCAAGTACAGGATGAGAGCCTTGATCATATGGTAGAATATAACAGTATCCACTATTAACATTTTTCCACACTTTAATGATTCTTTAAAATATTATTTTAGATGTATTTGTTTTATTTTGATGTAACCTCAGATTTTATGAAATCATCTTATTGTTGTGAATTTAGATTATTATATAATTTTAGCATTACATTCATGATTCAATCAATTCTAAAATAATTTTATTAACAACATTAGGCCTCTGTTTCATATCCAAGATCATGTAGAGTGAATTGGGCTTGTCCTTGTCTGCTGCAAATGAAAAATAAATGCTAATAAAATCTTTGATGGGGTAGAAAATAATGGAAAGTTCTAAGTTTTCAAATCCAAGTAAGCAGGCACAAAATATATTCTAGGTGAAACATCCAGGGCTGACAAAACGAAAGAGGCTGTATCAGCTCCACTATGCAGAACTTGAGGCAGAATTTTACAAAAGGGGTGACCCTGTCCTGGAGTGGCAGCTGTGGAGACCTTGTGCAAGAAGATTATTTTCTAAGGCGCAGAATTTTTTTTTTCCAGATAATATTATTTCCAGTCACCATTATTTTAAATGACACATTTCATCTGTTTCTCATCAAGTCTATTTGGCCGAGTGATTTTACTAAGAAATACATGGAAAATGAACATTTAAGATGCAGTTTGTTTACAGTAATCAATTTTTTTATGTGAATTGTTTTACTAAACTTAGCCTCCCAGGTCTCACGGTCAAAATCAGTTCCTTTTGCTCCTTCACAAACTCTAAGAGATATTCTTCTATTATTGCTCTGCTAAACCAAAGAGAGAGATTTTTTTTTCTCCAATTCTAACTTTTCTACATATAGGGAGGTATCCACCAGCGGTTTGAAATAACTTATAGTCTTTCTTTGGCAAAACATGGTTTATGGCAAATTCCAAACATTCAGTGCATTTTTTTTTCTTAATTTTCCTGTCAATATGCTGACTTCAATGAACAAGAAGCAAGCCACTGCCTTTTACCTTTCACCATGTAGAAGTTTAAGTATTCTGAGTGGAAGTAGTTTAAAAAAAAAAGATGAGGTTTCAGGTTGCAATTATTACTCTGAGACTATGAGAAACTGGTGTTCCAGTTTAGGATTTCCACATGTTTTTGACAGTGACAAAGTCCAAAATTTATGATAAAAGGGTATTCAGTGGCAAAGGCCGTAAGGGAGAAGGGGAATGGTTTAGATGACATTTCTTGTCTCTTTTATTTTGGTCATTTATCTCTTTCATAGACATAAATTGGATGTTTATTATATTTTGTGTTGGCTTATCTACTCCATAAGGCTATTTTCTCCCAGTATTTGTCACATGTGACAAAATCTTAATTTCCTGTATTGTTGTCAACTAGGCTGGTTTGGTAGGCTTTCAAAGGTATTCCATCGGGAAGTGGGAGTGAGAAGATATGACAAATCTCTCTAGCTAATGTTACCACTTAGAAATCTCAGTAGTATGTTCGCAAATTGTTTAATATGTTGTCATATTCTCCTTGCCAAATCTCATTAGAAGTATAATTTCCAGGTGGAAGTAGTAGATTAAAATATCCTTTAAAATAGGAAATTCTTGCCAGTAAATGAGAATGCATATGTACTTGGAGAAGTAAGTGAAATGAGCACAGATGGTATGGAAGCAATGAAGAATTAACTTGTTGTCTCAGAAGATGATAACTTTTATTAAGTAACATAAAGTAGTGTTTTTTGTAATGACATCCATTTCACAAGAACATATTAATAATTAGTGCACAGATTCCATATAATATGCATCTTTCACATTTTAAAAATGACATGTTAAGCTGATTTTTTATTTACTCTATCCCTTGAGTGGCATTAGAATATGTTGAGTATGTCATAGATACTTTAGTGATCTGCCCTTTTAATGATAAACACAAATGTACTTGCTCTCTTGAGTGCTTGTATTTGATGATCTTTTGTTCTCCAATTTGTCTAACATTTTCATAAGTGGATCTCATATATAAATCCTTACTGCAAGCAGACAGGATTATGAGACTATAAAACACTATTGCTACTTTTACTTCTTAGCAAAATATGCTATCTTTATTTCAAAACCATGCCATAGGTTAAGTCAAGAAATAATGAGATTTAGGCTTCTACGATTCCAGTTTCGATTTCTAGAGGCTTTCTTTCTGGTTCTGAGAATCAAACATTCTTTCTTGTTACCATTTGCTACAGGAAAAATAGTCCTCTCACAGTATTGCCAAATGAACCCTCTGTTACTGTCCTATTTAGTTTAAGTCTGCACCTTTAAGAAGTCTCCACAAAGCCCTTTGGAGAACTATTCTTGTTAATAATTGGCACTAAACTCCCTTTAGCTCGGGAATTTCTAAAACTTTTTATTTATCTTTTAAGATCTTATGACCTACACCATTTGACCAGAGCGAGTGAAACCCTTTGCACATGTGTAGCTACTCACAAGACTGCTTTATTCTCTCATATGACTTTGGTTTTGGGATTACCATGGTATATGATTCCAAAAAGAAAGGAAATATTGGTTATTATATCTTCTGTGCAAAGGTCAAAGCTTACTTTAACCAAAAAGAGTACAAGAGCATCTTCAAAGTCCTGAGGGAAAATAACTGTCAACCTTTTCCTGTACCAGAAAATATATATGCCATTTAAGAAAGAAGGCAGAAAATTTTGGTTGAATGAAACCTAATAGGTTTCCTAGCACCAGACTCTGTCTAAAGAAACTTTCAAAAGAAAAATAATGCCAGAAGAAAAGGAAGTATCAACTACTATCTCAAACAAGCTAAAAAAAAAAAATGAACGTACAGAAAAATCATTTTTAAAAGATTATAGAAAACTAACAGCTTATTATTTGAAAATCTAAATATAGTAATTGGAACTAATAACCCATAAAACGGGAGACTGAATCAGAATTTAGAGTTCTTTGTATATCTTGAATTCCAATCCTTTACCAACTATATGTTTTGCAAACATTTCTCTCAGCCTTTTGTTTGTCTTTTCTTTCATGTAACAGTGTCTTTCACAGAGCAGAAATTTTCTAGCTCCTAGCAAACTAGGAATAGAAGCTATCCTCAACTTGAAACATGATACAGACACTCTACAAAAACCTATGGCTACTATACTAAATGTTGACAAACTGGATGTACTTTTTTAAGGTCAGGAAAAGGTAAGGGTGTTTGCACTAATAACTCCTATTCAGCATAATGCTGGAAGTTATGTTTACTACATAAGACAGTAAACAAATATAAATTTGTACTGATCGAAAGGGAAGAAACAAAATTGCCATTACTTGCAGTTAACATGTTTGTCTATGTAGACAATTTCAAAGAATCAATAAAACATTCTGAAACAAGTAAGGTAGTATAGCAAGGTGGAAGGATACAAGGTTAATAAAAGAATGTTAATTGTTTTCCTGTATGCCAGTCTCAGGGGCCTTTAATCCAGAGCAACTCCATCTTGAACAGGGTCTGGGTAAAATAAGATTGAGACCTACTGGGTTGCATTCCCAGGAGGTTAGGTATTCTAAGTCACAGGATGAGATAAGAGCTCAGCACAAGATATAGGTCATAAAGACCATGCTGATAAAACAGCTTGCAGTAAAGAGGCTGGCTTTAACCCAGCAAGACCAAGATGGCAGCAAGAGTGATCTGTGGTTGTCCTTAGTGCTCATTATATACTAATTATAATGCATTGGCATGGTAAAAGACACTATTATCAGTGCCATGACAATTTATAAATGCCATGGCAACATCAGGAAGTTTTTCTAAGTGGTCTGAAAGGGAGAGAAACCTTCAGTTCCAGGAGTTGCCCAGCCCTTTCCCAGAAAACTCATGAATAATCCATCCCTTGTTTAGCACACCATCAAGGAGTAACAATAAGTACAAGCCGCTGAGCAGCCCAAGTCACTTCTCTGCCTGTGGAATAGCCATTCTTTATTCTTTTATTTTCTTAATAAACTTGCTTTCATTTTACTCTATGGACTTGCCTCTAATTCTTTCTTGCACCAGATCCAAGGACGCTCTCTTGGTGTCTGGATTGGGATCCCTTTCTGGTAAGACCAGTAATAAAAACATAGAAATGTTAAATTTTAAAAATTATTTAGCATGTCACCAAAAAATGAACTAGTTAAGTACAAGTTTAGTAATATATATCAAGGATCTGTATGAGGAAGCCTACTAAATGCTGATGAAAGAAATCAAAGTTGTGTATAAATGGAGGTATATCCATAGATAGCAATACACAATATTGTTAAAAGTCCAGTTCTTCTCAACTTTCTGTAGATTCAACACAATCCAATCAAAATAACAGGAAGCTGTCTTGTGGAGAGCAACATGATCCGAACATTTAAATGAAATGGCAAAAGACGTAGCATACTCAACACAATATTAAAGAAGAATAATCAATCTGGAAGATTCACACATTCCAATTTCAGTGCTACAGTACTCAAGACAGTGTGGTGTTGGTGAATGAATAGACACATAAATTAACAGACCAGGGTAAAAAAATTCAGAAATACAGTGCAGTGATCATTGACAAAGGAGCAAAAGCAATTCCTGTGGGAGCTTATGTGCATATTGGCATGTGAAATAAACTAGTTTTGACAAAAGTAAAGAGAGTCTTTTCAAGAAATGGTACTGTAACAATCGGATGTTCATATGTAAAATGACTTAACACAAAGATCTTACCCATTTCACAAAAGAATACTTACAATGATCAGACCTAAATGAAAATAAAAAACTGTGAAAGTTCTAGAAGAAAATTTTCCATCTTAGATCTTATAATGAATATTAGATATAACACTAAAATTGTAATTCACAAAGGGGAAAAGAAAAAATTGATAAAAGTTGCATCTTATTAAAATTAAATACCTCTGCCCTATAAAATATACCATTAAGGAAATAAAAATAAAGTGAACAGATTGGGTAAAATATTTACAAAACACACATCTGATGAAGGACTTGTATTTAGAATATGAAAATAACCCTTAAAACTCAACAATAAGGTAAACACCTACATTAAAAAAAAAAAAGGGATAATGTTCTACACAGACACCACAATAAATATATATATAATATGCATATAATATATAATACACATATGTATATGTATAGATATAAACTCAACAGTAAGGTAAATACCTAGTTTAAAACAATGGGATAATGTTCCACACAGACAACACACTATATATATATATAATATACATATGTATATGTATACATATAAACTCAACAATAAGATAAATACCTAGATTAAAAAATGGGATAATGCCTGGGATGCAAGGCTGGTTCAAAATATGCAAATCAATAAACGTAATCCAGGATATAAACAGCACCAAAGACAAGAACCACATGATTATCTCAATAGATGCAGAAAAGACCTTTGACAAAATTCAACAGCCCTTCATGCTAAAAACTCTCAATAAATTCGGTATTCATGGAACGTATCTCAAAATCATAAGAGCTATTTATGACAAACCCACAGCCAATATACTGAATGGGCAAAAACTGGAAGCATTCCCTTTGAAAACTGGCACAAGACAGGGATGCCCTCTCTCACCACTCCTATTCAACATAGTGTTGGAAGTTCTGGCTAGGGCAATCAGGCAAGAGAAAGAAATCAAGGGTATTCAGTTAGGACAGGAAGAAGTCAAATTGTCCCTCTTTGCAGATGACATGATTTAGAAAACCCCATTGTCTCAGCCCAAAATCTCCTTAAGATGATAAGCAACTTTAGCAAAGTCTCAGGATACAAAATTCATGTGCAAAAATCACAAGCATTCTTATACACCAGTAATAGACAAACAGCCAAATCATGAATGAACTTCCATTCACAATTGCTTCAAAGAGAATAAAATACCTAGGAATCCAACTTCCAAGGGATGTAAAGGACCTCTTCAAGGAGAACTACAAACCACTGCTCAGTGAAATAAAAGAGGACACAAACAAATGGAAGAACATACCATGCTCATGGATAGGAAGAATCAATATCGTGAAAATGGCCATACTGCCCAAGGTAATTTATAGATTCAATGCCATCCCCATCAAGCTACCAATGAGTTTCTTCACAGAATTGGAAAGAACTGCTTTAAAGTTCATATGGAACCAAAAAAGAGCCTGCATTACCAAGAAAATCCTAAGTCAGAAGAACAAAGCTGGAGGCATCACGCTACCTGACTTCAAACTATACTACAAGGCTACAGTAACCAAAACAGCATGGTACTGGTACCAAAACAGAGATATAAACCAATGGAACAGAACAGAGTCCTCAGAAATAATACCACACATCTACAGCCATCTGATCTTTGATAAACCTGACAAAAACAAGAAATGGGGAAAGGATTCCCTATTTAATAAATGGTGCTGGGAAAATTGGCTAGCCATAAGTAGAAAGCTGAAACTGGATCCTTTCCTTACTTCTTATACAAAAATTAATTCAAGATGGATTAGAGACTTAAATGTTAGATCTAAAACCATAAAAACCCTAGAAGAAAACCTAGGTAATACCATTCAGGACATAGGCATGGGCAAGGACTTCATGTCTAAAACACCAAAAGCAACAGTAACAAAAGCCAAAATTGACAAATGGGATCTAATTAAACTGAAGAGCTTCTGCACAGCAAAAGAAACTACCATCAGAGTGAACAGGCAACCTACAGAATGGGAGAAAATGTTTGCAATCTACTCATCTGACAAAGGGCTAATATCCAGAACCTACAAAGAACTCAAACAAATTTACAAGACAAAAACAACCCCATCAAAAAGTAGGCAAGGGATATGAACAGACATTTCTCAAAAGAAGACATTCATACAGCCAACAGACACATGAAAAAATGCTCATCATCACTGGCCGTCAGAGAAATGCAAATTAAAACCACAATGAGATACCATCTCACACCAGTTAGAATGGCAATCATTAAAAAGTCAGGAAACAACAGGTGCTGGAGAGGATGTGGAGAAATAGGAACACTTTTACACTGTTGGTGGGATTGTAAAGTAGTTCAACCATTATGGAAAACAGTATGGCGATTCCTCAAGGATCTAGAACTAGAAGTACCATAGGACCCAGCCATCCCATTACTGGGTATATACCCAAAGGATTATAAATCATGCTGCTATAAAGACACATGCGCAAGTATGTTTATTGCAGCACTATTCACAATAGCAAAGACTTGGAATCAACCCAAATGTCCATCAGTGACAGACTGGATTAAGAAAATGTGGCACATATACCTCATGGAATACTATGCAGCCATAAAAAAGGATGAGTTTTTGTCCTTTGTTAGGGTCATGGATGTAGCTGGAAACCATCATTCTCAGCAAAGTATCATAAGAACAGAAAACCAAACACCGCATGTTCTCACTCGTAGGTGGGAATTGAACAATGAGATCACTTGGACTCGGGAAGGGGAACATCACATACTGGGGCCTATTATGGGGAGTGGGGAGAGGGGAGGGATTGCACTGGGAGTTATACCTGATGTAAAGGACGAGTTAATGGGTGCAGCACACCAACATGGCACAAGTATACATATGTAACAAACCTGCACATTATGCACATGTATCCTAGAATTTAAAGTATAATAATAATAAAAAAAAGGGATAATGTTCTACATAGACACCACACTAAATATATATATATTTTATATATAATATACCCATCATATACATATATGTATATTATATCTTATAGCATATAATATATGTATGTATGTAACATACATACATATAATATGCATATATGTATATTAGATATATTTATACAGCAAATAAGCACATAAAATATGTCAACATAATTTTGTCGTTAGAGAATTGCAAATTAAAATAAAAATGGGATACCACTACATACCCATTAGAATAACCAAAATTCTCAAAACTAACAATACCAATTACCAAAGAGGATGCGGAACAACAGAAATTCTCATTCACTGCAGGTAGGAATGCAATATTACAGCCTCTTTTTAAGACAGCTGAGTGGTTCTGACAAAGCTAAATATAGTCTTATTATATAATCCAGCAATTATACTCCTAGGTGTTTCCAACTGATTTGAAAATGTATATTTGTATTAAAAAAACCTCCACATCAATATTTTTAGCCACTTTATTCAGCTAGTAAATCCTGGAAGTGATCAAGGTGTACTTTGGTAGGTGAAAAGAATAAACAAATTTTGGTACATTCATACAGTAATTTATTGTACAACAATATAAAAGAATGAGATGTTAAGCCACAAAATGACCCTGAGGGAGCTTATATGTATATTGGCATGTGAAAGAAACCAGTCTGAAGGACTACATACTACAAGAATTTAATAGTAATAGGTTTTGTAAAATGTAAAATATATAGATAGTAAACGCAGCCATTTCTATGGTTTTCCGTGAGGGAAGAGAGTTATATAAGTCAAATGTAGGAGATTATTTAGGGCACTCCAATTATTTTGTATGATATTGTAATGCTGGATACATTATTCCATTAAAAAAAAGTAGAATGACAAATGTGTGCGACAACAACATTGAAGCAGTCAGGGGAAAAGTTGATGGCCTATGTATCCTGGAAAATGAGTGGAGTCTGTTATATTAAAGGCAACTTATTTGCATATAAGCACCATACTCTAGGTAGTAAAGTTGTTCCACAATGGGGTATGAGTTAATGATTCTGATACCACTATACATGTATACTGGAATGAGCAATGAAAGAAATGGATGATGAAAGATAGGTGCCAATTATGTGATCCGTGAAAGGGCTATATATGCAAAGTGACCCCAAAATGCACAGGGAGCCAAGTAATTAATGAAGGGGGAAGATAAGTCTAGTGTGTCAGTTTTGGTTGATTTGGTAGGGGGACTACAGACAGAAGTATGTTTGCAGGGGCAAAACAGGTGGATCTCTGTACCACAGACCCAGGGCTTATATGTTGGGGATAAAGCATATGTGGTTTGGACAGAATGTATAGGGGGCTACAGATGTCACACCCTATGATTTCTGCAATGATGAGAGTTGTTTTAGAGGAAACTTACAATGAATAGATGTTCCTACTAAAGAGTAATTCACCAACTAGATATTTTGGAGGCATTCCTGAACTTACAGTTAGTCAAAAGTTGGATGGCAGATTAGCATGGAAAAAAAGGTCACTCTTGTTCCCACATATGACACTGCTGTTATGGGAATACATAGAAAAGTGAGGAAAGGAGGCTGGAATTGCACATATCAATAGATCAGATGTGGACACTTTAGGAAAAACTCATGTTTAGTTAATATAGATAACAGGTGACTACAAATAGAAACATTTATAGAACTGTATATAAATATGTTATACATATATACATATGTAGATATGTGTATAGATTATGTTAGTATAACACATATATTTCCTTGTTCGGTCAGGTGGGAAAGGCTAAAATCAGTAACACCCCAATAGTAACAAGCACCCCAGCACAGATCTTGGTTTCTAATACCATGCTTCATTACATAGAATAGGGTTTCTTGTAAAAGTTTCTGATTCTAGGCTGGGGCAAGATATATTTATGATGAGCCTCTTTGTATCAGAGAGTAAGGAAGTCCTAACAAAACCCAAAACCTCACAATGTTCGAGGTGTGTTGAAGAGCTACAAGAGAAACTGAACAAGCTTCCAATGTCCGAGCCAGAACAATTCAAGCAACAAATTAATGTTGGATTTTAATCCTAAGTTTTAAATAAATATCCATGAGTCAATACTCATATAAACAAATGATTAAAGAAATAAGTAGGGGAGAATAGACAACTCTTGTGCAGAATAATTCAAAATAATTTATTTTGATACTCTGCCCTCTAGGGGATAGGGCATAACTCTTATTCCTTAAGTGTGGGTTATGCTCTGTGACTAATTATTCAAAGAGTATGTTATGGGAAGGGGAGGGGGAGATAAGTAACTTTACAGTAGAGAAATCTGACAAACATTTCCCCAGTCAAGTGATCAAGGTTAACATCAATAGTCATGTTGATGGTGTGATAAAAATGTCATTTTGCCTCTATGATCTTCCCTGCTAAAACCCACCGCCATAGTCTAATCACAAGAAAAACATCAGATGAATTCAATTTGAGAGTTATTTTACAAAATATCTGACCAGTACTTCTCAAAATTACCAAGGTCATCAAAAACAAGAAAAGTCTGAAAATGTCACCGCCTAGAGGAACCCATGGAAACGTTACAAATAAATATATTGTGGTACCCTGGATAGGATCTTGGAACAGAATAGAGATGATAGGTAGAAAACTAAGGAGTTCTGAATACATTGTGGACTTTAGCTGATAATAATCATGTGTCAATAATGTATCAATACTATAAAAAATATATCAATATTGGTTTGTTCATTAGTATGGTAACAAGTGACCATACTAATATAAGATGAAAATAATACGGAAGCTAGATTTGAGACATATGGGAATTCCTTATCTTCACAATTGCTCTGTAATCAAAAACTTTAAAAACAAAAATGTTTATTTAAAAGAAAACCTAAATCACTACCCCAAACATAAATGTATTTTTCATATATGAGATGCAAAAATACAATTGCATATATTTAATTTTGTTACTGATTAAAATACAATTGCATATATTTAATTTTGTTACTGATTATTTTATTTAACGAAATTTATTGTTAATGATTGAGAAATTGAGAACTCAACAGTAATGTTTTTGACTGACATGAGGTGACTTTTTCTGGTGACTACAATTTGCTTTTTTACTTCATATTAATAATTCATCTTTATGGAAATGTAATATTTAACTGACAATTAAATGTTTTGATGGATGTCTATCTGAAATTACTCTTGAGCTTTAAATTATGGATTTCACAGCTGATGTGTTCCAGTGTGTGTCAATAACAAATGGAAAGCACCTCTGTATCATGGCCAGCTAAATGATCTCTATTAACTTGATAGTAAATATCCCTTCATGCTGTGTTTGCACAAAGCACAGCATACATTAGAGATCAGGTGTATGAGAAATATATTTAATTGGATATTAGTGAGACTGACATGCACATGAAAAACACATCATTAACTTAGAATATAATGTGAAGGTTACCTCTCCATTTTTGTACAAGGAGTTTGTGTGCATTAATAATGCTCTTTTATATTTATATAACGCTCAGGAGTTTCATGCTTATATTTAATATAAAAATGACATGAACAAATTATTACCTGTTACTCAAACCAAATGCAAAAGGTTTCAGCAGTAGACACACTTTATTATCATCATGACCTTTAAATATCCAAACAGCTTATTGTCCGCAATTTTTTTTTTTCTTTTTTTTTTTTGAGACAGAGTCTCACTCTGTCGCCCAGGCTGGAGTGCAGTGGCACCATCTCAGCTCACCACAAGCTCCTCCTCCCAGGTTCATGCCATTCTCCTGCCTCAGTGTCTGGAGTAGCTGGGACTACAGGTGCCTGCCACCATGCCCGGCTAATTTTTTGTATTTTTAGTATTTTTAGTAGAGATGGGGTTTCACCGTGTTAGCCAGGATGGTCTCAATCTGACCTCGTGATCCGCCTGCCTCGGCCTCCCAAAGTGGTGGGATTACAGGCGTGAGCCACCACTCCCAGCCTATTATCAGCAACTTTAATATTTAGATAATTAATCATTCTAATACCCAAATATATGAATTGGTTATTAAATGAATCAATAACACAAATGTAGAAGTTCATTAGGAAGTGTAGGGTGGTGTGTATTTCTTCATGATAGGGACACTGACAAAATAACAAAATAAATCAGTCAAAGATTGAAGTACACTGTGAAATTGAAAGAGATTGGCAAACATACCTCCAGTGTGGACAACATATTGTTCATAGTGGTATAGAGCTTGCTTATTAGACAACAGTTTATGTATTAAGACTCATTTCAAGACTCTTGCCTCAGCCTCACAATGTTCCATTATCTTGAACTATTACATCACAACCTTTTTTCAAACCTAAGCATTCGTCCACCTTAAAAACCTGCATTAAATCACTTCAGTCCAGAGACCAAAACCTCACAAACAAGGTTACTCAACACCTTCTGCAATACTACTCAGACTTTGTTACAACGGTGTGTACCCTTAAAGTAAGAAGTTGGTCTAATTAACTTCTTTTGGTAAAAATTTTTTTCTCTTGGACATTTTTGGATTCAACTGTTCATAATTCAGTTTGCTCAAGTACTGAAGCATTGTAAACTTATAGTGATACAGCTTTTGTGTTCAACAAAAGTGAGAGCCTTGGATGCCCTATGAAAAATGAGCCTGACTGCAGAATTGTTCTTTGCTGCTTTAATTGCTCTCTCTTTGCTGTCATTGATGGGGAAACTGAGCACTGCTACTTGCTAAAGCTCGGGGAAACCATAGAGGCATACCTTAGTTATCTACCCTTACTTCTAACCTTTACTTACTGCCCCAGGGCTTCTAGATTACAGCTGTCCTAATCCATTTGATCACAATAACTCCTTAAAGGCTATGCTTTCACTATAATTAGACAGGACTAAGGATACATTGCATTATATTAACGTGTACTCCAAGCATTGCAGTTCAGATATACCTCCTATAGCCAAACTTTTAAAGGAAAAACAATCTTCCTTCAGAATGCCAGATGTAAAACACATTTGATCCCCAACTACTTTCCAGAGCTAGAACCAATGAGTTCATATGTTGTTGACCACAGGGCAGAGAAAAGGGATTCCCTATCCTCCAGTGCTCATTTTAAGATCTGTATATATTTGTCCTCAAATTTGGTAATCTATCCTTGGGTGGTTCTGAAAGGAAGGGGTCATACGAATATTGCTCTCATAAGACCCCTCTGCTTCTACGTAAATGTGTGGGTGAAAATAAATGCATAATTAAAAGGGTTACAGTTAACTCTTCGTTTATCAATATATGTATATATGCATATATATATGTATATATGACTATGTCAGAATGAGGGTAACTTGGGAATGCTATATATCTATATATTCTTCCAAATACACTTCTCTGTGTGTGTGTGTGTGTGTATGTGTGTTAGATTGATGAATCAGAAAACAAGATAATTAGTCTTCCTTTGATTGAATTGAATGAATGCATTTTGACAAAATGACCATTAACCATCAAACTGTGGTTAATGCTAAAGGAAACACAAAGAAAGATGAAAAAGGAAAACATTTCTTTTCTCTCAGATGGTGTATCACTTTCCTGTGAAACTCTTAAAATTGAACTTTGAAAGGTGTGAATCTTTTAAATAACCATCACATAAATTTAAGTTTGTTTTAGAAATAGATGTACACTAGGGGAACATGACTTTTTTTCATTCAAGAAATGTTGGCTAGACATGGCCTTCTTTGTGGGGACTTTAGGGAACACATGATGCCATTTGGTTTGCCAGCTCAAAATGGTGGTGATGCTTTTTGGAGGAGGAGCACAACCATCTATTGTAACCTTCCATATTATGTATAATCAGAAAAGCTATTGATTACTACATCATTCTTTTGTTTCCATTCATCAGTAGTTGATTATTTCTTATTTGCAATGTATTTTCATCCCATTATTCTTACACCTCTTTTTAGTTTGAAAGTTTCTCAATTTTTAAGTTATTTAATTTGTAATTGGCACATAATAGTTGTACTTATTTCTAAAATAAAATGTGATGTTTCGATACATGTATCCATAGGGTAATAATCAAATCAGGGTAATTATGATACCCATCACTTTAAACACTTCTTTGTGATGCCAGCATCCAAAGTATTTATTTCTAACTATCTAACTAGGAATATATGCTGCATTGTTATTTGCTATACTTACCCTACTGAGTAATAGAACATCAAAGATTATTCTTCCTGTTTAATCATAACTTTGCATCCATTGCTCATCCTCTCCCAGTCTTACCTTTCCCCATCCCTCCCCAGACTCTGATAAACACCATTCCACTCTTTACTTCTGCCATTTACATGGACATGGATGAACTAGGAGGGCATTATGTTGAGTTAAATAAGCCAGGAACAGAAGGACAAGCACTGAATGGTTTTACTCACATGTGGAATCTAAAAATTAAAAAAAAAGATTTTATAAAATAAGAGACAGTTTTTCTAAGTAATATCTAGTTTTTCAAATTGTGTCACATTCAGGCTTTCCCATTTTTTAAAATTTTAATTAACATTTCTGTTGTTTATTTTCCCACTAACGTAACAGTATAATCAAAGAAAGCAAATATTTTGAACAATCAGAACATTAATTCCTGGAAGCAGGTTTAGGGAACAATGAATAGAACACAGTGACATTGTAAACCATTTCATTTTGTATATGCACAGTTGCTACCTAGATTCATGGGGAAGCTTAAGGATAATTTCAATAACACATATAAGCAAAATATACCCATAAACTTACTTAATTCATTCCTAAAGGTGTTTTAAACTAATATTCTTGATTCTGGGCAGATCCAATTATTTTTCCCTTGGTAAAAATAATGTTTACTCGTGATTAGATGGAAGCAGAATGAGTGAAAACTAACAGTCGCTCGAAATTCCTGGGGACTATTAACCTCATTTACTCCTCAAGATAATATTTGGTTATGATAAAGAAACAGTGTTACAAAGAAAAAGTGACTATTTCCACTTTAATATTCGGCACAGTATAGATTGAGATAACTCAGATTAAATTACAAGGATAACATTCCAACAAAATCAATTACTTCATACTACACAGGTTTAATTTTTCCTCACAATTTGTATCCATTTCAGTTCAATGTGTATGGCCAGGGATGGGGGTGGTTTGTTGATTACAGAACATTCATTTATTTCATTCTCATTCAGGGACTCAGACTGATCTGGCATCCTTAAGAAACACTACTTAGCACCAGAGAGTGTCAATGGAGAGAAGATGGCTGGGGTTTAAAATCTTGCCCATGCAGTGATCAGCAGCCTCCTATTTGCGGAACAAGTCAAATAGCCATCTTCAACTTCATAGAAACAAGAAAGTGCAACTCTACCATCCACATGCCAAAAAAGATACAATTTAAAATCAATATATGTTAATAGATTTAGTGAGGTCTACAGGTACTGTGCATATTTTTATATAAAAGCAGAAAACAGTTTAAAAAATACTGAAGGCACTTTCACTTGAAGTTGTATACCTAAAGATTTTATATTCCTAGTGAATCTCCAACAATAGAATTTCTAAATCGCTAAGCATGTGACATAATCAATAGTAATAGACTGAATGATAATTAAAAATCAATACACTAGAAATATTGTTTGGATACTCATCAATTACAGAACATTAAATACCTGCAGCAATCAATCAAATGGCCAGGGTTACTGGATATATAGGAAGGCAGTCATGAGAACATAAGAAAAAGCCCACCAGGGGGAAGCACAAACTCAGTGTCTGGCTCTGATATGCAATTATGTTTGTGTATAAACCAAAGATCCTACTGGTGCCTTAATACAATTAGTAACTAGACTGGGCTAAAAGAAAGAGGTGTTTCTTCCTCCACCTCTTAGTACATACATCACAGTAAAATACCAGAGAACACCATACTGATACATTCTACTTTTCCAAATATGCTTGGCTCTCAAGAGTAACTCTTGCTTCTCTGCTTTGCAACAAACCCTTTTATTTTTCCTGACACCCAATCAGTCATGAAGAAAAACTTCATTTGATAATTTTCATTTAACTATTACATGTGATACACTAAGCACTGAGTTACAAAATAAAAGAATGAAACATGAAGTGTTCATGATCTCTGGCCTAGAGGAGCGTGCGGTGAGGGGTGAAGGAGAAATGCAAAACAAATTACCGTACCATATGGTTAGTGCTAAAATAGCTCAAACCTTTATCAAAGGGACAAAAACACTTAACTTTGCTTGAAGGAATTTGAGGAGCTTTCTGTGAAAGCGATTACAGAATGAAATTAGAAGTTTTCCAAGTGCAAAAGGTGGAGGTCTTTAACAGAAGGAAACCAGTATGCACAAAGGATATTTGTAAGTATTGTAACATAGCACTGGTATTACAGACCAGAGAGTAATGAGTGGTTTGCAATGAGGAATTCACAGAGGTTTTTATTGTTGTGGTTGTTAGGATTGTAGTTTTAGTATTGTAGTTGTTTTAATTAAAGGATACAGATGATCAGATTTGTTTAAAAAATTATTCCCTAGCTAAACAATTACTTTAGCATTTTTATCTTTACTTTGTATTTAATTATACTAGCCACTCAGTGCTACTTCTTGCCAGTTCCCTCACAGACTCCTATAGTACTTCCCCTTCATGGTCCTAACCACTCAGGGTATTGCCCTGTCTATAGGTACTTTCTTTCTTGATCACCATATCTAACACGTTTTCAGGCAATATTTCTCTTTTCCTTAGACCCACATGGACTGTCTTTTGTTTCAATATTTCATTCTTCATTTAAGTTCCTTTCCCTTTCCTTCCTTTTATTTAACTAGCAGTTTTGGGACTATATGTGTGTGACTTTTCCTTAATTATAGATCCCTTGTGGATTATGTTATCCAGGTTTTAATCTTGACAATATGTTGTAAATAAGGCAAATAATATTATTTCTGCATTTTGAAAACCTCATTTGGTGGGCTGTCTCAATGAACTGTTTACCAATTTTGCTTAGGGAAAAACAAAAAGGGTAAAAGTATATTTTCCTTACCCATCTATTCCATTTCCATTGAGTATCAAATAGGACTTTTATATTGAAAATATATCAGGAACCAAGTCATAAAATGTGACCAAACAACTATCAGAGAATCTTGTCATTTAATATAGAGCATGTCATATTTTCTAAAGGAATGGATGGTTTAATTTTTATATATAACTAACACCATGCTCAGTAAACAGTTGTGTGATTGATTACTTCATCCTAAAATTGTATTAATGAAATAGTAATGGTTTTCCCTGTTAAACATGCCACTGTTTTTAATATTAGAATTTACCTGACCTAACAGTACATAGAGTATTCAATAGTCAATTATTCTACTTGGAAGTCAGAATTTCATCCATAGATTATCAGAGGTTTGATAGTGTATGTCCTTGAATCTCCATGTGCATGTTAATGTCTTATTAAAATTAATATTTTTAAACTGTACATGAAGCATATTTGGTTTGAAATACAGAGTTAACCATCTTACTATCTTATTTATAATCAGATGGAACATTAAGTCATCCACCTAGAAAATACTAGTAAAAGTGGATGTATGTTTTATAGTCCAGCACAGATTATCTCCACGACCCATTTCTCAATGAACCTCTCTGTCTATAACCTATTACTTTAGGATCTGAAAATGTTATGATCTTCCAACACCCACTTCTGAGACGACCTGACCCTTCACCTGAATGGGTGAAATTCTGTGCAGTGTTTTGAAACAGAATTAGCCCCTGACTTACAAATGACCATTATACTCACTTTATGCCTGTGTTGTAAAATGATGTTTGCAGAATACATCTGCCATCGCAATGGAAGCCACCAAGGAAATAAACATACTGAATGTATGTTCACAGTAAGGAATTCTCTATCACTGTCTTGTACTGGGTCACACTCAGGATGAAACTGATAGAAGGCTGTATAAACCTATTTTAAAAATTGGGGATTCTACTCTGATCATTACTGGACATCATGCTCCCTTCTTAGTGTACATCAAGGTGCTAGTTTTCCCAAAGAGCTACAGCAGACACACAGAAATCAGTTTTAGCAACCTGGTTCCTCTTGTTGGATTGATATGGTCCTAGATCTTAAGTATAATGACCACTTGCTTTAGTAAACTGCTCTCTCATTCTCCCTAAAGTACCCAACACCAGCCAAAGTGAGGGTACAATAGTTATATGTAAATTTATAAAAACGGTTTTGGCAATCTAGCACCTGGCAATTTTGAACTGAAAGTTTGGGTATGAATAAGAGATGACTAAAAAATAGGTGAAGTTATACCTATTGGAATAGAATGCACTGATTTTGCAGTAACAATGTGTGAACAAAAACCCCTGATCCTGGGGAAGGAATATTTTAGGTACTAGGAAGTGCTGAGGATGAAGAGACATTAATTATTTTTGTCTTTAAAACACCCTTGAAACTGGATCCTCATCTCTCACCTTATACAAAAAGGTATTTTTACTATTTTTGTACCTGCTAACCGTCCATACACACCCTCCAAAACCCCCATTAACCGTCATAGCCTCTGGTAACCATTCTTCCACTCTCAGTGTCCATGAGTTCAATTATTTTTATTTTAAATCCTACAAATAAGTGAAAACATGTGATGTTGGTCTTTGTGTGTTACCTAGGATGTTTGTTTCATCTTTCAGCATCAATGATACTGTGACAGATTAGCTATTTGGTTTACAAGTAGAAAAAAAAAAATCTTACATCCTTCACAGGTTTTGACATAGAGCAATTTCAAACTGCAAAAGAACTTATCTGCCTCCAAAATATGTTTTAATTCTATTCACTGTTTTCCTGTCTTCTACTACTTCCTATTCCAACCTTCATTTCGTCTTTAAATTGCTGTAAAATCTTTTATGCCCCACCCCATTTATATTCAAGAAAGCAAAATAAAATTTTTAAAACATAAATTAATTATGCTATTCCAGTTGTTGTAACCCCTTAATGATTTTTTCTCAAACCTAAATCATAACCCTCATGCTTTGCTATGACCTACAAAGTTCTGTGTCATTTGGCTTTTGACAGTCTTTACAAACTTACAGCCTAGCTCTATTCTCCTTGCTCAGTATTTTACAGCAATACAAGCCGATGATAACGTCCTTGAATACATACAGGTTTTCTTTTTCACCAGGTCTTATCACATGATGCTATTATATCTGACAGCAAAAGATTTTCAAGTTTACTAAAAGGTGCATATTATCTCATCACCCAGATGGGATATCACATCCTTGGAGAGGCATCAACTAAGCATCCTACTGAAGCATATTACATTCTGTCTTATTTGTTTTTTTAATAATTTGCAGCACAGTGATTTTTAATACATTTTTAATACATTTTATATATTTACCTGCATATTAAAACCCTGTTTTTATTAAAATATAAGCATCATGATAACTGGGATTCTATTTGTTTTACTCCTAGTTGTATCCAGAGATTAGCACTTTTATGGGGAGAATTCTGTTACCACAAAAGATTCATATGAAGACCTAACCTAAGTACCTAAGAATGTGGCTATATTTGAAGACAAGGCCATTAAAAGGTCATTGACTTAAAATGAAGTAGTTATGTTCGGTTCAAATCCAACCTTACTGGTGTCCTTATAGAAAATTTGGGTACCCAGAGACACCCCAAAGATGCAGGCAGGGAGGAAAGACCACTAAGGACAGTGTGAGAAGGCAGCCATCTGCAAGCGAAGGAGAGAGGCCTCTGGAGAAAGCAAACTGTATTAGTCTGCACTCATGCTGCTAATAAAGACATGCCTAAAACTGAGTAATGTATAAAGGAAAGAGGTTAAATGGACTCACAGTTCCACATGGTTGGAGAGGCCTCACAATCATGGTAATAGCGGATGAGGAACAAAGTCATGTCTTATGTGGTGGCAGGAAAAAGAGCATATGCAGGAGAACTCCCTTTTATAAAACCATCAGATCTCATGAGACTTATTCACTCTTATGAGAACAACATGGGAAAAAACCTCTTCACATTTCAAAACCAAGCATGCCTTCCCAACAGTCCCTAGAAGCCTTAACTTATTTCAGCTTTAACTCAAAAGTCCACAGTCCAAAGTCTCATCTGAGAGAGGGCAAATTCCTTTTACCTATGAGCCAGTAAAATCAAAAGCAAGTTAGTTACTTCCTAGATACAGTGGGGGTACAGGCATTGGGTAAATACAGGGAGAAATTGGCCAAAATGAAGGCACTACAGGTCCCATGCAAGTCCAAAATCCAGCAAGGCAGGCAAATGATAACCTCCAAAATGATCTCCTTTGATTCTATGCCTTACATCCAGGGCACACTGATGTAAGAGTTGGGCTCCTACTGCCTTCGGCAGCTCTGCCCTTGTGGCTTTACAGGGTACAGCTACCCGCATGACTGATTTCATGGACTGGCCTTGTGTCTGTGGCTTTTCCAAGCACATGGTTCAAGCTGTCAATGGATCTACCATTCTAGGGTATGAAGGAAAGTGACCCTCTTCTTACAACTCCAGTAGGCAGTGCCCCAGTGGGTATTCTATGTGCAGGCTCTGACTCCATATTTCTCTTCTGCATTGCCCTAGCAGAGGTTCTCCATAAGGGATCTGCCCTTGAAGTAAACTTCTGCCTAGACATTAGGCATTTTCATACATCCTCTGATATGTAGGCAGAGGTTCCCAAACCTCAGTTCTTGACTTTTGTGCACCCAGAGGCTCAATACCACATGGAAATTGCCAAGGCTTGGGGCTTGCACCCTCTGGAGCCACCGCCTGAGCTGTACTTTGGCCCCTTTTAGCCATAACTGGAGCAGCTGGGAAGCAGGGCACCAAGTTGCTAGGCTGCACATGGTAGGGAGGCTCTGGGCCCAGGCAATGAAGCTATTTTTTCCTCCCAGGCTTCATGCCTGTGATGGGAGGGGCTGCCACAAAGGTCTCTGACATGCCCTGGAGACATTTTCTCCATTGTCTTGGTGATACATATTGGTATCCTTGTTATTTATGCAAATTTCTGCATCAGGCTTGAATTTCTCCCCAGAAAATGCAGTTTCTTTTTCTAGTGCATCATCTGGTTGCAAATTTTCCAAACTTTTATGCTCTGCTTCCTCTTCAACACATTGCTGCTTAATAATTTCTTCAAACAGAAACATTAAATCACATCTCTCAAGTTCAAAGTTCCACAGCTCTCTAAGGCTGGGGCAAGATGCCACCAGTCTCTGTACAGCAAGTGACCTCTACTCCAGTTCCAACAAGTCCCTCATCTTCGTCTGAGACCACCTCAGCCTAGACTTTATGGTCCATATCACTATCAGCATATTGGTCAAAACCATTCAACAAGTCTTTAGGAATTTCCAAACTTTCCCACATCTTCCTGTTTTCTGAGCCCTGTTCCAACCTCTGCCTGTTACCCAGTTCCAAAGTTACTTCCACATTTTGGGTATCTTGATAGCAGCACCCTACTCTACTGGTACCAATTTATTATATTAGTCTGTTCTTATGCCACTAACAAAGACATACCCAAGACTGGATAACTTAGAAAGAAAAGAGGTTTAATTGACTCACAGTTCCACATGGCTAGGGAGGCCTCACAATCATGGCAGGAGGCAAATGAGGAGCAAGTCACGTCTTACATGGTGGCACGCAAGACAGCATGTGCAAGGGATCTCCCTTTTATGAAACTATCAGATCTCAAGAGACTTATTCACTAACATGAGAACAGCATAGGAAAAACTCACCCCCATGATTCAATTACCTCCCGCCAGGACTGTGCCATGACACAGATAAGGAAATATTGCAATTCAAGGTGAGAGCCAAACCGTGCCACAAACCAAATCTTGATCTGACTTCTACCTTCCAGAACTGTGGGAAAATAAATTTCCAGTGTTGAAGTCACCTAGTCTGTGGTATTTTGTTACAACAGCCCTAGCAAATGAGCATAACCATTGTATTACAACATGATGCATACTAAATTTATATTTATTAAACCAAGGCACTAAAAACCATAAGCAGAAACTCATAAAATATCTATTCCCCAATGCTCATGTCTGAGCTACCAAGAAATGTTATTTTAGTGTTCATCATAGTGGAATAAGAAAATAACTCTTTTCGTTCTAAAATGTTACAGGCAACTTTACAAAACAAGGAAAAAAGAAGGAAGATGGATGATGTTCTCTTTGCTGCTGACAATGCTAAAGATGGAGTCTACGAGATAGATAGCACAGTTCTTGATAAATGATGATACAGTTTTGTCCATAGGATTTTTGAATGATGGGGCCTATAGTCAGTGATATCAGAATATTTCTTTTTGCTTAAGGTGTTTTATAGAACTAAATCTAAATGTTATCAGAGTAAACTACATCTGGATAAGGGAGCAGAATGTCAAAGAGAAAACCTTTCCCTGAGATATTGCATTGAATACAATATTTACAGACTTCCATCACCTTTATTTTTAAGAGCAAAATTTGTTCTGGATCAGAGTGTACATTTGTTCCTGTACCTCTTGTCTTTTAAAGCTCTTTTCCTTTTCTCATATTTATAATTTTCTAATCACCTTTTTTATCCTTTCCTTGGTCAAAACTGTTTTCAGGAAAGAATAATTTATTCTTTAATATGAGTAACTATTTAACTGATCCTGGGGATATTTATATATTAAGTCATATCTTTTTTTATTATTATTATAAGTTCTAGGGTACGTGTGCATAACATGCAGGTTTGTTACATATGTATACTTGTGCCATGTTGGTGTGCTGCACCCATCAACTCGTCAGCACCCATCAATTCGTCATTTACATCAGGTATAACTCCCAGTGCAATCCCTCCTCCCTCCCCACTCCCCATGATAGGCCCCGGTGTGTGATGTTCCCCTTCCCGAGTCCAAGTGATCTCACTGTTCAGTTCCCACCTAAGAGTGAGAACATGTGGTGTTTGGTTTTCTGTTCTTGTGAAAGTTTGCTGAGAATGATGGTTTCCTGCTGCATCCATGTCCCTACAAAGGATACAAACTCATCCTTTTTTATGGCTGCATAATATTCCATGGTGTATATGTGCCACATTTTCTTTTTCTTTTTCTTTTTTTTTTTTTTAATTATTATTATACTTTAAGTTCTAGGGTACATGTGCATAATGTGCAGGTTTGTTACATATGTATACTTCTGCATGTTGCTGTGCTGAACCCATCAACTTGTCAGCACCCATCAACTCGTCATTTACATCAGGTATAACTCCCAATGCAATCCCTCCCTTCTCCCCCCTCCCCATGATAGGCCCCAGTATCCCCAGTGTGTGATGTTCCCCTACCCAAGTTCAAGTGATCTCATTGCTCAGTTCCCACCTATGAGTGAGAATATGCGGTGTTTGGTTTTCTGTTCTTGTGATAGTTTGCTGAGAATGATGGTTTCCAGCTGCATCCATGTCCCTACAAAGGACACAAACTCATCCTTTTTTATGGCTGGATAGTATTCCATGGCGTATATGTGCCACATATTCTTAATCCAGTCTGTCACTGATGGACATTTGGGTTGATTCCAAGTCTTTGCTATTGTGAATAGTGCTGCAATAAACATACGTGTGCATGTGTCTTGACAGCAGCATGATTTATAATCCTTTGGGTATATACCCAGTAATAGGATAGCTGGGTCATATGGTACATCTAGTTCTAGATCCTTGAGGAATCGCCATACTGTTTTCCATAATGGTTGAACTAGTTTACACTCCCACCAACAGTGTAAAAGTGTTCCTATTTCTCCACATCCTCTCCAGCACCTGTTGTTTCCTGACTTTTTAATGATTGCCATTCTAACTGGTGTGAGATGGTATCTCATTGTGGTTTTGATTTGCATTTCTCTGATGGCCAGTGATGATGAGCATTTTTTCATGTGTCTGTTGGCTGTATGAATGTCTTCTTTTGAGAAATGTCTGTTCATATCCTTTGCCCACTTCTTGATGGGGTTGTTTGTTTTTTTTCTTGTAAATTTGTTTGAGTTCTTTGTAGGTTCTGGATATTAGCCCTTTGTCAGATGAGTAGATTGCAAAAATTTTCTCCCATTCTGTAGGTTGCCTGTTCACTCTGATGGTAGTTTCTTTTGCTGTGCAGAAGCTCTTTAGTTTAATTAGATCCCATTTGTCAATTTTGGCTTTTGTTGCTGTTGCTTTTGGTGTTTTAGATATGAAGTCTTTGCCCATGCCTATGTCCTGAATGGTACTACCTAGGTTTTCCTCTAGGGTTTTTATGGTATTAGGTCTAACATTTAAGTTTCTAATCCATCTTGAATTAATTTTCATATAAGGAGTAAGGAAAGGATCCAGTTTCAGCTTTCTAGTTAGGGCTAGCCAATTTTCCCAGCCCCATTTATTAAATAGGGAATCCTTTTCCTATTTCTTGTTTCTCTCAGGTTTGTCAAAGATCAGATGGCTGTAGATGTGTGGTATTATTTCTGAGGACTCTGTTCTGTTCCATTGGTATATATCTCTGTTTTGGTACCAGTACCATGCTGTTTTGGTTACTGTAGCCTTGTAGTATAGTTTGAAGTCAGGTAGCGTGATGCCTCCAGCTTTGTTCTTTTGACTTAGGATTGTCTTGGAGATGCGGGCTCTTGTTTGGTTCCATATGAACTTTAAAGAAGTTTTTTCCAATTCTGTGAAGAAACTCATTGGTAGCTTGATGGGGATGGCATTGAATCTATAAATAACCTTGGGCAGTATGGCCATTTTTCACGATATTGATTCTTCCTATCCATGAGCATGGTATGTTCTTCCATTTGTTTGTGTCCTCTTTTATTTCACTGAGCAGTGGTTTGTAGTTCTCCTTGAAGAGGTCCTTTACATCCCTTGTAAGTTGGATTCCTAGGTATTTTATTCTCTTTGAAGAAATTGTGAATGGAAGTTCATTCATGACTTGGCTCTCTGTTTGTCTGTTACTGGTATATAAGAATGCTTGTGATTTTTGCACATTAATTTTGTATCCTGAGACTTTGCTGAAGTTGCTTATCAGCTTAAGGAGATTTTGGGCTGAGACAATGGGGTTTTCTAAATATACAATCATGTCATCTGCAAAGAGGGACAATTTGACTTCTTCTTGTCCTAACTGAATGCCCTTGATTTCTTTCTCTTGCCTGATTGCTCTAGCCAGAACTTCCAACACTATGTTGAATAGGAGTGGTGAGAGAGGGCATCCCTGTCTTGTGCCAGTTTTCAAAGGGAATTTTTCCAGTTTTTGCCCATTCAGTATGATATTGGCTGTGGGTTTGTCATAAATAGCTCTTATTATTTTGAGGAACGTTCCATCAATACCGAATTTATTGAACGTTTTTAGAATGAAGGGCTGTTGAATTTCATCAAAGGCCTTTTCTGCATCTATTGAGATAATCATGTGGTTCTTGTCTTTGGTTCTGTTTATATGCTGGATTATGTTTATTGATTTGCGAATGTTGAACCAGCCTTGCATCCCAGGGATGAAGCCCACTTGATCATGGCGGATAAGCTTTTTGATGTGCTGCTGAATCCGGTTTGCCAGTATTTTATTGAGGATTTTTGCATCGATGATCATCAGGGATATTGGTCTAAAATTCTCTTTTTTTGTTGTGTCTCTGCCAGGCTTTGGTATCAGGATAATGTTGGCCTCATAAAATGAGTTAGGGAGGATTCCCTCTTTTTTTATTGATTGGAATAGTTTCAGAAGGAATGGTACCAGCTCTCCTTGTACCTCTGGTAGAATTCAGCTGTGAATCCATCTGGTCCTGGACTTTTTTTGGTTGGTAGGCTATTAATTATTGCCTCAATTTCAGAGCCTGCTATTGGTCTATTCAGGGATTTAACTTCTTCCTGGTTTAATCTTGGAAGAGTGTAAGTGTCCAGGAAATTATCCATTTCTTCTCGATTTTCTAGTGTATTTGCATAGAGGTTTTTATAGAATTCACTGATGGTAGTTTGTATTTTTGTGGGGTCGGTGGTGATATCCCCTTTATCATTTTTTATTGCGTCGATTTGATTCTTCTCTCTTTTCCTCTTTATTAGTCTTGCTAGTGGTCTGTCAGTTTTGTTGATCTTTTCAATAAACCAACTCCTGGATTCATTGATTTTTTGGAGGGTTTTTTGTGTTTCTATCTCCTTCAGTTCTGCTCTGATCTTAGTTATTTTTTGCCTTCTGCTAGCTTTCGAATGTGTTTGCTCTTGCTTCTCTTGTTCCTTTAATTGTGATGTTAGAGTGTCAATTTTAGATCTTTCCTGCTTTCTCTTGTGGGCATTTAGTGCTATAAATTTCCCTTTACACACTGCTTTAAATGTGTCCCAGAGATTCTGGTATGGTGTATCTTTGTTCTCATCGGTTTCAAAGAACATCTTTATTTCTGCCTTCATTTCGTTATGTACCCAGTAGTCATTCAGGAGCAGGTTGTTCAGTTTCCATGTAGTTGAGCGGTTTTGATTGAGTTTCTTAGTCCTGAGTTCTAGTTTAATTGCACTGTGGTCTGAGAGACAGTTTGTTATAATTTCTGTTCTTGTACATTTGCTGAGGAGTGCTTTACTTCCAATTATGTGGTCAATTTTGGAATAAGTGCGATGTGGTGCTGAGAAGAATGTATATTCTGTTGATTTGGGGTGGAGAGTTCTGTAGATGTCTATTAGGTCTGCTTGCTGCAGAGATGAGTTCAATTCCTGGATATCCTTGTTAACTTTCTGTCTCGTTGATCTGTCTAATGTTGACAGTGGGGTGTTGAAGTCTCCCATTATTATTGTATGGGAGTCTAAGTCTCTTTGTAAGTCTCTAAGGACTTGCTTTATGAATCTGGGTGCTCCTGTATTGGGTGCATATATATTTAAGATAGTTAGCTCTTCCTGTTGAATTGATCCCTTTACCATTATGTAATGGCCTTCTTTGTCTCTTTTGATCTTTGATGGTTTAAAGTCTGTTTCGTCAGAGACTAGTATTGCAACCCCTGCTTTCTTTTGTTCTCCATTTGCTTGGTAAATCTTCCTCCATCCCTTTATTTTGAGCCTATGTATGTCTCTGCGTGTGAGATGGGTCTCCTGAATACAGCAGACTGATGGGTCTTGACTCTTTATCCAGTTTGCCAGTCTGTGTCTTTTCATTGGAGCATTTAGTCCATTTACATTTAAGGTTAATATTGTTATGTGTGAACTTGATCCTGCCATTATGATATTAACTGGTTATTTTGCTCGCTAGTTGATGCAGTTTCTTCCTAGCCTCGATGGTCTTTACATTTTGGCATGTTTTTGCAATGGCTGGTACCGGTTGTTCCTTTCCACGTTTAGTGCTTCCTTCAGGGTCTCTTGTAAGTCAGGTCTGGTGGTGACAAAATCTCTAAGCATTTGCTTATCTGTAAAGGATTTTATTTCTCCTTCACTTTGAAACTTAGTTTGGCTGGATATGAAATTCTGGGTTTAAAATTCTTTTCTTTAAGAATGTTGAATATGGCCCCCACTCTCTTCTGGCTTGGAGAGTTTCTGCCAAGAGATCTGCTGTTAGTCTGATGGGCTTCCCTTTCTGGGTAACCCAACCTTTCTCTCTGGCTGCCCTTAAGATTTTTTCCTTCATTTCAACTTTGCTGAATCTGGCAATTATGTGTCTTGGAGTTGCTCTTCTCGAGGAGTATCTTTGTGGCTTTCTCTGTATTTCCTGGATTTGAATGTTGGCCTGCCCTACTAGGTTGTGGAAGTTCTCCTGGATGATATCCTGAGGAGTGTTTTCCAACTTGGTTCCATTTTCCCCCTCACTTTCAGGCACCCCACTCAGACATAGATTTGGTCTTTTTACATAATCCCATACTTCTTGCAGGCTTTGTTCATTTCTTTTTCTTCTTTTTTCTTTTGGTTTCTCTTCTCGCTTCATTTCATTCATTTGATCCTCAATCACTGATGCTCTTTCTTCCAGTTGATCGAGTTGGTTACTGAAGCTTGTGCATTTGTCATGTATTTCTCGTGTCATGGTTTTCATCTCTTTCATTTCGTTTATGACCTTCTCTGCATTAATTACCCTAGCCATCAATTCTTCCACTTTTTTTTTCAAGATTTTTAGTTTCTTTGTGCTGGGTACGTAATTCCTCCTTTAGCTCTGAGAAGTTTGATGGATTGAAGCCTTCTTCTCTCATCTCATCAAAGTCATTCTCCGTCAAGCTTTGATCCATTGCTGGCGATGAGCTCTGCTCCTTTGCTGGCAGAGATGCGCTCTTATTTTTTGAATTCCAGCTTTTCTGCCCTGCTTTTTCCCCATCTTTGTGGTTTTATCTGCCTCTGGTCTTTGATGATGATGGTGACGTACTGATGGGGTTTTGGTGTAGGTGTCCTTCCTGTTTGATAGTTTTCCTTCTAACAGTCAGGACCCTCAGCTGTAGGTCTGCTGGAGATTGCTTGAGGTCCACTCCAGACCCTGTTTGTCTGGGTGTCATCAGCAGAGGCTGCAGAAGATAGAATGTTGCTGAACAGCGAGTGTACCTGTCTGATTCTTGCTTTGGAGGCCTCCTCTCAGGGGTGTACTCCACCCTGTGAGGTGTGGGGTGTCAGACTGCCCCTAGTGGGGGATGTCTCCCAGTTAGGCTACTCAGGGGTCAGTGACCCACTTGAGCAGGCAGTCTGTCCCTTCTCAGATGTCAACCTCCATGTTGGGAGATCCACTGCTCTCTTCAAAGCTGTCAGACAGAGTCGTTTGCTTCTGCAGAGGTTTCTGCTGCTTTTTGTTGTTGTTGTTTAGCTGTGCCCTGTCCCCAGAGGTGGAGTCTACAGAGACAGGCAGGTTTCCTTGAGCTGCTGTGAGCTCCACCCAGTTCGAGCTTCCCAGAGGCTTTGTTTACCTACTTAAGCCTCAGCAATGGCGGGCGCCCCTCCCCCAGCCTCGCTGCTGCCTTGCCGGTTAGATCACAGACTGCTGCGCTAGCAATGAGGGAGGCTCCGTGGGTGTGGGATCCTCCCGGCCAGGTGTGGGATATAATCTCCTGGTGTGCCTGTTTGCTTAAAGCGCAGTATTGGGGTGAGAGTTACCCGATTTTCCAGGTGTTGTGTGTCTCAGTTCCCCTGGCTAGGAAAAGGGATTCCCTTCCCCTTGCGCTTCCCAGGTGAGGCGATGGCTGGCCCTGCTTCAGCTCTCACTGGTCGGGCCGCAGCAGCACCGATTTTCCGGCACTCCCCACTGAGATGAACCCAGTATCTCAGTTGAAAATGCAGAAATCACCGGTCTTCTGTGTCGCTCGCACTGGGAGTTGGAGCCTGGAGCTGTTCCTATTCGGCCATCTTGCTCCGCCCCCACGTCATATCTTTAATTACTGAATGGAAAAGCCTTATGAAAATAAACTCAATGAGCAGATTTGGGAGTTGGAAAGTTTTCCTTGGGATTCCTGAAGATATTTACATCCACCTTTGCTTCTCTAAATACCAGGCTTAAATCCAGTATACTGTAATGAAAAGCAAAGGTTCAGTCAGGTTTCACAGATTATCTTTTTAAAAGTCTCGTATCTTTGTCATCTGACAGTCTATGTTTGCGACTTTTTTTGTATATGGGTTACAACACTATTATGGACCCTAGCTAATTAGGCTAGGCATGGACAACTTACAGGAAGACAATTTGCTTTGCCTAATATTTTTGTAAATGAAAATTCTTCACAATAGGTAAACTGTTAACTTGTTTCAATTAGCAAACCAAGAATTTTCTCTCTGAGATTTTGAATATAAGACATCAATGAGAAATGCCTGAACAGACAAAGAGGGAGACACATACTGCAATGCAGTTGAGAAGAGACATTAATTTATTTCACATTCAACAGGCACTTCTTGAGTAAATGTGGGGAACTGTGCTAGATACTAGACATCAAGAAGAAAAAAAGTAAGTTAACACATGCCCTAAGTAGGAGCCATGAGTCAATAAAAAGCAGAAGTAATCAGTATCTAAGAGGTATATTTTGCTTAGATATTAAAATAAAGATTTAATATTTTATCATGCAAGAGTAGAAAAGGTATTATATTAAAATCCCAAATATACATCACCAAATATTTAGAAACCTATCAACAGTCTTATTTCATCTGTGTGCTATCCATGGCATAGCTCAGCCCCCTCTTTCAGATTATTTTGTCTCAGATAACAAATCATTTTACACGAATATTTAAGTATCTCTCCCTAAATGATTGGGACTCAAAAACTGAAATCCATTATAGAATTATTCCACCTAAAATATTTAACAATAATTTCTCAATAATATTAAAGTTCCAGTCAGTTTTCACATATCTGTGATTGCCTAATACAGCAGCTCCTAAACTATTTGACTTCAAGAAACCTTTACACTCTTAAAGAATATTGAAATTCCTAAACAATATCTTTTGCCTTATGTGAGTTATACCTGTTAATATTTATTTTATCAGAAATGAAAAGAGCACTGTTATTCATTCAAAATATCAATGAAATAAATCAATTTTAACACAAATACCACCTTTTATGAAAAAAAAAAACTATTTCTTTCTTAAATGTGTAAACAGCGACATTACATTTTTGAACATGCCTTCAATACATTGCTTAACAAAAGATTGTTACATTCTCATATCTAATTTTGTATTCAATATGTTGCTATATATTGTTTTGCTAGGTGTGTAAAGACATTTTGGCCTCCCACACATAGGTAGTTAGAAAAGAAAAAAGTATTTTGAATAGTATTTTTCGATTATTGTGGATATTATTCTTTGCCACGACACCAAAGTGAGACAAGTGAGAATTTCTTAAAGATTATTTGAATTGTGAAATCTGAACTATATCAATGAGCTTTTTAAAAATTACTTTATGTTAAAATCCATTATACTATCTAACATGGTTTGGCTCTGTGTCCCCATGCAAATTTCATCTCAAATTGTAATCCCCAAGTGACCACGGAGGGACCCGGTGGGAGGTCATTGGATCATGGGGATGGTTTCCCCCATGCTGTTCTTGTGATAGTGAGTGAGCTCTCAGGAGATCTGGTGGTTTTATAAGTGGCAGATTCCCCTGCTCTCTCTTTCTCCTGCCGCCTTGTGAAGCAGGTGCCTGCTTCCCTTTCTGTCATGATTCTAAATTTCTTGAGGCCTCCCCAGCCATGTGAACTATGCATCAATTAAACCTCTTTCCTTTATAAATTACCCAGCCATGTGTAGTATCTTTATAGCAGTGTGAAAAGGACTAATACAATATTTTGTATACAGAATAGATTTTTTGCTGTTTCATGATTTTGCGTCATCAAGTAATGATCATTTTGAAAGATTTGATTTCTGCATTATACAGGTCATCCAAATATTAACACATTTTAGTATATAGTATTTAAAAGCCACATTTTTAGGATTAATCAATGATCTCCTAATGCATGTCTTTAAGTATTGAGGTAAAGTCATGCTAATAATGGTGATGCAATATTTTATATCTTGAATTTTTTCTCAAAAGTGCAATTGTTTTCATTGGTAACAAATTCTATCCAGTTGTTTGCTTTAATGTGAAAAGCTCACTCTGTTTATTTTTCAATAAAAATGGCCAATTATAAATAACTATAGAGTGACAGTATTTTCTTCAGGTCAAATAATAAGTAACTTTTTTTTTTTTTTGAGATTTACTTCAGAGGCCATATGTGTTTTATTCTTCCTTTCCATTTAGTCACACATTATATTGAAAACACGCAAGGGTCAAGACTGAATAGAGTTAATTATTTTTATTGCCTTATCAAGAATATTCTTAAGTGAAACTATTTTCCAGATCAGTTTAATATTTATTAGTCATAATTATTTTTTAAATAAACTATTTGAAAGTAGTTTTAGGTTTTCAGAAAAGTTGTGAAGTTAATACAAATAATTCCTTTTTACCTCACACCTAGTTTCCCTACTATTTATATCCTACATAAGTATGGTATAGTTAACCCAATTAATGAGTCAATATTGACAAATTAACATTACCTAAGATCCATAATTTATTCATATTTCCTTAGTTCTTACCTAATCCCCCTTTTCTGTTCCAGGATACCATGTTACATTTATCTTTATTATTTATTATTTATTATTCTTTGCCTGACTTATACATCTGAGTAGTCATGACTCCTTGGGTTCCTTTTGACTGTGGCAGCATCTCTGGGTTGGCATTTTTTTTTTTTTTTTTTTTGATGACCTTGATACTTTTGAAGAGTTCTGGTTAGATATTTTGAAGAATGTCTGTCATGTGGGATTTGTCTGGTGTTTTTCTCATGATTAGAGTGGCGCTATGGTCTTGGGGCAATAAAGTCACATTTTCATTGCATCATATGAAGGGTACATACTATCAACATGATTTATCACTGTTGATACTGACCTTGATTACCTGGCTGAGGTAGTATATGTCAGGTTTCTCCACTGCAAATTTACCTTTTCAAAATGCTTTCCATACTGAAAGCATTTCCATACAGAAAGAAGACAGTTGCTCAGTCCACACTTACAGACTGGGGAGTTATGCTTTACCTCTTTGAAAGTAAAGTAACTGCACGTTGTGCACATGTACCCTAGAACTTAAAGTATAATTAAAAAAAAATCTTAAAAAAAAAAGAAAGTAAAGTAACTAATTATTTGACATTCTTCTGTATGGGGTATATGTTTATTAGCCTTTATTCATTTGGTTTACAATAATTTATTTATAAAATTGGCTTCGTTTGTGATTCATACTCAGGTGTCAGTATTTTAACCAGCTTTGCTATTGTAACAGTGCAATATTGAACAGCGAGAAAAGGAAAATATCATTGTATTACTGCACAAGTAGTTTTAACCTTATGAATATTCTGAAACAACCTGGTTGAATCCCTGTCCGGAGCTGCGCGCCCCGGCCATAGCAAATAATAATTAATGATTAAACGCCCGAGCTCTATTCCTTTCCACCTTCTACCTCCTCCCTAGATTTGTTGTCTCTCTTTTGTATCAATACCTCATAATAGATGGCGCTCTTACTGCTTCTTCTTCACTTGTTTTTCCCCCGCGGCTGCGAAAATTGTTACTTTGTAGCACAGGCACCATCCCGTGCCCAGGAAAATTACCAACTGACAGCACAGGTGCAACATGACGTTGGACCAGAGAAACCAATACCTACTTGGTCACGCCCTCTGCGATGAGATCATCTCCGCCTCTGGCCCAACCCCTTCCCCTCCAAGTGTATATAAGGCACTGCATTACCGCCATTAAATGAGACTTGATCAGAGCACTGTCTTGTCTCCATTTCTCGTGTCTCATGTCCCCCAAATTCCCACTCCCTCCTCCAGGGCCTGCTTCGACGATCCCGCGGGCCGGGATAAATCCCAAGGTCTATGGGCCATGATTTGAGAACTACTGACCTTTTGTGTTTTTTGTTTGTTTGTTTGTTGTTTTTTGCTTTATTGCATTCGTTTGTGTTGATTAATTTTAGGTCGATGCATTATCGTTGGATAATATGTAGCTGAGGTCTCTTTTTATTCATAAGTTTCTGCCTGTTATGAGCTGAATTATTTTCTACCAAAATTTGTATGTTGAAGTTCTAATCCACAGTACCTCAGAATGTAACTCTATTTGGAGACAGAACTTTAAAAAAGTAGTTAATGTAAAATGAGGTCATAATGGGTGAGGTCTAATCTAATCTAACTGGTGTCCTAAAAGGAGAAGAAATTAGGAGTAGAGAAGATAGAGGAAGACTGTGTGAAGACAAAGGGAGAAGACAGCCATCTACAAAGGAGAGAAGCCTCAGAATGAAACCAAACCTGTCAGCACCTTGATCTTGGACTTCCAGCTTTCAGACCTATGAGGAAATAAATTTCTGTTGTTTAAGCTATCCAGTTCACAGTACATTGTCATGGCAGCCCTAGCACAGTAATATACTCTCCATCTTTTTTTTTTTTTCTCTTGTTCTTTTGTTTCTTGTCATGTTTGCTAAAGAAATGTGGTTATTCATACTATAGAATTTCTTACCTTGTGGATTGTGATAAATACACACCTGAGATATTATTTAACTTCTTCCTTTGCCTTAGGTATTGAAGGAAATTTGTGGTTACTTTTACAGGAAGCTTTATGAGCATTTTTTTCAGTATTACTTCACAAGCCATGTTATATATTTTCATGAGGATTCACACAATGTCTGGGGGAAATGTATATTTTTATGAACTTAGCAGTCCTTTATGATTATTGTATATAAAATATAATTTAATTTTTAAAATTAGAAACCATCTAAATGCAGACAAGCCTGAGTTGTGGGAGGACTCAATTTGATAAGGCATGTGAAGGCATTGGCATCTCACTTCCAATGCACTCCTTCAAGGTACTTATTGTTGGAATCCATATTCTATAAAGGAGAAAACTGAACTTATGGGAGGTCAAGTGGTTTACCTGAAATCACACATCATTATTACAGCTGGGGTATGAACTTATGTTCATTTACATGCCTGTGCTCTTTCTCCATCGCTGACTTCCTGGAAGACATAGAAAAATATGAAGAGGATGTTAGATAATGAGAGCAGACTATGTAACAGAAACATTTCTAATAAAATGTTACATGATTATAAAGAAGGATAAATATAGAAAATGAAAGCATATTGATTTCATTGTGATTAGCCTGATTAAGAGAAAATTTCTTTGTAATTCCTAGTAATATTATCTTATTTCAAGATAACAATGGAGGTATCTGGTTCATTTTTAACCACTTTGAATAACTTTTGAGTGTAGATTAATGTGGGATGCCAGTGAAGTGAACAGATCATTCAAAGAGAAAGCATTCTTTTCTGAAGAAATATGAATGCTGAGTGTGACTGCCAGGTTTCATCAATCAGTTATCATTTATGGTACAAATTGTAGCTTGAGTAATAGGTTTTCTCACCTGTAACTGACAATGATAATGATATATTAGTCAAACTGCTAGTGCAAATATCAGTTATATAAAAAAAGTAAAACAACCCTATGCTTTAGAAACTAAATATATCCATATATGTTTATGCATATATATATTTACAATTTTATTTGAAACTCATGACAACATTGAGATGTGGGTACTATCATAATATTAGGTTGGTGCAAAAGTAATTGCTTTTTTGCCATTAAAAGTAATGGGAAGTATTTTATACCTTATAGAGAAAGATCAGATACAAAAAAATGAGGCTCAGAAATGCTCAAGGTCACTTTGCTACAAATGATAGAACCAAGAAATTACAGAATGGCATCTGACAATGTTAGATTAAAAAATCTATGCATTACACAATGTGTATTATAACTCACATACTACCTTAAAATATATCCAGAGCTGTCAATTGCTTGAACAAAGTGTTTCTTCAAGTATTTGGATTATTGTGCCTATATAGATTTAAGAGCAATGTACAAGCCATATATTGTGTTTTATTTTAATTTTTTTTTAAAAAGAAAAGCCTTGTCACATTTGGAGGAAGAAAGTAATTCCACTAGGCATTAGCTTTGTAGAGATCATCTCCTTTTTTATACTTCAACCAATAATTACATTTGATATTGGGATCTATTCATTTTAATCAAACTAACAAGCTTATGTATTTCCTGGGAATTCTTCTATAATGGAGTTTAACTCTTAGTAGGAGACCTATAACACCATAAAACTATGTGCTGTGGAGACCTTTTGTCCTATTATTGTTTGTTTATATACAATTCTTTCATATCTAGTACTCACAATATAATGAGAGAACTGAAGCAGAGAAACAAATGAAAGATGAGACCTTGCAAGCTATCTAAATCAACAAATAAAATTTTGTTCTACGGAGAGTAAAATCAATAAAGAACATAAGATTTTAACGTACCATCTGTTACGGGATCTCTGGGGTATATCGATTTTTCTGGCCGATTTCCGGCCAGAAACCTCTGCGGCCATGGCGCCTTTGCCTGAGTTCCTGTCCTGCATCCAAGAAGAATGAGGTACGCAGACAAACGAAGGGTGAAGAAGAGTTTTATATAGTGTTAGAACTGCTCAGAGGAGTGGGTAGTTCCTCTGCCATCAGGTGATCTCTTCAGCTCTCAGCCAAGAGGGTACTCCTCTCTGCATCTGGTCGTCCCACTGTCTCCAGCTATCAGCAGAGAGGGTACTCTCTGTCCTCCTTGTCCTCTGGCAGTCCTCTGTCCTGCTCTGGCTGAGCCCAGGGATTTTGTTGACCTCAGAGGGGAGGAAGTGTGTGCTGATTGGCCCATGGATGGCCATGGGTGCCCGGAAGAGGCACCTTGAATCCCCATTCCAGTCTGGGGGATTGGCAGTCCGGACCCAGTCTTCAGACCCTCCCTGGCCTGAAGGTGGGGCCTTACTGGGGACCCACCCCGTTCTGCCCAGGAATCAATCTGCCTCCCGCTGCCATTCATGGCCTCAACTCCCACTCTGAGATCAGAGCAGGTGCTGGGAGTGGAGAGAGTTCAGGCAGACACCACCGAACCTGCAGGGATTGGGGGTCCTTCCTGAGGCCCACAATGGTGCAGGCTTCAGAGACGCCTGGATCTGGCACCTGGGAGGGCAGCTGAAGCTGCACCTGGGAGCTCTGGCCCTGCCAACTGCGAAGAGGCAGGTCTCCTGCTCGTCCCTGGTTTCTGCCAGATTTGGGGGCGGGAGGCCTAGGTCTGCAGCTGTAAGTCCTCCACAGCTGCAGTTTGGGCTGCTGTAGTCCCACCCAGGAGGCCGGGCTTCTGTTTGCTCCCTAGAGCAGAAGGCCTGGGTCTACAGCTGCTGTCTGGGTGACTGCAGCAGCACGGGGAGCTCCTGTCCAGCTCAGAAAGGGTACTGCTCCCACTGGCTGTATGAAGTGTGCAGCCCCAGCCTTGCTTCCCTGCTGCAGCCATCATGCTGCAGCAGCCACTGCCATCACCCCCAAACCCCACATTTAAGGATATTTTGGTGTATTTTAGCAACAGACAACATAAACATAAAGTCAACTTTGAAAAATAAATGACCCTAAGCAGCACCTAAGTTTAAGAATTTATGTCATATATATGTATATGCATGTGTGTATTTATAGTGAATATAGTTATAATTTCAGAGGAATATTAGTATCTGGGTTTTGTTTAGAAGCAGAAAGTATTGAAATTTTTGGAAAATAAATAAGCCTATCAGTATATTACAGATAGTTATAGAGCTACAGGACAGTTAAAAAAGCCGAAGAAGGTCAGAAAGATTGCTGTCCCGAAATGTGGATGCAGAGACCCAGGGATTCAGGGAAGCTGCTGACAACCATCTTAGCTGCTGCTTAGAGCAAAAATTGATCATTTTCAGAACAACCACAGTCCGTGGATGTAGGGTTGCAAAATAAAGCACAAGATGCTCAATTTAATGTGAATTTCAAATAAACAACATTGTTTCTTAGATTAAGTATGTCCCATTTATTGCATGAAATATACCCATGCTAAAAACGCTCATTGTTTATTTGAAATTCCGATTTAACTGAACATCAGTTTTTTTTTTTTTTAAATTCTGGTAAGAAGACATGAAATGTACCCCATAAAAAGATTTTTAAATGTATAATACAATATTATTAACCAGAGGCACAATGTTGTACAGCACATCTCTAGAAGGTATTCATCTTGCATTACTCATTCTTTATACTAATTGATTAGCAACTCACTATTTCCCAGTGCCCATTGCCCATGGCAACAACCATTCTACTTTCTGCTTCTGTGAATTTGACAATTTAGATAATTAATATAAGTGGTATCAAACAGTGTCTTTTTGTGATTGACTTATTTTACTTATCATAATATCCTCATGTTTCATCCATGCTGTCACATATTGCAGGACTTCTTTCCTTTTTTTGAAAACCTGAATAATATTTTATGGTATGTACAAACCACATTTTCTTAATCTGTTCATTAATCAGTGAACATTTAGGTTGTTTCCTTATCTTGACTATTGTGAATAGAACTGCAGTGAACAAGGGAGTGCTAATACCTCTTTGAGATACAGATTTCGATTCCTTTGGATACGCATTCTGAAGTAGAATTGCTGAATCATATGGTTGTTCTATTTTTAACTTTTTGAGAAACCTCCATACTATTATCCACATTAACTGTGCCATGTTGCACTCCTACTAACAGTTTACAAGGGATTCGATTTCTCCAAATCTTCACCAACACTTGTTTTTGTCTTTTTCATCACAGCCATTCCAATAGCTGTGGAGTGATATTTAACAGTAGTTTTAATTTTCATTTCCTTGATGATTTGTGACTTGTTGGATGTCTTTTCATATAACTGTTGGTCATATGTAAGTCTTTGGAGAAATGTCTCTTTAATCCCTTTGCACATTTTTCAATTGGATTGTTAGGTTTTTTGCTATTGAGTTGCAGAAGTTTCTTATACATTTGGAAATTAACCCCAGTTTGATATATAATTTGCAAATATGTTTTCACATTTAATAGATTTTCATAGATGGTTTTTTCACTCCGTTGATTGCTTCCTTTGCTGTAGAAGTGTTTTACTTTGATGTAATCTGATTTATCTATTTTTGCTTTCTTGGCTGTGCTTTTGGTGTTGTATCAAGTGAATTCACTGCATAGACCAATGCGATGAAACTTTTTTCCTATGTGTTCTAGTAGTTTTACAGTTTTGGGTCTTATGTTCAAGTCTTGAATACATTTTGTTTGAATTTTTGCTATGGTGTAAAATAAGGGTCCAGTTTCATGCTTTTGCATAAATATCCAATTTCTCCACAATTTGCTGGGAAAAGGAGCTATTGTGTATTCTTGGCAAACATGTTGAAGATCAGATGAACTATATGCATGGATTTATTTCTGGATTCTATTCCCTTTCAGTGGTCTATATGTCTGCTTTTAGTTCAGTATCATACTGTTTTAATTACTGTAGCTTTGTAATATATTTTGAAATTACAAAGTGTGATTTGTTCTTCCCTCTCAGAGTTACTTTGCATATTCAACATCTATATTAGTCTATTCTTGTGTGCTAATAAAGACATACCTGAGATTGGGTGATTTAGAAATAAAAAGAAGTTAAATGGACTCACAGTTCCACATGGCTGAGGGGGCCTTACAATCATGGTGGAAGACAAAGGAGGAGCAAAGTCATGTCTCACATGGTGGCAGGCAAGAGAGACTGCATGCACAGGGGAACTCCTCATTATAAAACCATCAGATCTCATGAGACTTATTTACTATCATGAGAATAGCACAGGAAGGACCCACTCTCATGATTCAGTTGCTCCCCACTGGGTCCTGCCCATGGTGAGAATTATGGGAACTCCAATTTGAGACTTTGGCAGGGATGGAGACAAAACATATCATTCCACCCCTGGCCCCTGCCAAATTTCATGTCCTCACATTTCAAAACCAATCATGTCTTCCCAACAGTCCCCTAAAGTCTTAAGTCATTTCAGCATTAACTCAAAAGTCCACAGTCCAAAGTCTTATCTGAGACAAGGCAAATCCCTTCTGCCTATGAGTCTGTAAAGTCAAAAGCAAGTTAGTTACTTCCTAGATACAATGGGGTACAAGGATTGAGTAAATACACCCATTACAAATGGAATAATTGTCCAAAACAAAAGGGCTACAGGCCCCAGGGAGGTATAAAATCCAATAGGGCCGTCATTAAACCTTAAAGTTCCAAAATGATCTTTTCTGACTCCATGTCTCACATCTAGGTCATGCCAATGCAAAAGGAGGGCTCCCACGGCCGTGGGCAGCTCCACTCCTGTGGCCTTGCAGGGTATAGCCCTTTTCCCTGCTGTTTTCATGGGCTGGCAACGAGTGTCTGCAGCTTTTCTAGGTGTACAGTGTAAGCTGTCGGACCTACAATTCTGGGATTTGGAGGATGGTGGTCCCCTTCTCACAGCACCACTAGGCAGTGCCCCAGTGGGGACTCCCTGCCGGGGCTCCAGCCCCACATTTTCCTTCTGCACTACCCCAGTAAAGGTCCTCCATCAAAGCTCTGCCCCTGCAATAAACTTCTGCTTTGACATCCAGGTATTTCTATACATCCTCTGAAATCTAGGTGGAGGTTCCCAAACCTCAAGTTTTGACTTCTGTGCACCTGCAGGCTTAACACCACAGATAAACAGCCAAGGCTTGGGGCTTGCACCCTCTGGAGCCATGACCTGATCTTTACCTTGGCCCCTTTTAGTAACAGCTGGATAAGCTGGGATGCAGGGCACAAAGTCCCCAGGCTGCACACATCAGGAGGACCCTGGGCCGGGTCCATGAAATCATTTCTTACTCCTTGTCCCCTGGGCCTGAGATGAGAGGGGCTGGTGCAAAGGCCTCTGACAAGCCCTGGAGATATTTTCCCTATTGTCTTGGTGATTACCATTGGGCTCCTCCTTACTTATGCATATTTCTGCAGCAGGCTTGAAATTCTCCCCAGAAAATGATTTTTTTTCTATTGCATCATCAGACTGTGAATTTTCCAAACTTTTATGCTCTGCTCCCTCTTGAACATTTTGCCACTTAGAAATTTCTTCTACCAAATACACTAATTCATCTCTTTCAAGGTCAATGTTTCATGGATGTTTAGGGCAGGGATGAAATGCCACCAGTCTCTTTGTATAGCAAGAGTGATGCTTACTCCAGTTCCCAACATGTTCCTCATCTCTGAGACCACCTCAGCCTGGACGTTGCTGTCCATATAACCATCAACATTTTGGTCAAAGCTATTCAACAAGTCTCTAGGAAGCTCCAAACTTTCCCATGTTTTCTTGTCTTCTTCTGAGCCCTCCAAATGGTTTCAGCCTCTGCCTGTTACCCAGTTCTAAAGTCACTTCAATAGTGTCGGTTATCTTTACAGCAGCACCCTACTCTACCAGTAACAATTTACTATATTAGTCTGTTCTCATGCTGTTAATGAAGATATACCCAAGACTGGGTAATTTATAAAGAAAAAGAGGTTAAATGGATTTGCTATTCCATGTGGCTGTAGAGGCCTCACAATCATGGCAGAAGGCAAAGGAGGAGCAAAGTTATGTCTTACATGGTGGCAGGCAAGAGAGAGAGCATGTTCAGGGGAACTCTCCTTTGTAAAACCATTGCATCTCATGAGACTTACTCACTATCATGAGAACAGCATGGGAAAGACGTGCTCTCATGATTCAATTATCTCCCACCAGGGCCTTCCCACAACATGTGGGAATTATGAAGGCTTCATTTTGAGATTTGGATGGGGGCACAGCCAAACCATTCAGCATCTTTTGTGATTCTGCATGAATTTAATAATTTTTTTCTATTTGTGTAGAAAAAGTTATTGAAATTTTGATAGAGATTATATTAAATATGTAGATTGCTAAGGAAATTAGGAAAGTAAGCCCATTTACAATGACATGAAAAATAACACAATGATTTAGGTATAAATTTAACTAAGATGCAATAGACATACACAGAAACATACATAAATTAAAGAAATTCAATAATATTCAAACAAATGAAAAGACATTTCACTTGCCCAGATTGGAAGGCTTACTAATTGTTACAGGACATCTTGTATTTTTATTCGTGAAATCTAGCAACTCAACTTGGAAGCTACCACAGGTAATCCCAGCTACTCCCATCTATGCAGCATATTATACACCAAAGGATTTGGGGAGCCGGAAGAAACAACTGCCAGTGATCTCAGTTGACTGTTTATAACTGCCAAGAGCACAATGGCTTCTTCTACTCTACTGGGAAAGGAGTTTAGGCTTTTCTTTTCTTTTTTCTTTTTTCCTTCTTCTTCTTCTTTTTTTTTTTTTTTTTTTTTTTTTTTTTTTTTTTTTTTTTTTTTTTTGAGAAGGAGTCTCGCTCTGTTGCCCAGGCTGGAGTGCAGTGGTACAATCTCAGCTCACCGCAAACTCCACCTCCTGGGTTCAAGTGATTCTCCTGCCTCAGCCTCCTAAGTAGCTGGGATTATAGGCACACGCCACCATGCCAAGCTAATTTTTGTATTTTTAGTAGAGACGGGGTTTCACCACGTTGGTCAGGCTGGTCTTGAACTCCTGACCTCGTGATTTGCCCACCTTGGCCTCCCAAAGTGCTGGGATTACAGGCATGAACCACCATGCCTGGCCCGAGTTTAGGCTTTTCAGGAGGAAATAGATATGGGGATGGTGAGGAGTTGACAAAAATCAATCTACTATTTTAATTTATGTGGTATAGTCATAGCTCAAACACAAATATTTATTAATATATTTTACTTCCAATATTCATTACTTTACTACTTAAGTATTATTGTTTTGGTAAATGCATATCATTCCTTTAGCTTGAAATAACTCTTCCTACATTATTGGACATTTAGGTTGCTTTTAAAAAGTATTTAAAGTAAGATGAATGTAATTACACATTAATGAATAGAAAAAGTACACAAGTACTATTAGAGATAGTTTTCCAAATGAGATAAAATGTGAGACGGTCATAGCAAATGGAAGAACATAGTACAAAAACAAAGGCAGGGCAGAGACATAAAAAATCAGAGTTAAGAATTACAAAATAATGATCAAATGAATAAAAGATACATGAAGCCATTCAGTTGGGAAAGAGTTGTTTTCATGGCAAGCAGTGACATGCCTTAACAAACACTCTTTAAAACTATTAATTCAAAGAAGCAATAGAATTAAGATTTTCCTAAGGTTTAGATGCCAATAATATTCAGCAGTTAATGTTTAATATTAATAATTAAGAATATTTGCAGAGTTAAAATATCGAACCAACCTTCAGGAAGACAAGGTCTCAAGTTTCAATTCACTCATCAGCATTATGACACTTCGCCAATCATTTAACTGTTCTATACTTCAATTTCTCTCCTTATTGGAACTACAGCCATACTTCCCCATAGAGAAATTTAATGTGTACAACTATTGATGTCCTTAAGAACTTTTAGTTCAAGCTCGTCCTTTGTATAGAAACTTCTCCAGTGAAGACTGAATGGAGGCTTCAAAGTTGTATATGAACTAGTCGCTGGGATATACACAATTTCACTAAAAATTTAGTTTCTTAAAAAGTTCTTTACCTTTTTCTCCTAATAACCCCTAATTATCCTTCTCAATTTCATAATTAACCTGTTTTTAAGGTGCAGTAGCCCACACAATATTTGGAAAAAGCAAAATCACCTTTTCATTTTGAAATGTGTCAGGTTTCTCTATTATGTGGTTTCCAAACTTTCGTCTTTCTGCACATCTTCCTTCCAATGAAGTTTGTCTAGCATGTAATATAATCACGTTCTTCAGCTTGAATAGTATGACTGATAACAATTAGCAATGATTTTTATGTTTTGAATTGTCATCCCTAAGTCAAAATTTGGTTGTAAAAATAACCCAATAAAGGTCTTTTTATCTTATTTTTAAATTTTAGAATGAATTATATTATAATTTAAGGTTATATAGGTTAGTGTATATTTATGATGTATAGTACTATTACCTGGTGATGGAAATAAACTTTAACTTTCTTTTCTTCTTATTATTATTATACTTTAAATTCTGAGATACATGTGCAGAACGTGCAGGTTTGTTACATAGGTATACACATGCAATGGTGGTTTGCTGCATCCATCAACCCGACAACTACATTAGGTATTTCTCCTAATTCTTTCCCTCCCTTACCCCCCAACCCAGCGACAGGCTCCAGTGTGTGATGTTCCCCTCCCTGTGTCCATGTGTTCTCATTGTTCAGCTCCCACTTATGAGTGGAAACATGCATTGTTTGGTTTTCTGTTCCTTTGTGGTAGTTTGCTAAGAATGATGGTTTCTAGCTTCATCCATGTCCCTGCAAAGGACTTGAATTCATCCTTTTTTTATGGCTTCATAGTATTCCATGATGTTTATGTACCACATTTTCTTTATTCAGTCTACTATTAATGGACATTTGGGTTGGTTCCAAGTCTACTATTGTGAATAGTGCTGCAATAAACCTATGTGTGCATGTGTCTCTATAGTAGAATGATTTACAATACTTTGGGTATACACCCAGTAATAGGATTGCTGAATCAAAGGGTATTTCTGGTTCTAGATCTTTGAGGAATCACCACCTTGTCTTCCAGAATGGTTGAACTAATTTACCCTCCCACCAACAGTGTAAAAGCATTCCTATTTCTCCACATCCTCTCCAGCATCTGTTGTTTCCTAACATTTTAATTATCGCCATTCTAATTGATGTGAGATGGTATCTCATTGTGGTTTTGATTTGCATTTCTCCAATGACCAGTGATTACCAAATTCTACCAGAGGTACAAACAGGATCTGGTACCATTCCTTCTGAAACTATTCCAAACAATAGAAAAAGAGGGACTCCTCTCTCACTCATTTTATGAGGCCAGCATCATCCTGATACCAAAACCTGGCAGAGACACAAGAAAAAAAGAAAATCTCAGGCCAATATCCCTAATGAACATTGATCTGAAAATCCTCAATAAAATACTGGCAAACTACATCCAGCAGCACATCAAAAAGCTTATGCAACACGATCAAGTTGGCTTCATCCCTGGGATGATTCAAAATACACAAATCAATAAACATAATCCATCACATAAACAGAACCAATGACAAAAACCACATGATTATCTCAATTGATGCAGAAAAGCCTTTCAATAAAATTCAACACCCCTTCATGTTAAAAACTCAAACTAGGTACTGATGGAACATATTTCAAAATAATAAGAGCTATTTATGACAAATCCACCGCCAATATCATACTAAATGGGCAAAAGCTGGAAGCATTGCCTTTGAAAATCAGCACAAGACAAGGATGCCCTCTCTCACCACTCCTATTCAACAGAGTATTGGAAGTTCTGGCCAGGGCAATCAGGCAGGAGAAAGAAAGAAAGGGTATTCAAATAGGAAGAGAGGAAATCAAATTGTCTCTGTTTGTAGATGACATGATTGTAAATTTAGAAAACCCCATCGTCTCAGCCCCAAATCTCTTTAAACTGATAAACAACTTCAGCAAAGTCTCAGGATACAAATCAATGTGCAAAAATCACAAGCATTCCTATACACCAATAATAGACAAACAGAGAGTCAAATGTTAATGTTTAAATTTTTAAAAAATAGTATTTTATTTAATGTGAATTTCTTAAGGCAAGATTTTGTTCCTGAAACATGACCTTGATCTTGTGTTCTAGTCACTGTGATCAAGTGAGTGTTTTGGTAGACAAAATTTGGTAGACCAATTAATAGATTGCCAGTTATTTCTAATATTACTTTTACCTCAGTGTCATTTAAATTTACCAATAAATTTATAACTTGAATATAACCAATTTAAATTTATAACATTTTTCTTTCTGTCCTTTGTAGGCCAGGATATAGCATTTATATTTACAATGCCAACTAATTGTAGTGGATACTTTTGTTTTGCTGAATAAATCAGCATTTGCAATATGCTGTTTACTTAACAATATTTGTTTGAATTTGATGTAGTTAAAACTATTATGTTCCTTGATGCCTTAATTCTCCAACCAGTTTTCTCTCTTTTAATGACTGTGGAATCTTCATTGGTTCCACACATTAAGATGTCATGCCCAAAGTAGATTCCAAAGTGTTCCTGACCTAGAAATCTATGGCAAGGTATGAATTTTGACATTTTCGTATGCAAAATGTAAATCTACTTTAGTAGGAGATCTACTGCTATGATAGAGAAATTGTAGATGTGAAATGCAAACCATGTACTTACGTTGCATTTGAAGTTTTATCTCGTATTTCAAATCCACTTAATTGCATATTCTCCAGTGTTATTTATATCAACAAATGACACTTCCTTTAAGGCAATTTCCCAGGAAGGATTTCAGAGATAATTCTTGATTGATTTTCTTCCTGATACCCCTCACCAAGTTTTCTTTATTATGCCTTATGTATTTTTGAATAAAATACTAAGTATATGTTTTTGTGTTCTTTGTTTTTATTTGATGGCCTTCATCTCAAAGATAGGTTGAAGAACAAAGTCCTGCCATATCTCTCTGCCTTGACTCATATCGCCTTTATTCCATGAATCACAGTGTAGCAAGAGCATTTTTTGCTTTAAATAACAAAACTGATCATGCCATGGCCTTGCTTACAACCCTTATTGACTCCTCGTATCCCTCATTCTAACTAAATTTTAATGTATGTTTTTAAAACTTAGAACCAATTCCATGCTTATTGAAAGTTGCAGGTGTGGTACAAAAATATTGTTCTCTTCTTGAGCCACATAAATGATATTCATACCTGTTGACCCATCACCATCACCCCAAGGTACATTAACAGGTGTTTTCTACAAACAAGCATGTTTTTCTACATAACCTCTGTAGAAATATTCAGTTCGCAATTATGTGTAGTATTTCATTGTCATATGTCTTTAGTTTCTCTTGATATGCAAAGGGTTCCTCGGTCTTCCTCTGGCTTCTGTAACGTTGACATTTTTTAAGGAATGCAGACCAGTTTATTTTGTAGAAGGTCCCTCAGTTTGTATTTGTCTGATGTTTCCTTATGTGTAGATTTATGTGTTGTATCATTGGGCAGAATGTCACCAAACTAACGCCATGTTCTCATTGAGTGACACATGATATAAATTCACCCTATAAATAATGATGCTTACTTTGATCATTTGATTAGCTGGTATCTTCCAGGCTTTACCTCTATGAGTGAATACCTTTTGCCTTTTGTAATTGTCAGGCATATTGCCAACAGCTTGTGGGAGAAATTTTGATGATAATATCTTTTTCTGGTTAAAATTTCAACGTGTTTATTTATTTGATTATTTTGTATTTATATTTTGGTATTTTATTCCATGGGGTATAAATCATCACAATAATTATTTCCATGTATATAATATTGCTCACATTTTGCCAATAAGATCCCCTTTATGCTGCCTTCTATGACAACTTTGACATGTTTGTGGGGTATCATGTGATGTATCAATAAATGTATATATTGTGTAATAAATCAGTATAATTGGCATATTCATCTGCTCAAACACTTATTTATAACACTCTGTGGTAAAAACATCCAGAACCCTCTCTTCTAGCTATTTTGATACATACATTACATTATTGTTAACTATATTTGCCCTAGTGTGCAATAGAACACCAGTACCTATTCTTCAGATCTAACTCTAACTTTGTATCCGTTGATCAACCTCTTCTCGTCCCCTTTTGCCTACTCTCCTGAGACTCTAGTAACCACTATTCTACTCTCTACTTCTTTGAGAAAAACTATTTTAGATTCCACATATGAGTGAGATCATGCAGTACTTGTCCTTCTTTGTTTGGTTTATTTCAATTAACACAATGTCTCCTAAGTCCATCCACATTGTCGCAAATGACACAATTTCATCCTTTTTTAATGACTGATTAGTATTCCATTGTCTGTGTGTGTGTATCACATTTTTTAAATTCATGCATCTATGGTTTATCATTCTTGGAGCACTTCATTAAATTCTCCTCAAGAATATGTTCCAGGCTCATATGATACTTTCCTGTCCCAGTCCTGGAATCAGCAATTTCTTGAGGGAACCGTAATTTTGCTAGTTAGTGGTAGGACCTAAAAACCATTATTTGGTCGCTCTGCGTGCTCATTGTTGTTGGGTTGTTGCTGCTCCCGGACTCTACGTGGAAAGAACATGAGAATGCACACACACATGCATAGTCATTTACATTTGTATTTACCTGTATATATCTAACTATTGAAGATCATGAAGTCACAGTGATAACTACAACCTAATACAAATTACAGGATTCATGCCAGCTTTCTCTTTTCATCTTTATAACCCATGTTTCTCAAATAGTGAGAAACTTGGTGCCTAATATCCTTATTATATTTTCTTATTTGATCATTCACCATGCATGCATCTAATCTCTCATTGCTGCTGCCAATTACTCTTCCTTTGTGAAGATGTCATCTTCATCATATTCCAACTGTGATACCCCTAATTGGGTCATTCAATCCCCAAAACTCTGCTGATTCTCTGTTTACTTTCCCATTTTTTTCACATCCCAATGAGAAACATCCTGTAGTGTGAAAGTCCATCTAATTTTATCTTGCTCTGATACCCTCAGTGCCCACTCCACGAGCATCCTTATCACCCCAAACATCGTTCTAAATAAATTAGGTAATTATAATGAAAACACATGAGGTTTCCTTACTGAGATTTTTGTAAACATTTACTGTATACTAGACATTATCCTTCACTGTGATTGTGCTTATTAGACTCACACAAGGCCTTACTGACATCACCCTATGGGACCTTATTGACAACACCATGTTGAAAAAAGAAAACAGAGTCACATGGAAATGAGGTAGATTTCAAAGATTGCTTAGTTTTTGAACGGTGGAGCCTGGATAAAGTTCAAATTTCTCAACTTGGTAGATAGTTTTCTGTATGATCTGCATTCAGGCTTTGCGTCTTAATAGTTACTAAGTTGAAATATATAAAAGTACCAAATTCAACCATTTTTACACCTACAAAAGAGAAATTTCCCAAGTTTCCTCCTATTTTTAATTCTCATATTTCCTGTTAATATTTTTCTTCCTATTGCATTGTAACCTACAACCTATGTAAGTATTTGAAATTTCACTGTGGTGTCATAGTGACACGCACCTAGATCCTTGAGAATGTTGCTACAATAGAGAATGTTTCACACTTTCCTGCAACTGTTGCTTTGGTATATATTTATTACTATTCCAGGACCTAACTTTTATCTCCAGCTCTGAGAAGGTTTGCTTGATTTCTCAGATAGTATTAAATACCTGCCATATAGTCTCAAGTTAGTGTGTTCTATTACTACATCTATCATTATACATTGTAAACTAATTGCTTATTTTCTAACCCTCCTATTTATTCAATAGGCCTGAATGTTTTATATATTTTTCTACTGAATAGTAGAAATAGTATTAATATATTTTAATAATAATAGTAGTAGTAATATATTTTCTACATTTCTTAATTCTTATTCTTTGCTGTGTTTTCCTAAACTCAAGTAGAAAAATATTTTTTTCTTTTGCTTAGCCTTCTGCCTTATCTTCTATTTCTATTCATAACCCAGTTTCTGTTCCAAAAGTTGACTGACAGTTCATATTTACTGAAACTAAATTTCTCACTCTTGAAGAAAATGTAAATATAAATACATTTGCATATGTCCTTATTTCCTCTAAGGGAACAGATGGATGGAGAGATTGTAGAGTAACTTGCATTTACCTAAAAATCAATGTCATATACATAAAACTATATGTAGAATAAACATAGCACTTCCCATATAATTTTACTGCTAGTGCATTCTTTATACATGCCACTTATTCATGAAGATTGAGTATGACCTTTTACAATCTCATTTGGAAAATGGGTAGATGAAAAATCAAACCTACTTTATAAAAAATACTGTTACAGGACCCATTTGTCAACCAGAATATATGATGCTTTTGTATCAATCTGTCAGCATAACTTTTTTAGTGGACTTGTAACTTCACTCATCTATCTTTATCTGCTATGAAACTTCATGTTGTATTAGTCCTACAGCACAATAAAACAAATGGATACTTTATGACTTCCAATTGAAAATAAATGTTTCATGAAGATCATTTTTCTCTTCACAGAACCAGCTGAAATACAAGCATAGGATTACTTTTCTTTGTGTCAACAGATTTTTAAGAGAAAAAATCCACTAAAGTTAGTTTACTAACTATTCAAAAGAAACTGTACTATTATTCAAAGGTGCATTATCCTCAGAGTGGTATTACTCCACTGACAATGGGTAATGAGCCTTATAATCAGTGGGAAGTCTGTGCTGTTAGCCTGTGATCAAAGATGAAACGCGGGAGTAGGTTTGTGTAGAGCCAGGTGTCATGGAATTTGCCTGAAATTTGAAGCCAGTCTAATATCGCTTTCCAGTTTAACCAAATTTTTCTTTCCTTATTGATGTAACTACATTTCTACTATTTTTGGATCTTTAAATTTCATATAGTATTCAATAAATCACTTCTGAATGAACGTTATTTAAGAAAAATACTAAAAGTATTTTGATTAACATTATTTCATATATATCATCTGCGTATTGCACATTGTAATAAATACTTATAAAGGACATACATTTAATTATATCTTTTTTCTGCCTTATAAACAAACAAAATTATGCCAATTTGAATATAAATTTCTTATCATCTCAATATTCATATGATCAACCGAATAGTTACTTTCCCGCTTTCTTTATCTTACATATTTTAACCTTCAGGTAACTTCTTATCCTGATTTTATAGATCTTGGAGTTAATAAAACATGCATTGTCCAAAAAAGTAGCTTTTTGGTTTTTTGTTTTGTTTTGTTTTGTTTTGTTTTTTATCTCTTGCAATCCTCTTTATGTAAGACTCAATAGTCTTTTTGTTCCAATTTACATATTCATTATTACCTTTCAAATCTTAGCCATCTGGGGCATAGTTTTGATCATAATACTAAATACTGGGTAGTAGAGATAATAGTTTAAGAATATTAATATTACATATTCTTGACTATTTTTTTACCTTTCCTGTAATTTCCATTTAAGAGCCAAGTCTCAATGATTAAAAGCAACTTCCCCTCTAACCCTGAATATGGTAGATGTCTCAACTGTAATAAGAGGCAGTCCGGTTACATTTTCTAGAAATGATGAAAATAGAAAGTAAAAAATGTTTAGATACAGAAATGGAGAAATGGAAAAATCTACCTCTTCTCACCTGGGAAGAATATGAGAAAGGAACAGGATGAAAGGAAAAGTTTATGGTTACCATCAGGAATTTTAGTGGATTTGAAGAGCAACAGTAAAACAACTGGGCAACATAGATTCAGTGCTACAATTAGCACATTCAACAGAATAAAACTGGTATCTCAGTGTTGCAGTAAAAGAGGCCCAGTTAGCACTCTTAACCCTTTCCCAGATTCTTCAGTTTCATAAAACAGACTCAGAAGCCTTTGTGAGAATTCAGGAGGTAATCAAATATTTAGGCTGGTAAGGTGGCTAAAGGGACTTTCAAAGCAGGAACAAAATAATGTTGCATATGGAGTTGCTGGACGATTGCATGAGTCATGGGTGAACTTGGAAAACAACTTGACATCTAGGATTATCCCCAGTATTGGAGGGGGCAAAAGTCCAAGCAATCCAGTAGGAGCCTTTTTCAAGGTAAGAGAATAAGACAAAAATGTACTGGTCACAGATTTCTGTACCAAATGATAGCAAGGCACTGGTGATTAAACGTCAAAGTGATATTGCAAAGGAAATCAGAAGAACCCTAACCCATTGACATTATTTAAGCCCCTCACAACCCCTATGTAAAGAGAATCCAATGCACAGATAAGTAGCTTGACATGCAGAAAATCTAAAATACTGAACATTTACCCAACTAAGAGCAAATCATCCACAGAATGATAGAATTTGTACTGGTAAATTCTAAAATATGATTTCTCGATTTACTTCCCTGATTCTCAAAAGAGTATCAGGAAATACTTGTCCATGGGTCTTTCATAGTTCTACATGTATTGGGAACAGAGATCATGGTGGGTTTTGATACCGGGCTGTCTTTTGAGGATGTTTAGGTAGCAAACAGCCTTGGAAGATAGAGACAGGGCCTCCCTCTGGACAAAAGGCAGGTTTGTTTGCTCACCAGTTTAACAAAGATAATCTCTTTGTCTAGGAGAAAGATTGGGTAGGCTTATGCACACCACATTATAAAAAGTTGATCTTTCCTAAATTTGGGGTTACCTCAGCTGTGACAAACCCACTGTGTGCACAGAACATACCCAGACTATTTTGATTGTTCCCATGGGGCATGAGGGATGGGAAAACCAGTATGACGATGAAGCTTATGCTGCCTGCTGTGCTATGAGCAAAGATTGTCCCATTTAAAATGTGGTAGACTACGTTTTTAGCTTGGTACTAGGGAAAAAACTTACAGAACTTCCATTCTTCATATAAGGTAGAAAGTGGATGAGGAAGACAGGCTCAGATTTAATACACATAAGAAAAATAAACAGTGGTAGTTTACGTATACATATACACACATATGCACATACACATATAAATATATGTACATAGATACTAACATCATAAGGAAATAATTTAAAAATACCTCACTAAAAACTAAGATTTTTTATGTCCTCTGCATGTCCTTTGGTGTTGATATGGGGCTAGTAAAGTGTTTTTCTATTTTAATCATTTAAATTGGCTCTAACTCATACTGTGATCTCCAATAAATTTTAAATGGTATCTATGTCTTATTCACTCTCTTCTGTATATTATTAAATCTCTTTTTCAACATTTCATGATTATAAAATTAGTAACCATTATAGAAAAATTTGAGTTATAAAAATTTCAAGAATAATATAATCTTTTTGCTATTAGTATTCAGAAGAATGCCTGTTAATTTATTTGTGTATTTACTCCTAGTGTTTTTAACACATTTTATTTCTATTTTGTTATTGAGATCATTACTCAAATACAATTCTGCATTTTTACAGCCTTGGCTTCAGCAGTACCTTTGTCTGCAGTTGAGATTCAGAAATATCCAGGTCCTCTTGGAATCCCTTTGTAGAATGAATACCTGGGAGAAATTGTGTTCTGAGGAAACAGGGCTGACACAAAAGCTTGGCTGAATAATAAAGACCCATGTTTTTGGAGGAAATGATGATATTAAATTTAGCATGGTTTCTGTAATTCAGAGTTTTTATGAATCTCATCTTTCATGAGTTTATCCCCCTGGGTAAATCCACGCAAACATGGTCATTGTTTATTTAAAGATGGTCAGACTTGGAGAGGAAAATAAATTTCTTGGGATTCTCTCTTAATTGATTTTAATACAAGTGAAGACAGAAAGATTATCATCAATTACAGCATTCAGCACAGCAAAACTGTATCATTTTAATGATTTAAACATATCAGCAAGGGTGATAGGAGTTTCCAATGGGTGATATGGTGTAAAGCAGAAGCAGCGATGTATTCCACAGTAAACAGCAACCCCACCGTCACATCATGGGTTGAGATGACATTACCCACTAGTCATAATAGAAATATCTATTAGAATTATCAAGATGGGGTTTCACTTCAAGTAAGGAGGGGTAAATTGTATTTCTTCCTTTTTTCTTTTTCTTCCTGGAAAAACAACAACAACAAAAAAAAACAAACAAAAAAACCTGACAACTATTTTAAAAAACAACAAAAACCTGAAGACACTGAGCAGTGAGGAAAAGCAGATAAAATCAAGAGGGGATCAACACTTGGAAGACAGAAATGGCACTGGGCAGGTTTCTCATGATTATAAGGCTGGTTTGAAAGCAGGAGCTAACCAGTAGGAGCCCTGCTGAGAATCTGAAACCTGAGTCTTTACTGGCTAAGGAGCTGGATTACTTAATATGGCGTAATCACAACACATGTGAAATATATTTCCAAGATGTTCTTGGGTGTTTGTTTCTGAAATCATACTTTACAAGTACCACAAGTGATGCTCTATATTGATACTGTAAGCTTTACTTCTCTCAGTTATAGTGACTATTCAGCTGCACTGAGAAAAAATAAAATAGCTAAGAGAAACCATATAAGGTCCTTCATACAAGATTTTAATGTGGAATGTAATGGATTATTTTAAACCCCTAAAAGTCTGTTCTCCTAAAGCTGGTGCCTTCTTGTACATCATGCTACAAAGAAGAAACTCAGCTATTGAATTTAGTTAATAGTTTTGTATCAATATTATATCAACAAATGTGCCACATTAATGCAAGATGTTAACAGGATACAGGGAGAGAATAATTTGAGAGGGTATATGGGAGCTACGTATTTTCTACTCAATTTTTCTGTAAACATGTAGCTGTCAAAAATAGTTTAATAATTAAAAAGAGCATTCCCAAGGATTTGTAAATAAGCAGTTTGTATGTAAATGGCAGAGAAAACCATTTGGTCTATTGTTAGGTAAATTTGTGAAGAGTAATGTTTATTGCTAAGCAAAATCTAACAGATTCAGTTGCATAATTGCCACCACTTTGGCAGCACCTTCATCTTTCTTAGACAGTATATAAAAAATAGAATAATACAATATTTGCAATGCTTGCTCTTTACTGAAATGACTTTTCTATATTTAATCAATTAACTAATATGTCTCAGTAAAATAAGAATCATCACAGTGAAGCAGCAGAGAATTACATTTAGATTTACACCAATAAAATTATTAATAAACATTTGTGTGTGCAATCTAAAAAATGAAGTAACACTGAAACTTGTAAAGGACATTACTAAATAAGCCATGAATTCAAAACAGAGTTTGCAGTTTGCATTCTGCAATAGTAAACACAATGTAAACAAAAATTTATTTACTATAAGGGATGAATGGTTTATCATTGGCTAAAATTACGATGTCATGCAATGAACCAGAAACTGAAAATAAAGAATTTAGAAATAAAAATGTATGTGTTTTAATTGATGACATTAAATTTATGTATGGTAATTAGTACATCAATCAAAAACTTTAAGAATACTTTTTGTTATTGTAAAGTCATATTTAATTTTTTATTCAAAACAAAGCCCAATCTTCATACTTTAAACATGAGATAAAAGACAAATAGAACATATAAATAAGTGAAAGAAAATATACAAAAATATTTTACGATCTTTGAATTGGAAGACTTCCCATGTATAACTGTCACTGGAGAAACCACAAATAATGGAATTACAAATATGATATTTAACTGTGTAATAAATTGACAAACTACTTTCCAAAGTGGTTATACCATGTCAGTTTTTTACCAGTAACTATAAGAGTTCTGATTGTTTCTCATTCGAAATAGCACTTGATATTTTTAGGGTTTTTTTTTTTTTTTTTTTTTTTGGTAGTTGTTTAATGTAATGACTCTAATAAGTATGTAAAGTAAATTAATGAGGTTTTAATGAATATTTTTATGGGGATCAATAATGGTGAGCATTATTATTATTTTATTTATTTATTTATTTATTATTATTATACTTTAAGTTCTAGGGTACATGTGCATAATGTGCAGGTTTGTTACATATGTATACTTGTATCATGTTGCTGTGCTGCACCCATCAACTCATCAGCACCCATCAACTCGTCATTTACATCAGGTATAACTCCCAATGTAATCCCTCCCCCCTCCTCCCTCCGCATGATAGGCCCCGGTGTGTGATGTTCCCCTTCCCGAGTCCAGGTGATCTCATTATTCAGTTCCCACCTATGAGTGAGAATATGCGGTGTTTGGTTTTCTGTTCTTGTGATAGTTTGCTAAGAATGATGGTTTCCAGCTGCATCCATGTCCCTACAAAGGACACAAAATCATCCTTTTTGATGACTGCATAGTATTCCATGGTGTATATGTGCCACATTTTCTTAATCCAGTCTGTCACTGATGGACATTTGGGTTGATTCCAAGTCTTTGCTATTGTGAATAGTGCCACAATAAACATAAGTGTGCATTAGTCTTTATAGCAGCATGATTTATAATCCTTTGGGTATATCCCCAGTAATGGGATGGCTGGGTCATATGATACATCTAGTTCTAGATCCTTGAGGAATCGCCATACTGTTTTCCATGAACTCATCTCTGCAGCAAGCAGACCTAATAGACATCTATAGAACTCTCCACCCCAAATCAACAGAATATACATTCTTCTCAGAACCACGTCACACTTATTCCAAAATTGACCACATAATTGGAAGTAAAGCACTCCTCAGCAAATGTACAAAAATAGAAATTATAACAAACTGTCTCTCAGACCACAGTGCAATCAAACTAGAACTCAGGACTAAGAAACTCAATCAAAACTGCTCAACTACATGGAAACTGAACAACCTGCTCCTGAATGACTACTGGGTACATAACGAAATGAAGGCAGAAATAAAGATGTTCTTTGAAACTGATGAGAACAAAGATACATCATACCAGAATCTCTGGGACACATTTAAAGCAGTGTGTAGAGGGAAATTTAGAGCACTAAATGCCCACAAGAGAAAGCGGGAAAGATCTAAAATTGACACTCTAACATCACAATTAAAAGAACTAAAGAAGCCAGAGCAAACACATTCAAAAGCTAGCAGAAGGCAAGAAATAACTAAGATCAGAGCAGAACTGAAGGAGATAGAGACACAAAAAACCCTCCAAAAAATCAATGAATCCAGGAGTTGGTTTTTTGAAAAGATCCACAAAATTGACAGACCACTAGCAAGACTAATAAAGAAGAAAAGAGAAGAATCAAATAGACGCAATAAAAAATGATAAAGGGGATATCACCACCAACCCCACAGAAATACAAACTACCATCAGAGAATACTATAAACACCTCTACGCAAATAAACTAGAAAATCTAGAAGAAATGGATAATTTCCTGGACACTTACACTCTTCCAAGACTAAACCAGGAAGAAGTTGAATCCCTGAATAGACCAATAGCAGGCTCTGAAATTGAGGCAATAATTAATAGCCTACCAACCAAAAAAAGTCCAGGACCAGATGGATTCACAGCTGAATTCTACCAGAGGTACAAGGAGGAGCTGGTACCATTCCTTCTGAAACTATTCTAATCAATAGAAAAAGAGGGATTCCTCCCTAACTCATTTTATGAGGCCAACATCATCCTGATACCAAAGCCTGGCAGAGACACAGCAAAAAAAGAGAATTTTAGACCAATATCCCTGATGAACATTGATGCAAAAATCCTCAATAAAATACTGGCAAATAGAATTCAGCAGCACATCAAAAAGCTTATCCACCATGATTAAGTGGGCTTCATCCCCGGGATGCAAGGCTGGTTCAACATTCGCAAATCAATAAACATAATCCAGCATATAAAAAGAATACTTTTAAGACTTATTTGTACCTTACGACTCTTGTATTATAGTGACTAATTATGATCATGTATTCTATATCATGACAGCATATTTCACAAGCTATTTTTATTTACATAGTAATGTATGTGATTGTTGCACACACTGTTTAAAATTTAATTTACAGTATAAAATTAGGTGACACCCAACATAAATACAAACCTCCATTGTAATAGAATTCATACTGACATTGAATTATATATTACTTCAAAAACTGCTAATAGTGGTACCCATTTGTAACAAGATTTAATTGTAACTAAAGTTCTTAGGTTTTAAGTATCACAGGAGTTATATAAAGCTTTATACCAAAGAAGATAGAGAGATACATGAACAGGTAGGCTGACATAACACCACAATTCATTATGATATGTATATGTACACACACACACACAAACGCACACACACACACCATTGATTTGCAGGAACAGAAGTAAAAATAATGTGAGTTGAGCAAATTGCCACAATTAATAATGATATATTATTTCTTTCTATTTGTATCAGGGCATTTTAATCTCTCTAACAAAACTAGGTTTGTTACAACTTGTGCCTGCACCCATCAACCTGTCATTTACATCAGGTATAACTCCCAATGCAATCCCTCCTCCCTCCCCCCTCCCTGACAGGCCCCTGTGTGTGATGTTCCCCTCTGAGTCCAAGTGATCTCATTGTTCAGTTCCCCCTATGAGTGAGAACATGCGGTGTTTGGTTTTCTGTTCTTGTGATAGTGCTCCCCTCATGTCCTGATCCAAGTTATGGAAACCTCAATAGCAGCATAATTTATAATCCTTTGTATATACCCAGTAATGGGATGGCTGGGTCATATGTTCTAGATCCTTGAGGAATCGCCATACTGTTTTCCATAATGGTTGAACTACTTTACAATCCCACCAACAGTGTAAAAGTGTTCCCATTTCTCCACATCCTCTCCAGCACCTGTTGTTTCCTGACTTTTTAATGATCGCCATTCTAACTCATTGTGTTTTGATTTACCCACCCAATTCTCATGTTGAATTTTAATTCCCAGTGTTGAAGGAAAGTCTGGCGGGAGAGGATTGAATCGTCGGGGTGGACTTCACCCTTGCTCTTCCCATAATAGAGTTCTCATGAGATATGGTTGTTTTAAATTGTTTAACACCTCCCACATCTCTTCTTCCTGCTCAGGCCATGTAGAATGTGCTGTCTTCCCCTTTGTCTTCTGCCATGATTCTAAGTATCCGGAGGTCTCCTGAGCCATACTTCCACAGTCTGTTGAGTTGTGAGTCAATTAAACCTCTTTGATTCATAAATTACCCAGTTTCAGGTATATCTTTATAACAGTGTGAGGATGAACTAATACACCAACTAAATGAGACCCAAACAATTTATATTAAATATAAATATATATATATTTATATGTATATGTACGTAACCAGATTTCCAGAAGGATAATAGTCTGGAATTGATATGGCAGCACAAAAATATCATGAAGACTTAGGATTTTTGATTCTTTTTCTTAGACATCTCTATTATATTTGTTTTTGTTGTCAAGCTCATATGCTTATCTTCACAAGAAGGCTACAGAAGATTGATGCATTATATGTTCTTAGAATTTTATTGAAAACATGAAGAAAGATAGTGCTTTTTCCTGTTCCATCTTCCTTTTTTTATTATGGAAGATTATATTTCCTAATAATATCAAAAACCTTATACATGATCAAAAATAATTTAGCCTTATATCTACACCTACACCAATTATAGTCAAGGGGAGTGACTTTCTCATCATTGGTTAATGTACTGTTAAGGCTGTTTCACAAGCCTAGGATAAGGAAACCCTTTATTCCGAATATACTGCAGCTTGATATCTGAGGAAACTCAGCAAGTAGGAAGATGTTGGGTAATATACAACTAGTATATCAGATAGAAAGCAAATTCACATGTGTACTATGAGATAAAAAAAAATTATGTAATTTGGATTCACATAATTATATGAGAAGCTAGGGAAGTAATTCCAGAAGAGCAAGATGGCAAATAAGACAGTTACTGAATCTAACAGCAGATTTTGTCAAAACATAGTAGACACAGAAGCAAATTCAAATCCAGTGTTTATTGCAAAAAGAACAAAACATTCTGATTAATAATAGAAATTTTATATGATATTTGTATACTATTAAAAACTGTGAAAGTTCTGAAGTTTAAACTGACTTAGAGACAGACAAGTTAATCTAACACAGCTTCATGAATATTGGTTGAAAACATGAGACCCATGGTTCAAACATGAGAGACATATTAGTAGCAGCTAATCAATATTTCTGTGCTCATTCTCTGAACTTCGATCCTCACTGGAGGATGCAGAAGGGGCTAGATGACACTTGCACACATACTAAATAGTGCTAAAGTAAAGAAAACATGGACCTAGAAAACTTAAATAACTTACAATGAACAATAAGTACGTCTGCCCTTTGCTCCAATATCTAACTTCTAAGGCTGTAACTAAGCAGACTATTAACTCTGTTACAATAAAATGTCTCTATTTCCCAAGACTGTTGGTGTAAAGCCATCGTGGAAGGCAGTCCGGAAAAAAGGACAGTATATTTCTTATTCACAAGAAAGAAATTAGACAGAATTATCTCCCAACAATATTTCTAGAGCATCTTGGCTTCCAGTGAATATTCACACAAGTATGTCAGTGTGTTAGCCACTCTGATTGACTTAAAAAGCCTGGGACAAAACCATTAAATTTGTCTCATGCAGAGTTTGAAACGACTATCAACATGACACCAAACAGCAGGATGAAGCCATCCTGCAGCATTGACCTTAACCATGCTTCACCAGGTCTTAGATGAAAATCAATGCGCTGCTAGAATCTACCTTAGATATCCAGGTAGCTCTCTCCCTCAGTTTCTGTATTGACCTTTCCACTTGTCCCAAGACACTAGTCTCCTTAGAGTAGGAATTATTAGCAACTTTAAAGACTACAACTTGACTCACAAGGATTAAAAACTAGGATAATTCCATAATCCATAACAATCCTGGCCAGTGAGTTAAAGATGACAAAAATGACCTCCATGACTGAAGTAGTATTAACGCTTACCTCAAGTAGGTCAGGGACAAATTTTAAAACATCTCTTTTATTTCCATGAACCCAATTATAGGAAAAGTTGCCAAAGGTATACATGTAAATAATGAGTCAGTTATTCTTCCAGTAAATTCCCATGGATAACCAAGGGTAGCTTCATGTTGGAGAAATCGCTGTAGTCATCTAAGGTTTACATGATTTACTGGTAATGTTTATTTAAACATTTGAAAAATATCTCTTGGACTCCTTTACTATACAAGTCATTGTATTTTTAGGAGGTAGTTAATGTCTTCCTTCCATAAGAGAAGTACATTGTTAAAGGTACACATGGTAGCCCAGAAAATAAAGTTAAAATCACTGGGGATCCCCAAGTATTGAACTACATTAATTGAGGTGCCTAGGTTGACATTACCTGCAACTTAAATTCCCAGCTGGTTCGGATTGGTAGTTGGTAGATTTCAGGGATTAAAGTTCAGTCTGAATAAATGATTCTAGTCTTGTTTTGAAGGAGCTGCATAAAGCCAGACAGTACAATCTGTGCTGTTAGTGCATGCTGCCAACTTGATGGCATTCTTCTGCCTCACAGAATGTCTAAGTGATGTCTTCTGGAATGAAACCTTGAAAATATTCAAAGGTAGTTAGAAGTAATTTTGCTGGAAAAACAGGATCTGGGGCTCTCACCAACTATTTCTGATCAACTTTAGTTAGAGATGAGGGGAGTGGCAGTCAATCATGGTTAAAGCTGTCTGGCCAGGGACAAAAAAGCAGTTTATTAAACTCAAGGTTTTTGCGTTTTTGCAACATTTGGGGAGAGCTACTACATTTTTTTTTCTTTAAAAAGACTTCAGAACTCTTTTAAAGAGACAAATATCAACCTTCATACTTCTTTTAGTTTTTTGGTATTGCATTTCCAGGTGTCAAGGTCCCATTACAGGAAACAACATTCTGTATTATTTTTTTTTTAATCACTCTCACTTGGACCCAGAACTTTAATTTGGTAAGGGTCAGGTGCAGGAGGGTTAAAAGCATATTGTACCAAACTTAAAGGAAGTAATTCAATTTAACCCATGTTGCACACAGTAGAGTAGCAGGATTTGTGATTAACTCAATTTAGTCATTGACATCTTTTTATCAGGACTATGTCAGCCCAACAAGATAATCGAGATTGCAGATCAAGAATTAAGTTTGAATCCTGTAAGTCCCTATTGGGTCATGCTTAAACCTATAGCTGTGTCAAACCAGGTTGGTATGAGGTTGCTATAAAGGGAAAGAAGGATTAACTTGCCCCAAAATAGCCGGGAGAGAATCTTGAATTTTCTAAATACTCATGTAATCCTTCACCCGTTTTTTCTTCATAATTAACCAGGAAGCAATCCAGAGGAGAAAATATCTTCTTGGGACAGTCATTTGATTACCAACCTACCTTTCCAAATACTTAGATCAAGAGGGGGAGATGGAGATAGAGTTGACATGGTTTTCAGTCTACTTTTGAGAAGGTATTTCAACAACATAGATGCCTATGGAGTGTGCCTAGAGAGTGTGAATACTTAGTCAAATACTTTGACTATCAGCCAATTTTTGAGTGACTGTTATAATTAAAGGCACTTCATTATCATATTGAAAATAATCAGGAAAACTTAAAACATAGCGTAAAATTATATTCAAGGGTCAAAATGATATGACAAGATTCAGCAGATTGAACTGAAAGAACAATTCTGATCTATGAATAATATGTCCAAATGTATTATTTTTCTTAAACTATTGTTTCATGAGATGAGCTATTTTAAAATTAATCCAAATTTTACCTTAGTGTTTCCATATACTGATGATATAACTAGAAAGAACAAAAGTTATGTTTTGACAAATTAGATGTAGATTCTCTTTGGAGAGGAGAAATAATTGAGTAAAATATTTCCTTTGAAGCTGTATACTATGTCATATAAAAGAGAGTTGGCTAGAAATTAGCTTCAAATAGATATTTAAAATAGTGACCATTGTGTACTTGTCTCACAATATTTCAGTGGTTAACAGTATAAATATTTAACTCTTAAATTTAACCATTTTTATTGTATGTTCAAGATTATATTGAAAATATTTTTCAACTAGGACTACAAAGCAGAGAACCTTAATAATGGACACAGACCAATCAAGAATGAATATAAATGAAAAACTGTAGCTCTACTGGAGAGTACTGGCTTATATGAATCAAGTATGGACAGAAAAATATTTATGTAGACAAAGTTTTTTAGTAATTTGGAGTGTTGATTTGCTTCCAATGAATCTTAGAAGTCAACAAGAGGAAAATTCATCCCACAAATATTCATGGCAAAATATCACTGGGATAATGTACTTGATATCACTGAAATTTAAAAGCTTGGTGACACAGAAATATCACATCTCAGGTGATATTTTAATTTTTAATAATGCTCTAACATGACCAGAACATGGCTCCTTTACATACATTTTATTCTGTCTCTTACTCTTGCTTTCTTCTGCATATTACTAAAAATAGTATGTGTGTATATGCATGTTTGTGTGTGAGAACTTACAGCAAAAGAGAGCTATTGGAGGCATTCTAATCACAGTTTTCATACTGCTGTAACATCTGCATGATGAAAAAGACATTTAGAGTAAAATACCAACAAGTATAATTGTAAGTAGTTTCAATTTAAATATGAAAATGAATGGGCATGAAAATAATTCACAGTATTCAGAGATGGAAAGGCTTTTATTACAGACCTTTACAAAGTGTTAAGATATTTTGCCAGTTTATATTATAATGACAATAGGTATGATGGTATTCAAGCATCAGATTTTATTTTTACTTGGTTTGAAACATGCATTTTAATAAATAGCATAATGCTGATATTAAAATGTTATCTAACGTCAATCGTATCTTAAAATATTTCCAATCAGGCCTAGAGTGAACGTTGGGTTTTGCTAATATGACTCTGGCATTAAGTGGTACATTAGAATAAAAAGGAATTAATAATCTCCTGGACTTTCATATGTAGGGTACAGATAAAATTATGTAAAGAATGTGGGTTTTGCCATTGTAAAACAAGTAGATATTACAATAGTGAGAGAAAAAGTATCATTCTAAGTATCCTTAGATGTTTGATTTGAGGTATTTTTAGCTAGATAAAATGGAGTTAGATACTATTATTATGGTAAATGTAATTTTACTATTAAATTTAGAATTACAGGAAATTTTCTTTTCATTGTTTTAATGTTATGATTTATGTCCTTAGACAAATTAAAATGTTTTAATAATTTCATAATCTGTGCTAAGTTTTGCTTATTTGCAGGTAATTTTCCATAGATGTCTGATAAACGAATTTTCTGAAATTATTACTGAGAAATAGGTTCAATGGAAGCTATTAGTAAAATTTAATGTTATGAAATATTAGTCCTGTACTGAGTTCAGATGCCTATACTAGACTGATGAGGTAGCTGCATGACCTTGGGCAAAATATGAATGATATTTTTTCTAACTTTTGTCACTTTCAACATGAGGGAATGTACCATCATATATTGAAACTTTTATCCTTTTAAGTTATGAGTCATAAATGAGCGTCAAATGCTTAACAACCTCTTTAGAGTTATAGTTTAAGTCAGGAATATTTAAACTTTAGTTATAACTGAAATCAGGATTTCAGTAATGGTTCCATTCCCTATCCTGGCCTAACATATATTTGTGTTATAGAAAAGTAGTGTAGTCAATAAGAAAAATAATGATTCCACCTGCCTCTCCTGCAGACAATCTTTTCTGTTTTTTGAGAATAGAAAAATCACAAGTGGAGCTCCATTAGAAACCAGACATTATTTTTTTCACCTGATTGAAGCCTTTTAGGCCTTACCCTAATTATAAATGTGATCCCCTCATTCCCAGGTGAAAAGGTTTGAATGTTTTTGTCCCCTCCAAAATCCGTTTTAAAATTTAATTCCCAATGCAATGGTATTGGGAGGAGTGGACTCAAGGTAATTGGTGGGATTAGATACCCTTATAAAAAGACTTGATGAGGGGAGTTCACACTGTTTTGTTCTTCCACCTTCTGTTCCATGAGGCCATAGCATTCCTTCCTTCTTGAGAATGCAGTCTTCAAAGTGTCATCTTAGAAGCAGAGACCTCGTCTTCACCAATCAACTTGCCAGCCAGCACCTCATCTTGGACTTCCCAACCTCCAGAACTGGGAGAAATAAATGTCTTTTCTTTTTGAATGACCCAGTCTGTGCTATTATATTATAGCAGCACAAACCAACACTCTAGGGAATACATATGTTGTAGTACTTAACAACTTTGCATCCCACCAAGGTTATATGCCTAGGATACTTTAGAACAACTGATCTTCTGGGGTTCTTCCAGAATATTTTCAGGGGCTCCTCTGAATATGTGGAACAAATTCTCATCAATATTTCCTGCAATTACTTCTTTATTACTTCTTTAGTAATTCTGACTTCTATTATTTGTGAAGCAGCAACCTATCCTAATCTGTGTCTTCTCTATTTACAATTAACCTTTATTGTCAACTAATATTCTTGTCCTTAGCTAGCCAATGATGTCTGTCAGTACTAAAACATATTTACACCAATTTCTGATTGTACAACAGTTTCCTATGATCCTACAATTAGCTATCAGTGGAGGCTGTGAATCTTCATGCTTAAAATTACTTATTCAATGTCTGTCTTCTTAATTGGCCTTAAATTTCAAGAATGAAGTAGGTTCTCCGTCTTATTCATACTTTTTCCTTTGAAGCTATTATGGTGCAGGTGATATACAAGCATTTGTTAAATGGATAAATCAACCTGGAAGAAGAAGTTCTAATAACAGTCTGCCCCTTAGATGTGTTCTACTTATTCCTTGGGTTATTCACACGCAAAGTAAACGTTTATTGTTGTTCTTGCTGCTGCTGTTACTGTGTTCTTCGTTACTGACATCATAAACTGAAACTAGAGTAGAAGCAATATTTTTGGAAAAACATAAATGCAGAGAGTTTAAAGGCTACTTCAATAAGAAATGATCATACTTATGATATTAAATTGTGGTTTAAGTTTGTGCAACAGTTTTTACCTTAGCTCATTTTAATCTCACAATAAATCTTATAGTATAGATATTATTATCCCTTTTAACTTACTAAACAATATTTAAATCTGTGAATATTTAGTTTTGATTACCAACCTATGAATATGTTCAGGTATTTATATGTTTTTTCGATACAAATATTCTATATTTGGAATAATTCTCCACAATTGCCAGTTGTACTCATATTTAATGATTGCTTGTACTTAAGAAATGAGGTTTTTACATGCATGTAGTTGATAATATATTAATACATGATTTGGAAAAAGGTTAGAGAATGGAAAATTTTGGAGAAATATTAATGATTGTGTAAACAATATAATTTTAGGGAATAATCATGGTCCATGAATTATATAGTTAGATGGTAGCAAAGTGGGAATAAGACACAGATACTCAATTTATTCTTTCCAGTATTCTACAAACATAATCTTGCCTCCTATGGCATCTTTTTGCAAGTTCCTGTGTTCATCTTTGGCAGCACTATGATGCCACTTCCTATTTTTAGTGGGATAAGAATTAAAAGTACTCTGTCCAATTCTGTATCACATGCCAACATTTTCTATTAAATCTGTGAAAGACACAGACTAGTGTTGCCTTAACAGGGGAAGGCAGTAAGTATAGCTCACCATCAGCATGCCCTGAGTTCAAGCATCTGAGGGAATCTTTGTTCTTTGTCTATGTGTTGCTGTGGCCAGCATCAGAGGTTTGATTCTTATGTAACCCAATTAGCTGTGTGTTGTTCCATAGTTGCCAGTGGTGCAGTTCATTTAATTTTTTTTAGGATGATACCTTTATAGAGACACTTGATTTTCAAAATCTCTCTTATAGCAAGTTTCAGGCTCCAAAAAGAAATTATGTTTAGAATAAATTGTTTTTATATTAAAGAAATACCATGGAGATGTATTATGCAGTGACTGAAGGAGAATTGAAGTATTTTAAATGTTGAGCCATTATAATTTGTGAAGTTAGTCGTGCAGATTTAAGAGGTATTTCTGCCATCTTTTAAGTTTGTACCATCAAATTTCTGGAATGCATGTTAGCCAATGGAACATGAATGAAAAAACTAAAATCTTCATTTTCAAATGTGAACATCAGAGTGGGAATGTTTATTTTATTCTTCATGATTGACATATGTGACTTTTATGCAGAATAAAATAAAATCATCTATGATATGATTTTACATATAAAGTAACTTGAAAATTTCATAGAAATTAGAACGAAAACTTTAAAGTTGTTATTTGAAAGCATCTTTTACATATACATTTTTTAGTTAAAAATGGACTCTCTCAACTAGGATATTGTATGTATCTATGACTTTCACATAATAAAATGTCAAGAGAGTAAGCAGTAAAGAGAAAGAAATACATGTGATTTATACAGGTACAAAGATCTTTTATTACAAAACTTCTAATGCCAATCTTCATCAATACAGATGTCATTTTTAAAATTCAATATTAATAATAAGTATATCAGATGTTCTATGGAAAGCATTCCTTAATAACATAACTTTAAGTTTGTAAATCATTGGTTTTTTTCTACAAAATAAGATGTGATTATGAAAACTAATAGCAATGTTACACTTTCTGTAGATTTAAGTATCTACAATACTTAAAATACCAAGAATGATATTTTTAAATGTAGTGAAAATACACATTTAAATTCAGACAGCTTTTCTATAGCAATTCTATTGGATCATATATCATGTAGTAAAGTAAAAGCATCTAATTGCCATATTCTTTTGTAAAGTTAAAAGAGGTCTGCTATAAAAATTACATGTAATCAATATGAATGCAACTATAAAAGTCACTACATATGGCACCCTGCAATTTAATTCTCTTTTCATAATTACTGCTGGTACCAGTTTTATATTTAGAGTATACATAAGAAATGAATACTTTGGTATCAAAAACCTCCCCTATTTTACAATGATTTTAACCAAATAGATAATTTCTCTCATCAACAAGTTCATTAAGTTCCTTTTTGAGAAAAAGTAAATTAATACTTAATTTGTATTTATTGTTTAACATTTAAAGACAGATATTTCTGCTTTTACAATGAGAAACATCAATTTATCCAGGAGAAACATCATGAAATTATCTGTAACATTAAAAATTTTAAATTAATGAAGAGTACAATTTAGAATAAATTTGAGTGACACTCATTCTATAATGTGTACATTTCTAAACATTACATTGCATACCTTAAATATATACACTTTTTGTTTATTACATCTTATAAAGCTGGTAAAATAAATAAATAGTTTTAAAAAAAGGTTGTGGGAAAATAATCTGATTGTCCTGAAAGGTAACCATACTGTGCAGAGTTCACTTTTACAGCGTGACTATCCCAAATTTTAGAATTTTTAATTCAGTTTCATACCAATCACTTTGTCTGAAATGACAAGTTGCCTTTGCAATGAATTATCACAGTGAATCGTCTGGTTTTACATGTGGTCTGAAGAACTATTTACTACTTAATGGTTTTCTATACATTTTCTTCATAATTTAGTACTATAGCTACAGTTCCTGTATGGAAATTATTATAAAATATTGAAACCCTACTCAGTGCCAGGTATTGTGCTAAAAATGCTCGCCAATCTATCATGTAAGTACTATGATTATCCACATGTATTCAGGAGATATGACAGATTAAATAAGATGCTCAAGGTTAGATGGAGGTAAGGGGTGGGAAAGTAGTAATTCAAACTCAAAGTCTGATTTATTGGATCAACCCATTTATCTCACTGAATTTTAGTCAAATTTAAGTTGTGTATACAATGTTATAGCTTTAAAAAGTTATTTGAGGTATTCTTTAAAATAATTCAGCATATATTTATTTATTTAAATATTTAAAATAGCAATGTGAAATATTATTTTCAAAAAAATTGAAACAAAAATCAAGCAGCATTTATTAGGTGTATATATATATACATATACACGTATACATATACACTAGTCTGTTTAGAAATAACATATAGATCCTACTGTGTTTAGAAATAAATATATTTTCTGGAGTCCAATATAATAATCTCATTTGTAATTGAGGCTTTAAAATAACTGAGTATAATAATTATCAATATGATTGTTAACATTTAATAAAATGAATATATATCATCAATATATAAATATATAAATATAGTTGATTAATATTTAATAAAATATATTTATAAATAGATATGATGAAATTATATTTTATTATATGTATAAATATATTTTTAAATATTAACATAATTACATTATTGTATTATGATTATATGATATAATTTAATATATTAAAATAATAGCAGCATATTAACTTTTTTCATTAAAAAGCTAAGCTTATCATTAAGACATTATCATTTCTTAAGCTAAGTTATTCTTATATTGTAGCCACCCAAATTAAAAAAGAAATCTCACTTTTCTTTGAGAAGGGTTCCACTTTCCCACAGCTAGCCCCAACCTTTCTTTTATCTTCGATATGCATTCTGGTCATTATTTCAGTATGCCTACTTTACCTTTGTATATTTTTTAAAATCATTACATAATCCATCAGAGATAGCACATTCACTATTTCCTAAGTACTCTTAGAGTCTTTGACTTTTATGTGATGGATTCATCATCTATGGTGTTTTAAAATGTCCAGTTTTTTCAGAAGCCTTTTTTTGCTACTGGGGACTTAACCAAATGTTTCTCTATGTCCATCATTTTTCAGTGCGGTGCTCTGGGAAACTGGTTGGCATTTTGTACTCCACGATCTTTTTTATTAAAATCATTTATATCTGGATCATTACCAATATGCTTCTAATAGCCTCTAGCAGCTGCTTAGTATTAAGATTTTTCAAGTTATCTCCAGCTCCTCACATTCCAAATATTGTAAATTACAGCTCAATATACCCCATGTCTGGACTCTGTGGTCATGTGTCTAAGGCTTAAAGGAAATGAGGGAGAGCCGAAGAAAAATTAGGCAAAATGCCTAGAAGCTTAGATTCCTCCCATTCCGTTTTTCAAAACGACAATCTGCTATCTGAACAGTGAAATATATGGGCACCAGATTGAACATAATTGTAGAGTTCTTCTGAATTTTGTTTCAGCATAATTTACTTATTAAATGTTGCCTCTATCAGTCTCCATGTTAAACCCCTTCTACCTGTTGCTATTTATGTTTCATTGTTATTGGAAAGGCAGCAGTGGAAGTGAGTTACTGGGGAATTCCTTTCTGACCTTTTCTTCTGCAGTTGAAATGAGCAGAGTTCTGAGAAGACATTTCTGACAACAGAAACAGCACTAAAATAGAGGAACCATTTTTTGTCCTCCGAAGTTCTAAAAATAGAGAATCTTCCACCTCTAGGAGTAGGTTTTTCTGTGGAAATTTTTCAGAGGCAATGCATTAAAGATATAACCTGTCTGGATATTTCTATACACCTTTTTTTTTTAAAGCCTGCCATGATACAAACAAAATTTTCAGGCATAATATACAATCTAAAATTGACTACAACTCCAATTATTGTTTAACCATAATTCATTTAAGTATGCTAATAATGGTAATTGTGTACTAATTTTACAATGTTAATTGCATTATTATTTGTCGTTTGATTTAAATCATATGATCATATGTTATCAACATACAAAAAATTAACAGAATATGAAGTTAAGTGACTTTGACTTGTTAATGACAATATAATTGAGCATATCTGGCTTTAGGCTATGAGCATGTGACTGCACCACATCATACTGGTTTTACAAATTCAATAAGTAGTAATTAATTTTTGATACAGCTCACTTGCATTTTTCTAATTAACTTGATATAATTAATTCCATGACAAGTCATTGATTATCTCAATAGGAAGTGTATCAATCTAATATAGCAAAGAATTCAAATGACTTATATTGATATTTGTTTAATTTTTCCACAGGAGTGAATTTGATTGTTAAAATATTTTTTTAAAACCGGGGATTCAGAAATACATGGAAATTATATCTGTTCTTTCCTCTACACATTCTTCAAATTTTACCTTTTGTTGGAAATAAGTATGTTTTAAAGACTGCATAGGTTTTTCTCTAGCTGATCCTCCTGTGTCTGGCTTTAAAGAACATGTAATTATGCAGAGTCTCTGAAGGTCCTTTTATAATTGGAAGTTTTAATTTCATCTTAGAAAAACATTGAATATTCCAATGGCAATATGTAACAATGCAATTTATTTGCTCTGGATCTATCATCCACAACCTAAACAATGAAAAAGTGTTTTATAAGAATTGCAAAGATGATTCCAACTTCATACGTTTATTTTCTCACCATTGTTGATTTAAAAAAATCTCTTTCATTTATAATATCATAAGTGCTATAGCACATTTTTGTTAGCTAGGCTTTGGGAATACTTTCTGTCTTCTTTCTGTCTCATCCGTCCTCTTTCTTTTATTAGGGTGTTAAAGTTTGCTTCTCTGGCCCAATGGTCAGGGAATAGAGTGGAGAGAGATTTAAAAGACACCTAACTAAATGCTTAACTAAAAGTGTTGCCCAATACCAAATATTGCCAACAAGGAATAGTGATACAACCTAAATATTATAGAAGTTATTAAGCCAGTTTTGTTTTCCCTGTCTTTATGTCAAAGATTTTGTGACAGTAGCATCCCAAAAGAAGCTTTGAAAGTTACATGGATAAAAAAGATGTGTGCATTATGCCATTATGCCTCTGGTCCTATCATTGTCCTTTCTTAGACAGTCATAAATTAAAGGTATATGTTTAATGATACGCTTTACTGCTTTGCAAAAACTCAAGTTTCTCACTTCATTTTCTATTTTAGATGTTTATAATGATGATGTCAGGGAGACTAACTGGTCTATGTTTTTCAAATAAGTTACATAGATTATTCTGAGATCTAGGCTGATAAAAGAAACATGCTTAAAATTGTTTCATGGCATTTCAATGTGAAATTTAAAAATCCTTTTCTATTAGATATGGAACTGATACACAATAACACATAGGTGATTCTTTATAAATCTTGTTGAGTATTCTTTGTTAGACAAAAAGAGCAGTTAGAATTAGATTTCTCAGATTTTATTGTGTAATTAGTAAAAATGTCTAAATTTGGACACATTGTTAAGGTATCTGATACCATGAGAAATTTATCTCTAGAAAACTTAAAAGTTCTGTACAAAAAGAGGAGCCCTGCTTACTCTCATGCTTTTCTCAAAACAAAACAAACAAAATGTATTCCATTTTAAATAGCACAAAGTAAGAAAAAGTCTACCATCTTGAAACTTCATTTTACAAAATAAAGTGGTAAAAAAATTATATTGCTGATGTTTGCAAGCTCTCTTGGGGAAATAAACCTTCTGACAAATTAGTTCAGTCAGTTTAATGGAGTTTTTCTTTGCAAATTATTGCAACCTTAATTTCATTGAAATATTTTAAATGTGTTACAATTCATAGAACATCATCTTTACTGACTGTATATTTTAACATGTTCATGACTGTTGTTATCAAGTAAACATACAAATTTCAACCAGCTATGGCACATAGAAATAGTAATTTCCTTTAAGTATTTTATATTCAGAATGGAAGTCTGAAAGCAATAAAATGAAATCTTAAATTATGAAACTTCTTGGGAGGAGAAAAATGGACGTATACCTGGAACATATGTGCTACTTAATAAATATTAAATAAATTAATAATTAGAAAGGTACAACTGACTCCTCTGGCTTCACATACCAAAAAAACTGTGAGGTTTTCTCTTCTCTCCCTTTGAAATTTAAGGCCATAAGTAAATGCTCACAATTTGGAAAAAGAAAATCAAAATAAACGATAAGCTCAGTTCTAATAGATTAGATTATTGTTCAACAAATATTCACCTCCCTCAAACACTATCTCCATGGCATATGCCTGTGACATTGGCTTTGGCCACAAAACTTTTTTTGGCCAATGGGATTGTGGGCAGGAATGCCAGTGTGCTATTTTGCATTTTTTCCTTCTGACATTTTCCAAAAGCCCTAGAAATGACAAGTATGGGAGAGACCTAGATTTTAGATTAAATCAGAGCCATACCATCCCCTCCACGGAATTATGAGTAAGAAATAAATGCTTAATATTTGCCATTTAAATGTTGTGCTGATTTCTTGCTCAAGGAAAGCTGACTGATACAATGAATTTTAAAATAAAGCTTACCTGTCAGGGGAGGCGAGAGGAAGTATGCTCCTACTTTAACATAACATACTTACTTTAACATAAAGTAGGAGCATAGGGGTAGATGAAAAGTATTCTTGGTTTTCTAGCACTTAAGTTGGATAATGGGTCAAGAGTTTATTTTATAATTATGCCATTAGTTTATAAATAAGACATTTTGTAGGCACAATATATTTAAAAATTATAAGAAAAAAGCAAAGAGAATTTTTAAATTTTAAGAGGTACACAATAAATCAGTGTTATGCCTATATATAAATTTTCAATGAGATAATATATCTGTGAAAATACACACGTCCATATTACTTACATCATGTATGGACATACCTGTGTTAATAAATTTTTTTTAAAAGTTACTCAGAACAATTCAAAATCATTAGAAACTATAGTTTTCGACAAAATAAAACTGAATGAACTTAATTGGCTTCAAAAATAGATTTCATTTTTCTTTTCAGAATCGTAAAATTAAAGTTTTAAATATATTAGCAACTCTCTGAAATACTCCACACGAGACTACGAAGTATCATCTACATATGTAATAGCTTCGCATATCCTTATATTTTTCAAATGCTGTTATTCACGTATTTATATTGAATAACTTTGCACATTTGGGTGAAAAAGATATATATGCATTACCTTGAATAATTTTTCACTACGAGATCGCACGACTTTTGAAATTTACTGAAGTGTATTGTTTGATACAAATTCTTTCAAGTTACTGTAAGATCAAGATCTACTGAATTATTTTAAGATGCAAATTATTTTCAGATAACTTTTAATGATACATATTAATATGTAAGTTAACTATTAGTTAAATAATATTAAATTAACTACAGTATATAGTGGTATATACTCTATTTGTATACTCTATAATTACTGCTTTTGTAATTATAAAATTAGTGATACAATAAAAGATTTAAAAAATTTGCTTAGAGTTTATGATCCTAAACACTGTAGGTCTCATATAGATGCACTATAACTTACTATAATAGAATAGTATTACCTAATTTATATTTATGGATGGTATTCAAAAACTGAAAATACAATTGAGAAATATGAGTACCAACTTAATTCATAAAACCATGATAATTCAGGTTTGTTTTCAATTTAAGAAAAAAAAAACTAGGCCAGGCACCGTGGCTCAAGCCTATAATCCCAGCACTTTGGGAGGCGGATGTGGGCGGATCACCCGGAGTCAGCAATTGCAGACCAGCCTGGCCAACATGGCAAAAACCTGTCAGTACTAAAAATACAAAAATTAACCAAGCTTGGTGGTGCATGCCTCTAATCCCAGCTACTCGGGAGGCTGAGGGGTGAAGATTCACTTGAACCCGGGAGGCGGAGATTGCAGTGAGACCTGGCACCCTTGCACTCCTGCCTGATAAACAGAACAAGACTCCGTCGCAAAACAAAACAAAACAAAACAGAACAACAGCAATAAAAACTTGTTTCCTATACTTTCAGAACTTTGTTATTCAAAGTCAGGTACTTCATTTTGCACTCCCTCTCACATTCAAGATTTAGTTTTGTTCTATTTCAGAATCTGGAAACAAGAAGTGAACTCTCACTCTAAGAATAACTTATTTATATTAGTGTCAACAGAAATAATATCAGGATATAAAATCTGGGGAAATTTATTGAGTGATGTTGTGTCCAGAATTGATAGGTGCTTGACCTCACAGATTTCAAGAATGAAGCCGCGGACCCTCCCAGTGTTACAGTTCTTAAAGATGGTATGTCAGAAGTCTGTTCCCTTACACATTCAGATGTGTCTGGAGCTTCTTCCTTCCAGTGGGTTCATGGTCTCGCTGTCAGAAGTGAAGCTGCAGACCTTCATGGTGGGTGTTTCAACTCTTAAGAGACAGCGTGTCTGGAGTTATTCATTTTTTCCCGGTGGGTTTGTGGTCTCCTTAACTGCAGGAGTGAAGCTACAGACCTTCCTGGTGAGTGTTACAGCTCACAGAGGCAGCCTCCACCCCAACACTCAGCAGCAGCAAAATTTATTGCAAAGAGCAAAAGAACAAACACACCGAAGGGGGACCCGAACACGTTGCCACTGTTGGCTCTGGCAGCCTGCTTTTATTCCCTTATCGGACCCCACCCACATCCTGCTGATTGGTTCATTTTACAGAGAGCTGATTGCTCTATTTTACAGAGAGCTGATTGGTCCATTTTGACAGAGTGCTGATTGGTGCGTTTACAACCCTTTTGCTAGACACAGTGCTAGACAGAAAAGTTCTCCAAGTCGCCACTAGGTTAGGTAGACACAGAGTTAGCTAGATAGAGTACTGATTGGTGTATTTACAAAGCTTGAGCTAGACACAGAGTACTGATTGGTGTGTTTACAAACCTTGAGCTAGACACAGAGTGCTGATTGGTGCACATACAATCCTCTGGCTAGATATAAAAGTCCTCCAAGTCCCCACCTGTCTCAGGAGCCCAGCTGGCTTCACGTAGTGGATTCTGCACAGGGGCTGCAGGCCCAGCTGCCCGCCAGTCCCTAGCCGTGCCCGCACTCATCAGCCCTAGGGCTGTCCATGGGACCAGGCAACACGGAGCAGGGGGGAGCGCCTGTTGGGGAGGTTGGGGCAGCGCCGGAGCCCACCGCAGGCGGGGAGCTCACATATGGTGGGCTGCAGGTCCCAAGCCCTGCCCAGTGGGGAGGCAGCTAAGAATTTGAGTGTAGTGCCAGCGGGTGGGCACTGCAGGGGGACCCAGCGCAACCTCCGCAGCTGGCCCTGGTGCTAAACCCCTCACTGCCCTCAGCTGGCAGCCCCGGCCGCCCGCTCCATGTGCAGGGCCGCTGAGCCCGAGCCCGCTCCCGCCGGAACTTGCACTGGCCAGCCAGCACCGATGGCAGACCTGGTTCCCGCCCGCGCCTCTCCCTCCACATCTCTCCGCAAGCAGAGGTAGGCGACTCCGGCCTCTGCCAGCCCATAGAGGGGCTCCCACGGTGCCATGGCGAGCTGAAGGGCTTCTCAAGCGCCGCCAGAGTGTAGCGGAGGCCGAGGAGGCACTGAGAGTGAGGGTTGCTAGCAGATTGTCGCCTCTCAATGTTATAGTAATTCTTTTACAATTCTAAGGGAACTTCAGGTGAATGAACTTGGTGCATTTGAAGGAGGCTCATGTTTCTTTTCTTTTTTGAGACAAAGTCTCACTCTGTCACCCAGGTTGCAGTGCAGTGGCACCATCTCCACTCATTGCAACCTCTGTCTCGCAGGCTCAAGCCATCATCCCACCTTAGCCTCCCGAGTAGCTATAGGCACACACAACCATACCTGGCTAATTTTTGCATTTTTTGTAGACAAAGGGTTTCACCATTTTTCCCAGGCTAGTCTTGAACTCCTGTCCTCAAGCAATCTACTTGACTTGGCCTTCCAAAGTGTTGAGGTTACAGGTGTGAGCCACCATGCCCAGCCAGGAGGCTCATTTCTAAATCAACATGTAAATATACTTTGATCTTTAATGTTCATAAATTATGTTTGTATTCCTTAAAGTTTTCTGACGATTTCAAATTTATCAATATAGGCTTATATTAACTTATTAATATAGGTTTCCTTTAATAATGTAGGAGATAAAGTGAGAAAATATTTTTCTATAATCTACTTAAGCTTAATGAAAATTGTCGTTAATTTTTTATACATTTATTTTAATGTAATTGAAGCTGTCCTTGGTGGATTATAGGTAACCGGTTCCACAAGATGGGACTGAAAGGTGACCATGGACAACTCTTAAAAAAAAGCTTTTCATGACCTCTTTGATCAATACATTCCTTATTTTCCTTTTTCTTTATATGAAACTTAATATATTTATATCTTTCTTCTATGATACATCCTGCCGTCCTGACCTCTTCAGTACTTATTTGTGAGTAAGTTTCTATTTCCATTGTGGTGGTTGTGGTGACCTCTATAAAGCAACTGTATCTAACCTTGCATTCTGCACAAGTAATATAAAATCTTAACAAACTAGTTATTTTATATATTTTATAACAATAACAGATCCATTATTTAAGAAATTAATTTTTTAGAATTTATCAAAATTATATATTCTAGCTTTTTTTTCTCGGTGTTTTACTAAAATGTAGTACATTCTGCTTCAAAGTTACATTTTGAGAAAAATCATACATATCATCAGTTTAATACAGTTATACACTCTAAGTGTTATAATGCAGTTATACACTGTAAGTTGTACACTCTTAAGTGTGCAAAGTGTTATATATTTGTCACATAATTAGTTTTTTAAGTTATTTCTAGGTTTTTCTTCCCATAATCCCTTATATAGTTTTAATTTAAAAAGCCTATTGAGAATGAAATAAATGTGATTCAGAATATTATATTTAATACTTGCTTATAATAAGTATAAGATAAAACAGTGAACATTGATGGACAATATAAAAATCAGTTTTTTCTTTTTTTTTTTTTTTTCCAAGAGAAACATTAGCCGATGACACCAGGACTTCCTGTAATTAGCCCTGGCAGGACTCACCTGTTATGTAGTTTATAGCATGTAGTATTCTAGCCCCAAATAATCTGTCGTAGTTTAATAACTCTAAACATTAGGATGTAAAATTATCAGAAATAATGGGGTATATATAAAACTAAGGTCGTGATTATTCACATGGAAAATGGCAATCTTTATTTTTAACAGCTACTTTGACAGGGTTGTTTAATGTGTGTGTTTATTGAGTAAACAGATAATACTAAGGACATCATTATTAACATAGAAAATAACCATGCTTGTGATTATTAGCTATTTTGGAAGCTAGAGGTGTTTTATGCTTATGAGGGAACTTGTGTAACACTGAATATCTTCCCTCCTTAATCTGATACAAGAAATCTACTAAAATGCATCCATCAACCATGCATGACATTACTTGTTGCCTTGTTTTATATTTTGAATAAGTCTGCTCAAGTAGTAGACAAACAGAAGTTATCTTTGGAATTGGAGCCTGACTGTCCCCTGCAGGTATGCACCTCTATTCCAAAATGCCATGATCTGGAAATAACAAATGGAATAAATATCTACAGCTCTGCTCCTTGGGAAGTTTGTATGCCAGGATAAACCCAGCTTTCTTCATAGACCTCCATGTTCTGTATCTGTGTCTTCTCTAAATTTGTTTCCCCTGTCCTCCATTGGCATTAGTGAGATGAGTAATGAAGACTTTCTCCTTCTTGGTGATTGCTCAATTATGTTAGACTGCTTTCTGGTGGTGTAGTTTTAAGGACCTAGACTTTCTTTAGGGATATAACTGCCACTGGCTATTTTTTCAAGACAGGTATGTGCATATAGTAGACTTCTGATTTATTTGCTTCCAGTCCCAAATGCAAGCAACCATAGGCAAAGAGCTTATGTAAACAGATTATTTAAGATTAAAGTATTTTATGTTTCCTGTATCTGTGCATTTCCCATCTGCACCTCTCTGAAAATTGAGGCCATCTGAAATAATGAGCTTGGATAGAAAAACACCCTAAATTGCCTCTTTGTAGCAGAGTAATAGTATTTCAGTAAACTATTACTATTAAATCTGTGGCCCTGCTATCTATCATCTATCTTTACTGTGCTTAGCAGCATCCTTCCAAAATTCATGATCATAGGAAATCTCAGAAAATACTCTTATTTGGAAATAGAGGATATCTAGCAGATATTATTTGTTAAGATGTGGTCATACTGGATTAGGGTGAGTCTTAAATCTAATGATGGCATCTTTTTAAGAAGCCCGTATGAAGACAGAGAGAAACACAAGGAAAAAAAGTTTATGTGATAATGGAAGTAGAGTGGTATGATTTCAGCTACAAGCCAATAAATGCCATGGATTGCCAGTAGCTACCAGAAATCAGAAGAGAAACATGGAACAGATACTCCCTCAATGTCTCCATCAAGTACTCACCCTAACACTTTTATTTTAAACTGCTAGCTTCCATAACTATGAGATAATTATTATTTTTTGTTTCAAGCCACCAAGTTTGTCGTAATTTATTATATCAGCCCTAGAAAATTTGTCTATCTATCTATCATCTATCTATACACCCATCTATCTTTCTACCATGCATAAATACACATCACATCTAGGACAGAAGCTGTTGACTTTTTAACCTAGAAATCTGCAGTCTAAGGGAGTCTTATTTCTGCTTAAAGATAGGCTTCTCTTACGTTGGGTCCATAACCATTTTGCAGTATTTTACCAAAAGCAACAAGCAGCAATCATGAAGTGATCCTGTGACTCCCTTTACAATTCCATGTAATAACACCACCTTAGCCAGCCTGCAGTTTGCCTTCCAAAGCATAAAATACAACAGTTTGCTAAAATTGTTGGCCAATGCAAAACAAAGGTCTAGGCAGGTAGCTTTTAAAGCTATTACTCAGCATCTGGGTCTTTGCTTGCATTGCATTTCCACAATTAACGAGGGTCCAAGGTCCTTCATGTTACTGCTTTTGTATGTGATTGCATATGTATTACAGCCAGCAGGTAATAGAAGGAAAGAAGGAAGATGAAACACTATTTCCTTAAGAATGATTCCTGAAAGTACTATAAAATTGGCATATTTATTTACCAGTTAAATAAATGGTCCAAACTAGCAGCAAAGTATAAAATTTTGTCTTTTACTTGGGTCAATTGCTACCCCGAAAAAATGAAGTTCTCTTACTAAAGATTAAGAAGATCAGACAATGCATTAAGCAATTTGCAATCTATCTGACATACGTCATTTTATTATTGCATGAAATAGAAAATATAATAAAGTAGCCATTAATATGGGGATTAAATTATCAATTATAAGAGATAAGGTAGTTATGTAAACTTTTATAAAAAATAAAGAAAATCAAATCATTGAGGGCTAAACAGTAAATTGTAAAACAATATATTCAATGCACAAAAAACATTTATATAAATATGTACACATAATATAATTATCTGTAGGTAAGGTAATAAAATTGGGAGTGGCGGTGGACCAAGAGGAAACATTACATGTTTTGATAATATGAAGTTCTAGTTGCTTATGACAAAAATGTTTTAGTACTAGAAAGGTGTTACTTCCTAAACATGCGATGTAACAAAATACAGAATTGAATGTGTATATGTGTGTGTGTGTATACCTAAATACATGTAATACATTTCTATATATATATTTGTATACGTTTCTATATTTTATACTTTTAAATATAGGTTTTCATGTATAAATTTAGATAACTAATCCACCTGAAAATGTTTCTTTATCTGATGAGACCTGACTTTATTTTTATCATATGACTATTGAACACATTAGTAAAATAAAGGAAAACAATACAAAACACTCAATAGAAAAAATAACAAAACATTTTTATTTTGTTTTATTACATTTAATTGACACAGAATAATTGCATGTATTTATGGGATACAATGTGATACAACCTGGAATGATTAAATCTAATTAGCATATACATCACTTCACTTATTTTTTTGTGGTGAGATATTTGACATTTAATCTCTTAGCAATTTTGAATATACAATGCATCATTAATATAGTCAACCATGTTGTGCAATAGATCTTAAAAACATATTCTTCCTGACTAACTGAAACTTTGTACCCTTTGACAAACATTTTCCCATTTCTTCTCCTGCCTCCACCCTCTCATAACCAACATTTTACTCTACTTCTATGAGTTTGATTGTTTAAGGCTCCGTATGTAAGTAAGATCATGTGGTATTTGTCTTTCTATGTCTGACTTATTTCACTTGATGTTCTCCAGATTCATCCACGTTGTCAAAAATAACATAATTCCTTTATTTTTAAAGGCTGAATAACATTCCATCAGGTTTATAAAACACATTTTCTTTATCCATTTGTCTGTTGTAGAGCATGCATTTTGATTTCATATTTTGACTATTGTAAATAATGCTGCAGTGACCATGGACATGCAGGTATCACTGTGATTATATTGATTTCAATTTCTTTGCATTATATTTTTATTTTTAAAAGTTCCCTCTGACTACTGAGTGAAGGTTTTATTGGTGCTAAGTAAGGGTGGAAGGAGACTCGTTTCAAGGATAGAACTGACATTGGCTTAGAATTAGGTGGTGGCAATTGGGATGAAGGAAAGTAGATTTATTTGAGCCATATTTGGCATGGACAGAATTTGCTAATAGATTAAATGGGAGAGATACATGTAAGTATAATATTCCAAGGATCAATCTCTAATTATTTATTAAGATATGTACCAATGAGCATGTTTATCTCTTCTGAAGATTGTCACCTATTTGACCACTTTGTAATTTGTGGATTTTTTAGCTGAAAAAATATTTATAAAGTTTGAATTAAAGAAATGCATTCTGATAAAACTTCATCCCAGAGAAATGTGTGTTAAGAATATTAATTTCTAATAGATAATTTACTATATAACAATTTGTTATCAAAACACTAGGGGTTTAGTCTAGGCCCTGCTACTCGCCACACAGGAATTCAATCAAGTATTGCTAGGTAAGAAGGCCTTAATCGGGTGCTACAGCTGAAGAGATGGGAGCGCAATCTCAAATCCATCTCCCTGAACCACTAAAACCAGGAGTTTATATATCAGGGGAGAAATGCAACACTATAAGAAAACAGGAATTAGGAAGGGACAAAGAAGCAATCATGATGAATGAGGGGTCTGAAGTCTCATTATCTGGATATGGTGATCTGGTGAGTTTCAATTCTTTGATACTTTTTTTTTTTTTTTAAAGAGGCCTGAAGGTTCTTTCTTGAGGAAGGAACTCAGATAAAACAAATATAAATTTCAAGCTTTAAGAACAGAAAGGTCAATTTCTATGTTTATCCAAAAGACCAATCTATGGGACTATTGGGTCAGTTTCAAATTCAAACGAGAAACATAAGAAAACTGATAATTAAAGTCCAATGTTTCTGAAGCAACACTTGTGTAAGTGAACCACGATTAAATAAATTTGAATCTATAATATTAAATAATTATCTTTAATTATTAATATAAGACAATCCTTACTGGTTAGTCTGTACTAGGGAACTTTCCTTACATGTGCTCCAGGACATGTATTTGGGGAAAGGTTTCTGGTAGTAAAGGGATTAATCTCTACTTAGAAATCATTACTGTCTTTAATTTCAATGTTCCCAAGTCTCAATTTACAAATCAAACGAAATGAACAATGGAAAAGTTAGTAGTTTTGCCCATGGAGACTGATTTTATTTGGAACAGAGTATGGAACCACATGCCAAAAGAATTGTCAAAAATGATTAAGATCTTGGTGGAGAGTGTTTAAGAGGAGGCTAGTAGCTCCAACATACATGCAAAATGGCAAAACAGTCAGATATTTAATGGAACCAGGAAAAAAAGACAGCCTAAAAGAGGCTTCCTGAGAACCAGATTGACTCTGTGTTTCAGAAAGACCATTCACATGCTCTAGGTTGCACCCACTCAGGAGTAAGTAGAGAAAGACATGGGACAGTGTTGAAAGCATTCACGAAGCTGTACACAGACCCATCAACATAAGGTGGAAATCTAGTAATACAAGGCACTTAAATGCAACCTTTGACAAAACACTGAGTGAAAAAGAAGCTGCACTAACCTAGCTACATAGGACTGTTTCAGTGCCGCTTCACCAGCTAGAAGCCTCTTTGGCCACTGGCTCCTCTGTTTGAGTTTTGCTCACGACAGCTGGGCTGGCTCCACTCACTCAGCCTGGCAGGCTGTGCTTGGTTCGTGCTACCAGCCCAGATCCCACACTTCCCCGCGGGTGAGCCGGGCATGTAGCCATGAGGGATGTGTAAGCGAGGGAGCACAGGGTCCGGCCACTACGCGAAGCCAGACGCACTGTCTTCTGCAGTGGGCCGGGCAGCTCCAGGCACTGGCACAGGCATAAGCTCCAAGCGAGACTGTAGCTGGACCAACTGTGCCTCCAGTGTCTTCTGCCTTGGGTGCCGCTGTCTGGACTAGGGGAATGCAGTGGTGTCCGAAGATTCAGAGAGACCAGCAATGGTGGAGACCCAAGAGGCGTTACACCGTTTCATATCTCTGGCTCGGGGAGTCCCAAGATCTGGGCGCCCAGAAGGGTCACAGCTCTTCTCTCCAAGTCTGGCAAATAGGAAGCGTGTCACGGCCAGCAGCCAGGCAGGCAGGCCAGGAATGTGTTTTAGCTGGTTTGCGTCACAGCTCATTTGGTCCCACTGCCCCACTCAGGCCCATGGCTTCTGTGCTTTACCGGCCTTACCGCTGCTTCCTGTCATGTGGAAGGGCTACAGTGTTACAGCTGTGTTCGCACCTATGGTTCCGGGTTCTTGTCCTGCATCCAAGAAGAATGGTGTTACATGACAACTGGAGAGTGAGCAAAGTAGAGAAGAGTCTTACTGAGCCACAGAACAGCTCTCTACAGGAGAGGGGACCCAAGATGGGTTGCCCTTACCCCAGGGTGAAGCCAGAAAGTCCCTAAGTGTGACTGAGTCTGGGGTTTCTATGGGTTCAGAATGGGGGTGTGCACGCTGATTGGTCCATGGGCAGGCCTGGAAAAAGCACCATTCAGTTGACTAAAAGGCATCAAGGAAGTTCTCACTCTGGTTCACAGACTGCAACCAGAACTAGCAGCCCAGTTTTCAGACTTCAGACTGTCTTTGGCTTGAAAGTCGGGTTTCACTGGGCACCTGCCCCTTTCTGCCTGGCGATTTGTCTTCCTTCTGCTGCTATCAGCAGGAGGAATTCTATTAAGTGAGAATAAAAATTAAATTACACCTATCCCCTACAGTCTGGAAGACTGTGTGCATGCCCAAGACTTTGCAAGTTTAGAAGTGATCATAGAGCAAACATCCAAACCTCTATTTATAGGGAAATGTGGGGCAAAAATCAACTACCAGAGCTGTTTGTGTGGCCCTCAAGCCACACAAACATCCACTAGTGAAGAGTAAAAATCTAATGAGGTAAAGTAGCTTAACAACAACTTTTGACCAGTAAATGCTTATGTCAACCCAGGGGCAATTTCTAGGTAGCTGGAATAAATGACAGAGGGAGAGAAAAGGAAACAGAGCAAGTATATGAGAGGCGGAACACTGCAGGGGATGTACACTACAGAATTTGTATAGCCAAGCCTCCAGACAAATAGATAACCAAACAAAGAACATAAACAGCAACTTATAGGAAGACATCGTTATTGAGTATTATTGCAATATTTTATCTAATATATCCAATTTTTAGCAGCAAGAAAAACTGAGGACATGTAAAGAAACAAAGTGTAACCCACGCACAGAAAAAACAAGCAAACAAACAACAACCAAAAAAACAGGTAATAGAATCTCCAAGTAGAATAAACTCAAGGACATTCACACCCAGACACATCATAGTCAACAGTGAAAGCCAAATAAATCAATACCAGAAGGAGATTTGATGAATTCGTGCATTTGTAGAAATTAAGTTGCTCAACTGCATTGCTCATCAGGTAAATTCAAATCAAAACTAAAATGACATACCACTTCCCAAACACTAGAATTGCTATAAGCAAAAAGACAATTTATAACAAGTATGGGCAATCCTCACCCTTTTCTGGTGGGAATGTGAAGTGGTACAGTAACTTTGGAAAACAGTCTGACAAGTCCCCAAATGATTAAACACAGAGGTATCATATTACCCAGCAATTTCACTTCTAACTATATAATCAAGAGACATTTGCACATGTCCACACAAAACCTGTACATAAATGTTTATGGCAGCATAAATTATAATGGCCAAAACTGTCATAACTCAAATGTTCATTAATCAATAAGTAAACAAATGTTGTATGTCCGTACAATGAAATATCATTTAAATATAAAAAAGGAGTATCCTACCAATATTTGCAAAAACATGGATTAACAAAAGCCTTAAGCTAAATGAAAGAAGTCAGATACAAAAGGAAACATATGGCATAATTCCATTTATTTGAAACATCAAATAGGCAAATACATAAAGTCAGGATGTAAATTAGTAGCTGCTGGGAAGTGGAAGCAGGATAGAGAGTGACTACTTATTAATGTTTATAAGATTTCCTTTTGGAGATATGACAGTGTTCTAAAATGAGACTGTGATGATGATTGCACAACCTTGTGACTATAGGTAAGACATTGTAAACTTTAATAGATGAATTCTAGGCTATATGAATCACATCTCAATAAACCCATTAAAGTTGAAAATAAGCCATTTCTGAAGTTCTATTTATCACTCCTTTATCATGCTTACAAATATGCTAAATTTTTCAAAACACTAAAATTAAATTTCTTTTTTTTTTTACTTATTTATTTATTTATTTATTATTATTTTACTTTAAGTTCTAGGGTACAAGTGCATAATGTGCAGGTTTGTTACATATGTATATTTGTGCCATGTTGGTGTGCTGCACCCATCAACTGGTCAGCACCCATCAACTCGTCATTTACATCAGGTATAACTCCCAATGCAATCCCTCTCCCCTCCCCCCTCCCCCCTCCCCCCTCCCCATGATAGGCCCCGGTGTGTGATGTTCCCCTTCCCAAGTCCAAGTGATCTCATTGTTCAGTTCCCACCTATGAGTGAGAATATGCGGTGTTTGGTTTTCTGTTCTTGTGATAGTTTGCTAAGAATGATGGTTTCCAGCTGCATCCATGTCCCTACAAAGGACACAAACTCGTCCTTTTTGATGGCTGCATAGTATTCCATGGTGTATATGTGCCACATTTTCTTAATCCAGTCTGTCACTGATGGACATTTGGGTTGATTCCAAGTCTTTGCTATTGTGAATAGTGCCGCAATAAACATACGTGTGCATGTGTCTTTATAGCAGCATGATTCATAATCCTTTGGGTATATACCCAGTAATGGGATGGCTGGGTCATATGGTACATCTAGTTCTAGATCCTTGAGGAATCGCCACACTGTTTTCCATAATGGTTGAACTAGTTTACAATCCCACCAACAGTGTAAAAGTGTTCCTATTTCTCCACATCCTCTCCAGCACCTGTTGTTTCCTGACTTTTTAATGATCGCCATTCTAACTGGTGTGAGATGGTATCTCATTGTGCTTTTGATTTGCATTTCTCTGATGGTCAGTGATGATGAGCATTTTTTCATGTGTCTGTTGGCTGTATGAATGTCTTCTTTTGAGAAATGTCTGTTCATATCCTTTGCCCACTTTTTGATGGGGTTGTTCATTTTTTTCTTGTAAATTTGTTTGAGTTCTTTGTAGGTTCTGGATATTAGCCCTTTGTCAAATGAGTAGATTGCAAACATTTTCTCCCATTCTGTAGGTTGCCTGTTCACTCTGATGGTAGTTTCTTTTGCTGTGCAGAAGCTCTTTAGTTTAATGAGATCCCATTTGTCAATTTTGGCTTTTGCTGCCGTTGCTTTTGGTGTTTTAGACATGAAGTCTTTGCCCATGCCTATGTCCTGAATAGTACTACCTAGGTTTTCCTCTAGGATTTTTATGGTATTAGGTCTAACATTTAAGTCTCTAATACATCTTGAATTAATTTTCATATAAGGAGTAAGGAAAGGATCCAGTTTCAGCTTTCTACTTATGGCTAGCCAATTTTCCCAGCACCATTTATTAAATAGGGAATCCTTTCCCCATTTCTTGTTTCTCTCAGGTTTGTCAAAGATCAGATGGCTGTAGACGTCTGGTATTATTTCTGAGGACTCTGTTCTGTTCCATTGGTCTATATCTCTGTTTTGGTACCAGTACCATGCTGTTTTGGTTACTGTAGCCTTGTAGTATAGGTTGAAGTCAGGTAGCGTGATGCCTCCAGCTTTGTTCTTTTGACTTAGGATTGTCTTGGAGATGCGGGCTCTTGTTTGGTTCCATATGAACTTTAAAGCAGTTCTTTCCAATTCTGTGAAGAAACTCATTGGTAGCTTGATGGGGATGGCATTGAATCTATAAATTACCTTGGGCAGTATGGCCATTTTCACGATATTGATTCTTCCTATCCATGAGCATGGTATGTTTTTCCATTTGTATGTGTCCTCTTTTATTTCACTGAGCAGTGGTTTGTAGTTCTCCTTGAAGAGGTCCTTTACATCCCTTGGAAGTTGGATTCCTAGGTATTTGATTCTCTTTGAAGCAATTGTGAATGGAAGTTCATTCCTGATTTGGCTCTCTGTTTGTCTGTTACTGGTGTATAAAAATGCTTGTGATTTTTGCACATTAATTTTGTATCCTGAGACTTTGCTGAAGTTGCTTATCAGCTTAAGGAGATTTTGGGCTGAGACAATGGGGTTTTCTAAATATACAATCATGTCATCTGCAAACAGGGACAATTTGACTTCTTCTTTTCCTAACTGAATGCCCTTGATTTCTTTCTCTTGCCTGATTGGCCTAGCCAGAACTTCCAACACTATGTTGAATAGGAGTGGTGAGAGAGGGCATCCCTGTCTTGTGCCAGTTTTCAAAGGGAATTTTTCCAGTTTTTGCCCATTCAGTATGATATTGGCTGTGGGTTTGTCATAAATAGCTCTTATTATTTTGAGGTACATTCCATCAATACTGAATTTATTGAGCGTTTTTAGCATGAAGGGCTGTTGAATTTTGTCAAAAGCCTTTTCTGCATCTATTGAGATAATCATGTGGTTCTTGTCTTTGGTTCTGTTTATATGCTGGATTATGTTTATTGATTTGCGAATGTTGAACCAGCCTTGCATCCCAGGGATGAAGCCCACTTGATCATGGTGGATAAGCTTTTTGATGTGTTGCTGAATCCGGTTTGCCAGTATTTTATTGAGGATTTTTGCATCGATGTTCATCAGGGATATTGGTCTAAAATTCTTTTTTTTTTGTTGTGTCTCTGCCAGGCTTTGGTATCAGGATGATGTTGGCCTCATAAAATGAGTTAGGGAGGATTCCCTCTTTTTCTATTGATTGGAATAGTTTCAGAAGGAATGGTACCAGCTCCTCCTTGTACCTCTGGTAGAATTCAGCTGTGAATCCATCTGGTCCTGGACTTTTTTTGGTTGGTAGGCTATTAATTGTTGCCTCAATTTCAGAGCCTGCTATTGGTCTATTAAGGGATTCAACTTCTTCCTGGTTTAGTCTTGGAAGAGTGTAAGTGTCCAGGAAATTATCCATTTCTTCTAGATTTTCCAGTTTATTTGCATAGAGGTGTTTATAGTATTCTCTGATGGTAGTTTGTATTTCTGTGGGGTCGGTGGTGATATCCCCTTTATCATTTTTAATTGCGTCGATTTGATTCTTCTCTCTTTTCTTCTTTATTAGTCTTGCTAGTGGTCTGTCAATTTTGTTGATCTTTTCAAAAAACCAACTCCTGGATTCATTGATTTTTTGGAGGGTTTTTTGTGTCTCTATCTCCTTCAGTTCTGCTCTGATCTTAGTTATTTCTTGCCTTCTGCTAGCTTTTGAATGTGTTTGCTCTTGCTTCTCTAGTTCTTTTAATTGCGATGTTAGAGTGTCAATGTTAGATCTTTCCTGCTTTCTCTTGTGGGCATTTAGTGCTCTAAATTTCCCTCTACACACTGCTTTAAATGTGTTCCAGAGATTGTGGTATGTTGTATCTTTGTTCTCATTGGTTTCAAAGAACATCCCTATTTCTGCCTTCATTTTTTTATGTACCCAGTAGTCATTCAGGAGCAGGTTGTTCAGTTTCCATAGTTGAGTGGTTTTGATTGAATTTCTTAGTCCTGAGTTCTAGTTTCATTGCACTGTGGTCTGAGAGACAGTTTGTTATAATTTCTGATCTTGTACATTTGCTGAGGAGTGCTTTACTTCCAATTATGTGGTCAATTTTGGAATAAGTGTGATGTGGTGCTGAGAAGAATGTATATTCTGTTGATTTGGGGTGGAGAGTTCTGTAGATGTCTATTAGGTCTGCTTGCTGCAGAGATGAGTTCAATTCCTGGATATCCTTGTTAACTTTCTGTCTCGTTGATCTGTCTAATGTTGTCAGTGGAGTGTTGAAGTCTCCCATTATTATTGTATGGGAGTCTAAGTCTCTTTGTAAGTCTCTAAGGACTTGCTTTATGAATGTGGGTGCTCCTGTATTGAGTGCATATATATTTAGGATAGTTATCTCTTCTTCTTGAATTGATCCCTTTACCATTATGTAATGGCCTTCTTTGTGTCTTTTGATCTTTGATGGTTTAAAGTCTGTTTTGTCAGAGACTGGGATTGCAACCCCTGCTTTTTTTTGTTCTCCATTTGCTTGGTAGATCTTCCTCCATCCCTTTATTTTGAGCCTATGTATGTCTCTGCATGTGAGATGGGTCTCCTGAATACAGCAGACTGATGGGTCTTGACTCTTTATCCAGTTTGCCAGTCTGTGTCTTTTAATTGGAGCATTTAATCCATTTACATTTAATGTTAATATTGTTATGTGTGAACTTGATCCTGCCATTATGATATTAACTGGTTATTTTGCTCGTTAGTTGATGCTGTTTCTTCCTAGCCTCGATGGTCATTACATTTTGGCATGTTTTTGCAATGGCTGGTACCGGTTGTTCCTTTCCATGTTTAGTGCTTCCTTCAGGGTGTCTTGTAAAGCAGGCCTGGTGGTGACAAAATCTCTAAGCATTTGCTTATCTGTAAAGGATTTTATTTCTCCTTCACTTATGAAACTTAGTTTGGCTGGATATGAAATTCTGGGTTTAAAATTCTTTTCTTTAAGAATGTTGAATATGGGCCCCCACTCTCTTCTGGCTTGTAGAGTTTCTGCTGAGAGATCTGCTGTCAGTCTGATGGGCTTCCTTTTGTGGGTAACCCGACCTTTCTCTGTGGCTGCCCTTAAAATTTTTTCCTTCATTTCAACTTTGGGGAATCTGGGAATTATGTGTCTTGGAGTTGCTCTTCTTGAGGAGTATCTTTGTGGCGTTCTCTGTATTTCCTGTATTTGAATGTTGGCCTGCCCTACTAGGTTGGGGAAGTTCTCCTGGATGATATCCTGAAGAGTGTTTTCCAACTTGGTTCCATTTTCCCCCTCACTTTCAGGTACCCCAATCAGACGTAGATTTGGTCTTTTTACATAATCCCATACTTCTTGCAGGCTTTGTTCATTTCTTTTTCTTCTTTTTTCTTTTGGTTTCTCTTCTCGCTTCATTTCGTTCATTTGATCCTCAATCGCTGATACTCTTTCTTTCAGTTGATCGAATCGGTTACTGAAGCTTGTGCATTTGTCACGTGTTTCTCGTGTCATGGTTTTCATCTCTTTCATTTCGTTTATGACCTTCTCTGCATTAATTACTCTAGCTATCAATTCTTCCACTTTTTTTTCAAGATTTTTAGTTTCTTTGCGCTGGCTACATAATTCCTCCTTTAGCTCTGAGAAGTTTGATGGACTGAAGCCTTCTTCTCTCATTTTGTCAAAGTCATTCTCCGTTCAGCTTTGATCCGTTGTTGGCGATGAGCTGCGCTCCTTTGCTGGGGGAGATGTGCTCTTACTTTTTGAATTTCCAGCTTTTCTGCCCTGCTTTTTCCCCATCTTTGTGGTTTTATCTGCCTCTGGTCTTTGATGATGGTGACTGTACTGATGGAGTTTTGGTGTAGGTGTCCTTCCTGTTTGTTAGTTTTCCTTTTAACAGTCAGGACCCTTAGCTGTAGATCTGTTGGAGATTGCTTGATGTCCACTCCAGTTCCTTTTTGCCTGGGTATCAGCAGCAGAGGCTGCAGAAGATAGAATATTGCTGAACAGCGAGTGTACCTGTCTGATTCTTGCTTTGGAAGCTTCCTCTCAGGGGTGTACTCCACCCTGTGAGGTGTGGGGTGTCAGACTGCCCCTAGTGGGGGATGTCTCTCAGTTAGGCTACTCAGGGGTCAGGGACCCACTTGAGCAGGCAGTCTGTCCCTTCTCAGATCTCAACCTCCGTGTTGGGAGATCCACTGCTCTCTTCAAAGCTGTCAGACAGAGTCGTTTGCGTCTGCAAAGGTTTCTGCTGCTTTTGTTGTTGTTTAGCTGTGCCCTGTCCCCAGAGGTGGAGTCTACAGAGACAGGCAGCTTCCCTTGAGCTGCTATGAGCTCCACCCAGTTCAAGCTTCCCAGTGGCTTTGTTTACTTACTTAAGCCTCAGCAGTGATGGGCACCCCTCCCCCAGCCTCCCTGCTGCCTTGAGGTTAGATCGCAGACTGCTGTGCTAGCAATGAGGGAGGCTCCGTGGGCGTGGGACCCTCCTGGCCAGGTGTGGGATATAATCTCCTGGTGTGCCCGTTAGCTTAAAGCGCAGTATTGGGGTGGGGGTTACCCGATTTTCCAGGTGTTGTGTGTCTCAGTTCCCCTGGCTAGGAAAAGGGATTCCCTTCCCCCTTGCGCTTCCCAGGTGAGGCAATGCCTCGCCCTGCTTTAGCTCTTGCTGGTCGGGCTGCAGCAGCTGACCAGCACCGATTGTCCAGCACTCCCTAGTGAGATGACCCCAGTACCTCAGTTGAAAATGCAGAAATCACCGGTCTTCTGTGTGGCTCACGCTGGGAGTTGGAGACTGGAGCTGTTCCTATTCGGCCATCTTGCTCCGCCCGATTCTTTTTGTTTTTTTTTGAGACAGAGTCTCTCTCTGTCACCCAGGTTGGAGTGCAGTGGTGGGATCTCAGCTCACTGCAAGCTCTGCCTCCCTCTCCGCCTTCCGGGTTCACACCATTCTCCTGCCTCAGCGTCCCGAGTAGCTGGGACCACAGGCGCCCACCACCGTGCCCTGCTAATCTTTTTTTGTATTTTTAGTAGAGACGGGGTTTCATCATGTTAGCCAGAATGGTCTTGATCTTCTGACCTTGTGATCCGCCCACCTCGGCCTCCCAAAGTGCTGGGATTACAGGCTTGAGCCACCACAGCGGGCCTAAAATTAAATTTCTGACATGCGCCGGATCTAAAATTAAATTTATATCCTTCATATATCAAGGGATATATGAAGACAGTCAATCCACAGTTGTGAAGAAGACATATCGCTCCTACATAAAATTTATCAAATTAGTTAATATGTATGTCATTTTTAAGCAATTTGATATTTTCATTTGGCAATTTTTATAAAACCTATCAAAATTTTACAAAAAGATAACGTTCATAGATCACAGGTGTCATATGAAATCAGTACATTGATATCTATCAAAGCTAATTTTTAGAGACATACGGAGAAAACTGCTTTCTAAAGCAATTTCATTATCTTATTAAAAAAAATAATTTTGCAAGCTTACTTTCCTGAAAAAGCAACTGCCACTTTGCTTTTAATACTTGGTGTACTTAGCTAAAAAAGACAAACTGGGATTTTCCCATATGCTATGTTTTTCTAAATGTTAATGTTTACTCTTATGCTAGAGCATAGAAATTCTATGAAAAAGTTTGCTTATCGAATGTGTAAAATTTACCTGATGCATATTTTTGGAATCATAACTATTTGAGATAATTACATATAATAATATACTTTGCTTCCTAAATTAGGTAACCTGTCAAGAGTTCATACAATTTTTGAACATTTTCGTATCTCAATTATGTAAAATAATTTGTTACTCAGTGTTCATATTCTCAGGATTAAAGGGCACTCTGAAAAAAATCTATGTAATACTTTTCTGCTCAATTGTATTTCTAAATGTTGACTTGCCACAAAGATTGTTAAACAATACTTTCTTTGTGATATTCAAGAGGAATTTACTAGTATGTGTTTTCTATAAAATAAACCGCTAAGATTCTGAGAGTTATGCTACAATAATTTTCATATAAAGGCACATATATTTATGTGCTACCACATGATTGAAAGACGAAAATTTTTATGTTCTGCATATACAAATCCATTTCCCAATGTCTTTGTTGTTTTCAGAACTAAGAATTTAGTAAGCTTAATTGTGTTTCCCACAGAGAATTAAAATCAATTAAATCCTTTCTGTGAAATGAATAAAGGCAACATAAACACCTTTTGTTCAACATTCAATCATGCAGAGAAATGCACATTTAAGGGCCTGCATGTTGGAACCACTGTTATAGCTCAATATGTTAGCCAAAATTTAGTCTGATGTTTTAGAAATTAGTTAAGATTTGTCTCAATTTGTTATACTTCCAAACATATTAAGAGAAGCAGTATATTGCCCCAGTGCCATTTGGGCAAATACATAAAAATAGTCCAGTTAGAGAAAGCTGAATGAGGAAAAGCAATGAAAATGAGAGAAGGCATGCTTCTTTTCAGGGAAATGGAAGTAGATGAGAATTCAAGAAACAAAGTTTCAGGGATACACAGACAGAAGATTAAACTTAAGCAATGGGCAAGAGCAGATTAAGAATACCAGGCCCTGTCATGTTAATTTTCATCCTGATATAATGGGAAGCCAATAAATTATTGTGAACAGGGATATCATATTACAGATTTTCTATTTAGAATAATTACTATGACAAGAGATTTGAAAATATGAAAAAAGAAATGAAGCTTAAGACTGAAATATGGATATGGAAAATATGGATATATTAATAACCCAAGCAAGAGATGGCAAGGTCATGAATTATGGAGTGTTAAAAAAAGTTGACAGATTTTTAAGATCTAAAGTTAATATGACTTAGATATCATGGTAGTTTTGTTACTTGTGGCAGAGATCTGAGTTACCCTGTTACTGTCTGCCCATCTGTATGGGTCCGTAGCAACTTCAGTCCTTGCCTCCTCAGAAGAAAGAATTCGACTGAGGGTCATCAAGTGGAAAAAGAGACCAAGGCAAGTTTCAGAGCAGGAGTGGAAGTTTATTAAAAACACTTTAGAATAGGAAAGAAAGGAAAGAACCCTTGGAAGAGATCTAAGTGGGCACCTGAAGGTCAAAGAGAGAAAAAGGAGCCCCTGTAATCTGATTCTGGAATCATGGGAAACGCTCCTCTCTTTCCCATGATTCTTCCCCTAGCGTTGGCTTTCCTCAGGAGCAGTGCTTTCCTTACCCTTCAGATTGAGCAGGCGCAGTGTCCTAAGAAAGTTATACGCATGCCCATCTGAGGCCTTTTTCCATTTTCCAGTGCCATGTGCCCCAGAACGTCATACTTCACTATTTGGCTCTTAACACTCATGCCCAAGAAGCTGCTGCTGCCTGGGGCTTGCATTCAATGAACCCTTTTAATACTAACAGGTGTGGACCATCAGGAGATGGTATCTCCGCCGGGCACAGTGTCTCATGCCTGTAACCCCAGCACTCTGGGAGGCCGAGGCGGGCGGATCACCTAAGGTTGGGAGTTCAAGACCAGCCTGACCAACATGGAGAAACCCCATCTCTACTCAAAATACAAAATTAGTGGGGCAAGGTGGTGCATGCCTGTAATTCCAGCTACTCAGGAGGCTGAGACAAGAGTATCACTTGAATCCAGGCGGCGGAGGTTGCCGGTGAGCTGAGATTGCACCATTGCACTCCAGTCTAGGTGACAAGAGCGAGACTCCGTCTCAAAAAAAAAAAAAAAAAAAAATAGATTGTCTCTCCCTGGTGGCCGAATTATCATTTTTAGAGAAACAATGCGATAATTGCTGAACCACCAACCGACATTTCTAGCGGGTGGGGGATAGCCCTCTCCTGCTCTGCTTATGCCTAACTACCTGTAACAGCTTCGTTGACTCTAAATTGTCTTCCAAACTGAAAAGAACACTTAAGGTAATAGAATCTAGGTGAGATTACATGATATGATTTTTTGAGAGGAATATGTTGAACTTCAAGTGGAAATATCCAGTACGATTTGGGGAAAGAGTCTGCATTTCACTAAAGCAATCTGAATTGGAAGCATCTAATTATCAAATATGGGTAGCAGAAAAAGACATGTAAAGTAGACATTATCAAGTAGTAGAAAATAATAGATTCAAGTTAGTAAAATAAGAGAATTTAAAGTTTATGCTATCAATAACTTCCACATTCCCACCTCTCTGTCCCATCTTCTCGACATGTCAGTTGCTATAGTTGACTTCTCCTTCCTTGAAATTTTATCTTCATATGGCTTCGCCTCTGTGATACCTTTTTTTCTTGTTTTCTCCTATCTCGTGTACAGTCTCCTTTTCTACATTCTCTTTCTCTGTGACTGAAAAAGCCTAACGCTCAGTGTTCTGATCTCTTTTCTTCTAAAGCTATTTACTAAACAATGTCTTTACCCAACACATGCCCTCTCAATCTATTTATCATAGAGTAGTCGGTGATAGTTTTAAATATAATCCAGATATTATTCCTCTGCTTAAAATCTCCAGTGGCTTTCAAACACATTCATAGGGCAATGTAAGTACTTACTTTGCCCTATGAGGCTCTGTGTTATCTGCCCTCCCAAAACAGGTTCACTAATAACCAGTCACAAGAAAATACTCTCACTGCATAAAGCACAGAGATCATCACTAGGCGAACTACCAGGAATAGGAGTCGAGCGCTTCCACCTACACCATCCTCCTCTGCAACGTTGCTAATACCTGAGTCTGGTGAGACAGAACACACTTACATGCCATAGGTTGTATGAGGCAAGTTTACTGTGTGCACATGGCTGCAAGGGAAAAGGTAAGACGATTTGTTGGTGAGCCATTCCCCCAAGGCTCAAGAAAGCTGACTAGCACAGACAGTGCATGTGCCTCCACTTACACTACAGCTGAAGGACTCTGAAAGGCAGCCTACCCAATCTTGGTTATATGCCTTATGGGCCATATGACTTGCTGTGCAAGACTTTCAAGTACATCCTGCTTCCAGGGGAGAGAGAAACAAAACCTTGACTGATCTGGGCAGTTCCTTCCTGACTCAAAATGGTACATTCCTTAACATGGACAGGAACAAAGCTTGGGCTGTTTCAGGCAGTTCCTCCCTATCTCACGCTGTTGTGTTTTCTAAGCACATGACTCACACTGACACGTCAGAGCCTTTTTACTTACTGTTTACACTGTCTACAGTGTGCCTCCTCCAGAAGGTCACAGAATATTTTGGAGCCTTAGGTTTCTCATCAAATGTCCCAAATAAGAGAAGTCTTCCATGCATATCATACCTTAAATAGCATCCTTATGCCACCAGTTCCTGAGTACTCATGTGCTCTACTTATATTTTCCTCTGTACAATGATCACGCAGGAAATATTATTTTCTCTCTCAGCCCACAATATGATCAACACATGAAGGCAGTGTTTCTGTTTACTCCTTTGAAGAGTTCCTGGTATCTGACATTTATAGGTACTAAATTGATATTTCTTGAGTGACTAAACGAACAAATATAATTAAGTTCCAAGTATAGGGAGAAGATTCTGCAAAAGCAGCTGGAAAGGTACAACTCAAGATAAGGAGATAAATCTATCGGAGCTCATAGCTGCACAAATGAACACCCACTTTAACTTGTTTAAACAGAAAGTAATTTATTTAAGGACATCTGGTAACTCAAAGGATCTCCCAGAAGACCAGATTTTTAGTCTCAGAATTAGGAACTGCATAGTACTCACCACACACTGTGGTGGTTCTCCAGTGGAAATTCCACAACTGGGCACAAACAGTCCAGAAGACACTGCTTACAATGGGAATTGTATAATAGATCCTTGGCATTGCTGCCCTAAGTCTTATATGAAGAATGGATTCCATGTGGTGCCCATTTCTTCACATTGTTGATTGTTACATCTAAATTTCACTTAAGTGTATCTAATTAGTGGAGCCCAAGTAGCAAGATAACATCTGTATGTACCGCAGGCAGGGAAAGTGAAATCTCTGATTTCTACACTGGAATGGCAGGCTTTATAAACTGAACTATTAGCACAATTAGGAAGAGTATTTGAATAGTGTTTGAGAACCCCTAGAGGAAAAATGAGGAGAGTGGAAACAAGTTTTAAAATTGCAATACAAAGGAGCTTGCTATCAAAGTAAAACATTAGGGGAAGCAGTTAATTCTTTCAAGCAATATTTATTGAATGCTTCCTAGCAAGAAATACCTGGACCCTACACTACAGTAGCTGGCAATGATGGGAAAGATTAACATCTAAGCAAATAATTGCCACCATGGAAAGTCTTTGCCAAGAGAATTATATTGTGCTGTAGTACCAAGTCTGTAAGGGGAAGGGGAAACTTTTTGGAGGAAATAATTTTAGCAGATCAATTAAAATTTTCTTTTCTTTTCTTTTTTTTTTCTGTTAAGTGCAAAGCCAAAAAAGGGAAGGGGGGTTTAAGGAGAGGAAGCAGTGGTGAGATTTCACATAGATTTCGGGTACAAGAATCCATTTAAGTCCTGATAGTGGGGAAAATGTGGCAATTTTGAGTAAATGATAAAAACTCATTATGCCAGCATTTTGGGAGGCCAAAGCAGGCAGATAGTAAGGTCAGGAGTTCAAGACGAGCCTGACTAACATAATGAAATCCCTTCTCTACTAAAAATACAAAAATTAGCTGGGCGTGGTGACACGTGCCTGTAATCCCAGCTACTCAAGAGGCTAAGGCAGGAGAATTGCTTGAACCCAGGAGGCGTAGGTTGCAGTGAGCCAAGACCTCACCACTGCACTCCAGCCTGGGCGACAGAGTGAGACTCTGTCTCCAAACACACACACACACACACACACACACGCATGCACACACACACACACACACATACACAACAACTCATTATGTCTGATCGGGTTGAGTTTTACAACTAAGATGGGCTTGATGCCTTTTTCCAGAGCAGTTCTGGAGAATAATCCATGTGGAATAATCCAATGTTTTAAAAATTAACCAGATAATAGTAGAGTGAAGAGAAAGTGGATCATTTATTCTAAAGGCTTGAATAATAAAAGAAGGGAAACTATAGTGAGACAAATGGTCAGACCGATTTTAAAAGAGTTTAATATGCTATGAGAAAAAAGCTGGGATTTTAATGTAATAAACACTAGAAAAGGAATGATGAATCCAAAATGATTATTGAAGCAAAAGCAAGATTAGGCCATACCTGGTTAGAAGAATTTGCTTATGAATGAAAGGGGGATGACTCTTCATGGAGATAAGGGAAATGAAACACGTTGATGAAAACCTTTGTCGAAACAATCTATTACTGAATAAAATGATGGAACTCGTGTCTACACATTACAGCATTTTCCATATAAAATTCATTTTCTGTCTTATACATAAGAGGTAGTCTAATACTTGTCTCCTATAGTGTGGGTTTTTATAGTAAAACAATGGTAATAAAAAGTTCTCCAAAATCAGTGATTTTTGTACTTTTAAGATTATTGGAAACTTGGGAAATTGTTAAAAATATAAGCTTTCTGAGCCAGGCACAGTGGTGTGTGCCTGTAGTCCCAGCTACTCAGGGGACTGAGGCTGTCGTGGTGCTTGTGAATAGCCACTGCACTTTAGCCTGCGCATCATAGCAAGACTGCATCTCTAAAATATATAGAAATAAGCCTGAGCTACATAGGGAGACCCTGTCTCTTGAAAAAATAAAAAAATATATATTAGCTGAGGGTGGTGATGCTTGCCTATGATCCCAGCTAATCTGAAGGCTGAGATGGGAGAATTGTTTGAGCCTGGGAGGCCAAGCCTGCAGTAAGCTGTGATTATATCACTGCATTCCTGCTTGGGCAACAGAGTGAGACTGTGTGTGTGTGTGTGTGTGTGTGTGTGTGTGTGTGTATGATATTTGGAAATTTTTATATATAATTCTTTATAATACTTTTATATAAATATATATTACTATATATAAATAATTATATACGACTATATTTAACTATATATACTTAAGATATATATAAGAGTACCACAGACTTAGTGTATGGCAAACCACAAATCCTGAGATCATGGAAATTTTCCAAACTAATTTCAGTTGAAATCTATTCAAATAAATGGACTGCAAAGCAAAGGATTGTGATGAGTTCTTTGAACAAAATCACACTGTGTTATGGACTGGAGGCCTATAGGCATAGTGTCGTCTCACTGTGTGTTTTTCTTAAGCACTATAAACATGCCAAAAGGCTGCTCTTAAAGGATGGTATATTTCCCTCTTGTTATATTCTAAAGGTGCTTTTGATTATCTTTCTAAGATGTATCCCCTTGATAGATACAGCTTCTAATATTGAGAATAAACTGTGATTTATTGTTTTCCTTATGCCATATACCCTTTTATTTATCTCATCTCCTAATTTTCTTAACTGTTGTGAAAGCTTCACATATATCTCGTTGATGTATGAGGACACATCACATTATTTCTCCTGAGGTTATATTTTAGATTTTTAATCACCTTTTTTTTTTTTTTTTTAAATTAATGGCAAACAAAGACAGATGAGTGGAGAGTAAAGGGGTTATTTGTACACATATTTTACTGCAATGGCCTAATTTTCTCCAAAGGTGATGCTCACCTCCAACTTGAGTTATTCATTAGTTTATTTAAAATCCTATTTATTAGGCCAGGCACTGTGGCTAATGCCTGTAATCCTAGCACTTTGGGAGACTGAGCGGGGGAGGGTCACTTGAGCCCAAGTGTTTGAGAGCAGCCTGAACAACATAATGAGATTCCATCTCCACTAAAAAAATTTCAAAAGTAGCCAGGCATGGTGGTGCTCATCTGTGTGTGTATATATACACACACACACACACACACACACACACACACACTATTATATTCTAAGTCCTATGTGCATGACAACAGAATGCAAAGAAAAGTAAGGTAACTATCTATGCTCAAGAACTATACAATATATATGATATTAGTTCAGCAAATACTATAGGCACTTATAAATTTGATTATTGTGTACTGTTGACCATTCTTTATGTAGGAATTGTATTAGCATGTTATTTCTCAGATTTAATAGATACAGTCTTTGTATCAATCTTTGTCCTTTGAGAATGTGTTCATTTTCTGTTTCCATTGTTCCTTTCCTGATTGGGAACCTCTTAGCTTACTATCTGCTAGACTTTACATATATAGATACAGTCTGTGGTAATATGTAATCAAAAATATGGAATACCTTGAAATTGAAAATATATGTAAATATTTTATTTAGGATTACATGTGACATTGAATGAAAGTGAACATAAAACTAATGTCTAAATAATTATAGTACAGTAATGTACATTAAAATATATCACCAGCCTTGAAATTCACTACAATGGAAATAAGACATATGCAAATATTGTCATTACTAAAAATCACCATGGGTATTGTGACAGCATTAATACTACAGAAGTGAATGGGATTGGCTACATATTAAGTTAAGTCAAAGTGAACCCTTCCATAAGATATTGCAATTAAAATATTTTATTAACATTTCTGTGTTTGAGAAAAGAGTGTTCTATAATTATGACAGATGAGGTTGAGCTTTCAAAGTGTGTTGCATAGGTAGGTAAACAGATTTAATATTTTGAGTAAAATTATAAACAAAGGTGTTGTGTACTGTACAACTATGCCAGGAAAGGACATATAATTCACAACACTTCTTTTTCATCTTTTCTCATATATGTGTATGTGTGAGAGAGAGAGTGCCTCTGTACGTTCTTGCATGCTACAAAAAGAACTTGTTTGAGTGTCTGAGGAATATTACTTGCCTCTTTTACCAGTAAGCAAACTTTAAAATGTTGGCTTTATTAATTTTATCTCAAACATTGCTTTGCTCTTTATCTCTTGCAATGACTGCTTATATCTAGCAAGATCTTTATAAAGTTGAAAGGTGAAGACTTCACCTTTTGACTTTACAATACAGCAGGTCATTTCTAAGAGACCCCTATTTATCATCAAAATGCTGCTTTTATGGTTTGAATGGGATCCTTGACTATTCTTTGTATTCATTTTGGCTGTATGTGGTAACCAACTATTCAATGGAAGAGGAAGACAATAACACAAAAGAAGACGTGTGTCTAACTTCAGGAAACATTGTTCTTTGTGTTAATGCTAGTGAAATTTCAAGGTCTATTCCACAATGCTCGCCCAGTGCTAGAGTCACCAAAAGAAAACACAGTGAAAAACCAGTGTAGTATGCAGTCACTATCTCCTGCAATAGACAACACTATTTGTAGTAATGTAAATATAGGCAGTTTCTTTTCTCCTTATTTTTATTAATTTCTACCTTCAACTAGACCTGAATTCTAAATATTTTAACACTTCCCTACTGCATAATTAGCTCTTGCCACAGCAACTTAAATGTGAGGAATGGCACTTTTCTCTCCTTCACTAATATTTCCCATATTGCCACTATTTAGAGATTTCATCATACTGCTGAGAGTAAAAATTATCCCATTGTGACAGATGGGAAAAATAAAGCTGAAAATGTTACATATTGGCTTCAGTTGGTAGTTAGAACAAGAGCTCAGAAACTCAGGCATTCACTCCCAATCTGTAAAACTCAGTAGGCCAAAGGAGTAGTATTTTGGATTTTTTTGTTGTTTCTTGTTTTACAAGTTGCTATTTTAAACAATCCCAAAGTTCACATCTGGCATGCCGGAATGAGGTCTTTAAAGTGTTCATTTCACTGCGTGAACCTTCAGCTGTTATCTTTGAATAGAATACAGTACATGTCTTGAGGAAGGAAAAAGCTTCTGAACCACAACAACCCTGAGTGAAAGGCTTTGGCAGTACCCACCAGTGTTAATTCCACTTTATTTCAAAGGCTATCCTGGTGAGAAAATTTTAAAAAGAAAAAAAAAAAAAAAAAAAAACACACAAAAAGAAATATCTTAAGACTACAATCTGTCACTCTTTATGAAACATCCAAGAAAGTAGGCTTCAAAACTCTAGGAAAGATTATCTATGTTCATAAAATCCTGATTCACTTCCAAAGGTGCATCCTAGTTACTAACACTACTGTTCTAAAATTTTCCCTCTAGTCTACTCAGTAAAATTTCATGTAGTAGCATTCTTAGGAATTTGTCATAGTAACAGACAGACCAAAAAAAAAAGAAACAAATAAAAGAAAATATGTATTTTCAAGAAATATTTGTTAATTAAAATCAGTAACTTTAACTTTGAAAAAGATGCTAAAATACCATAATATTATTAGAGTGTACCCTTTTGGGAGATATCGTGATTAGTTTAATGTAATCTATTTCTACAATTTCTTCTTAACGATTTTAATCCCTTGGTGACAGGTGAGGAAATGTGAATCTTCAAGAATGTCAACAGAGATCCATTTTAATAAATGTAAATGACTGGATAAAAAGAGGAAAAAATTACACAAAAGATAATTTTTACACTTCTTTACCAAGCATATCTTTCATAATTATGGACTATGTCATCACGCACCTTCAAAAATACTAAATCATTTTACTTGTGGGAGTCAAAGGTGGGCAGAGAAGATACATCTCTAAACTTGGCTATGTGTTGTGCAGGGTAAATGCCAGATGGTATATACAAAGAAAGTGGTTAAAACTAACAGTGTTTTTGCTGTTGTCCATGTGTCAAAGAGAAGAAAGTGGTCTAGCATAGAGATAATTTCTCAAGAATTCTGTGGCCCATGTAATGAAGTTGATAATGGGGTGAGACTGGAGAGAATTACCCATAGCATACTGTATATGCCCTCAAGAAACCTAGATCATTTGCCTTTCAGTAAACATTTCATTATATCAAGGAATATTTAGTAGAAATAGATTTGAAAAATTTGCTCTCAGAAGTTGTTAGTAAGACTAACAATGAAGAATCTCCAGGTGGTTATGAGGTTAGCAAAGAGCATGCATTTATCTGCTAAATGAATCATTAATGCATCCCTGAAACACTGGGAATGGAGGGGAAATTGATGTGATAATAAACACTAAAGAGCTCCACAAAGGCACCCTGCAGATTTATCGTTTTTTTTTCCTTGATAGAGGAAACCAAGAAGTCATAAGAAAAGTAACTTAATTAGACAGTGACATCTTTTTTACCTAAGTCAATGAGAGAGTGGGTACTGAGAAAGGCAGAGAAAAACAAGCAAGACTCACAAACCACGTGTTATAGACGAGCCTGTGTTAAAAATGTGTGAGCTAATTGAAGAATGTGTCTTCTGAGTTTCTATTGCCTCTATTCCAGTTATCTAAATTTGCATTACACTCTATTTCCGAAGATAGATAGATATGTGTGTGTGTGTATTCACTTTACAGTGACAACATAATAACATCAGTAAATCTGTAGTTTGTAAATGTGAGAAAAGTTTTTCCCTCTAAGAATAATGGTTTAATTTGTTCTATTACTTAGGTTTCATTTACAGGTGTTAGTGTACCAAAATGAATCATGTATATTGATGTTTTTGTTTGTGTTTATACTTTAAATATTACTTGAATATCAACCTCCTAATGACAACAATCATTTCATTCACTTCCTAGGTATTTTGAAGGTAATAAGTGGCAATACACTGCTTGAGAAATGTATGAATTTGTTATTTATTGAAAAAAAAAATTAAAAAGTTAGAAATCCATGTAGACAAGTATATACATTACTAATAGGGTTTGATTGTTTTATTACATAGTAGCTACCATTCTAATTCATTATATATTTACTTAATGCTTACGTTAATCTGCCTAGTTTTCGGCACTTTGAACATAAGACAATAATAAGATGTCTATGGTGTAAGCTTGTATCCCACGTTAGAAAAGGAGGTCTGCATTCAGGGAATCCTCTCTTCTGAAATTTTAGACTATATTTTAATGCTAGCCATTATCTTAAAACTTCTGTTCCTCTTATCATGAAGAGGTCATAACAAGATGTTATACATACTTCAGAACCAATTTATGGTTGAATATATGCTAGATCTAAAACATTGTTTATTACTTTGTAAAATACAGACAAGAACTCCCATAGAGGATAAAGAAAATTGGAATTCCTAATGTATAAACAAGTAGTAAGATGTGTATATATTTTTAAAGTAATAAATCAGAGTGAAAAACATTTTACTACTAAGAAAATAATTATAATTAAAGACTAGATCCCAGTTTCTCACAAAATATGTTTTAATCATTTATATAATTCAAGCGTATGCATTCATTAGGCCTCAGCAATTATAATTATAGCTAATATTTAGTGTTTTCCAACTACTTTATTTACACTGTCTCTTGAAACCTTTATCAAATTCCTATAATTATTTTTTAAATGTAATTAATTAATTTATTTATTTTGAGTCTTACTCCATCACCCAGGCTGGAGTGCAAGTGGCACAATCTCAGCTCACTGCAACCTCTGCCTCCTGGGTTGAAGCGATTCTCCTGCCTCAGCCTCCCCAGCAGCTGGGACTACAGGTGTGCCACCACACCCAGCTAATTTTTGTATTTTTAGTTTCACCATATTTGCCAGGCTGATCTCGAACTCCTGACCTTGTGATCACCCGCCTTGGCCTCCCAAAGTGCTGAGATTATAGGCATGAGCCACCTCGCCTGGCAATGTAATTATTACTAAATGCATTTCACAGATGGAGAAATTTAATTCTATAAAGTTTAAGTATCATCCAAAAAAACAGAGGTAGAAAGTTGTAAACATACTTTAACTTCAGATTTTTCTGATACCTGAAATCCTCTTTCATCATTGGGGTGGGTGTAGAGGTGAAGTTAAATCATGCAGAAAAAAAAAAAGAGCAATGGCCCATCCTAAACAGGTAGTAAAGCTTCTCTGGGAGTCTTTGTTACCTGAGTCAAAAACAGCTAGACTTTGTTGCCCTCATAATTGTATCCATAGTGACTGCAAAGCTGGGCATGCAATCATAATTTTTGCATTAAATGAAAATGTTCACCTATTCCCAAGTCATTCCTGCATATTGAGTTTCAGAACCATGATCTTAGATCCACAAGCTATGTAAATAAGTATATAATATTTCCAATCACAATTACAACTATAAGAGATAAAATTGGAAATCTACATATTACTTTTTCTAAAAAATAGATATTAATATTTTAATAGCCCAAAATAAGCAACAGTATTCTCATTGACATTTTTATTTTCAATAGATATTTCTTCTATCTTGTGAGAATATAGATTTCTTCAAGTGGGTATCAATAAAATGATTTTCAATTCAAGTAAAAAATATTTTTATCTCCCAAGATAAAGAGAGTTCATGTTCTACATAGTTTCAATGAAAATAGGCAGAAAAATATTTATAAACAGAGAAAATTGGTAGAAATAGCACAGTGATCACTCACACAGCACTAATGACTTTGTAACTTCAGTATATTCTACAGCAAAAGCAGAGGGTCTCACCCATAATGAGAACGAAAGTTGAAAATTTATCAGAAAATAGGAATGCATTAATTGTCAAAACATTTCAAAGACAGAGAAAAGATGGAAACTATCATCATCCCAGAGAGTTATTTAAAACCAAAAATAAATAAATTCTTACCTATATTTGCTACAATGATGGTAAAATATTACTGATATTACTGAAAGAAAGGAGTTCCCTGATCCCGTGATAGGACTTGCAACAGGGGTGTGGCTTGTTTGTTTAGCTGCCATAGGTTCAAACCCCTTATGGGAGGGGGGCCTGCAGACACGCAGGTGCAGGAGCCAGGGCTCTGACCCCATCGTAACATCTAAGGTTGTGTTATAGTTAATGCTTTTTTAGCAGTTGCCATCAGTAGATGGCTAAGTGTTAAACCAGCTCAATAGAGAGTCAGGGTGACAGCCTTTTACACCCTGCCCTCTTGGTACCTGAGTCTTTGTCTGGCATACAGGAAGAATCAGGTCACTTGAACTTGACAGATGGTAAATTCAGGGATTTTCTTGTGTGGTAGAGGTGGCTCTCAGTGGGATAGATGAGGAGCCGGAAAGAGGATAGAGTGGGAAGACTTCCTCCCCTGGAGTTCAGCCACCCAACGACTGACTTCCTCTCCAACCATCCTTAGCCGAATTCCTCTCAATGTTCAGATACCCCTTTTCTTCTCCTCTTCTATGCCACGCTGCTCTGCTGCTCTTCTGCTCTTCCACTAGTGGAGCCTGTAGTTTGGGGTTTATATGGGTACAGGATAGGGGGGTGTAGTGTGCCAAAAGTCAACATTTGGGTGGAAACACGGGAATGCTTGTTCCCATTTAGGGTTGCGAGTTTCCGGCTTGAGGGTGGGGTTTTTGCCAAGGAACTGCCCTCTTCTACCCAGTAGTTCCCTGCCTCCAGTCCGTATCATTACAGCTAGATACTATATGACTAGGTATACTTATTTGCATCCCCACTGCCTCTTTTCTGTTTACTGTCCCTACAAACCGTTTCAGCTTTTGCAAAAATGTCTGTGTCTAAAGGATTCTACATAAAATTCTTCATGTTACTCAAGCATTTCTTAGAAAATTTAGTTGGAAAACGTTAGCAAGTAAGTGCAGATGTGTTAATTGCAGCATTTTCTGTAATAAAAATATGATAAATCAATATAACTTTCCATTGGTGGTAGACCAGTTCTGCATATCCTGATACATTAATGAAATAGGCTATATTTCAACCATTAGATAAAAATCTGTTAATTAGCATGGAAATCCAAGCAAAGTGAAACAAAATAACTATCTGAAGAACTCATTGCAAAATAAAATTACAGAATACAGAATAATCCAAATTTTTATAAAATGCAACACATTGTGTTATACATAAATGTATTTTGCATGTCTTATACATATGCATAGCATGTCATCCACTGTCCCTCCACTTAAATTTTCAACACTCTCTCTTTTCTACCTGTATACCTGGGATGTACTATACATTACAGCTACTAACCATTCCTTAAGTATGACTTTTACTATAAAAATAATGGATTTCTTTTTTCATTTTTGGTGGGGATCTGTTCAATAAATATAACAAATTTATCGTATTTTACCCCAAGTCTGCCTTTTGAAATCCTGGAAGCATAATCCCCTCTTATCCGTGACTGATACTTTCCAACCTGAATCCATAAATAGTGACAGATCCTACATATACTATATAGTTTTTCTACACATACCTACATATGATGAAGTTTAAGTTATAAATTAGGTGGAGTAAGAGATCAAAAACAATAAGTAATAATAAATCAGTAAGTAAAAATAAAGGTTACTTCAACATAAGCACTGCATACCACAGCCAGAGATCTGATAACTGAAATGGCTACTAAGTGACTCATGAGTGGATATATTGGACAAAGAGATAATCAATGGCCCAGGCTAGCTTGGTTCAAGAATTCATCACATTACTCAGAACTGCACAAAATTAAAAACATATAAATTGTTTATTTCTAGAAACTTTTAGTTAATATTTTCCCACCATGGTTGACCATGGGTAACTGAAACTGTGAAAAGTGCAATGTTGGTTAAGGGAGCACTACTGTGCTTCTCTATGGTAAACTCAAATGTGACCTCTATCAGGATGATTTTCATAATTCCCACAGGGGTTATCAAGCTTAGAACTACTTAGTATTTGACCCAAATAGTTTCTTGTTGTAATGGCTGTCTTGTGCATTATAAGATGTTTAATAGCATCCCTGGCTCCTACTTGCTGTATTCCACAGCCCCCCTAGTTATGAAAACCTAAAATGTCTACAGACATTTTCAAATGTTCATTTTGTGTGTGTGTGTGTGTGAGAAAGGGGGAGGGTGTTTGTCTTTTGTCTGCAAAATTTCTCCTGGTTGAGAACCACTGTCTTAGTAGAGCACTGTCTCAATCACTCTTCACACTCTTATGATACTTTATTCGTACAGAACTTCTCTCTTTCAGCACATATCATATTCATGTCACATTTTAGTAAGCTGTGTCTTCAATCATCTCTCCTATTTTGTATTAGGAACTATGTTTAATGCATATTTCATACACAGTATTGTACAAAAGTATTTTTCAAATAATGAGTGCACTTTTTATTATGTATAATTGAATCCAAATGCTTATTCACTATGTTTAAAGATAAATTCAGAGCTCAAGGAGGCCTGTCTGTCTCTGTAGACTCCACCTCTGGGGACAGGGCACAGCTAAACAACAACAACAACAACAACAACAGCAACAACAACAGCAGCAGCAGAAACCTCTGCAGAAAGAAACAACTCTGTCTGACAGCTTTGAAGAGAGCAGTGGATCTCCCAACACGGAGGTTGAGATCTGAGAATGGACAGACTGCCTGCTCAAGTGGGTCCCTGACCCCTGAGTAGCCTAACTGAGAGACATCCCCCACTAGGGGCAGACCGACACTCCACACCTCACACGGTGGAGTACAACCCTGAGAGGAAGCTTCCAAAGCAAGAATCAGACAGGTACACTGCTGTTCAGCAATATTCTATCTTCTGCAGCCTCAGCTCCTGATACCCAGGCAAACGGGGTCTGGAGTGGACCTCAAGCAATCTCCAACAGACCTACAGCTGAGAGTCCTGACTGTTAGAAGGAAAACTAACAAACAGGAAGGACACCCACACCAAAACCCCTTCAGTATGTCACCATCATCAAAGACCAGAGGCAGATAAAACCACAAAGATGGGGAAAAAGCAGGGCAGAGAAGCTGGAAATTCAAAAAATAAGAGTGCATCTCCCCCTCCAAAGGAACGCAGCTCATCGCCAGCAAAGGATCAAAGCTGGACGGAGAATGACTTTGACGAGATGAGAGAAGAAGGCTTCAGTCCATCAAAATTCTCAGAGCTAAAGGAGAAATTATGTACCCAGTGCAAAAAAACTGAAAATCTTGAAAAAAGAGTGGAAGAATTGATAACTAGAATAATTAATACAGAGAAGGCCATAAACGAACTGACAGAGACGAAAAGCATGACACGAGAAATATGTGACAAATGCACAACATTCAGTAACCGACTCTATCAACTGGAAGAAAGAGTATCAGCGATTGAGGATCAAATGAATGAAATGAAGCAAGAAAAGAAATCTAAAGAAAAAAGAAGAAAAAGGAATAAACAAAACCTGCAAGAAGTATGGGATTATGTAAAAAAGACCAAATCTACGTCTGATTGGGGTACCTGAAAGTGAGGGGGAAAATGGAACCAAGTTGGAAAACACTCTTCAGGATATCATCCAGGAGAACTTCCCCAACCTAGTAGGGCAGGCCAACATTCAATCCTCGAGAAGAGCAAAGCCAAGACACATAATTTCCAGAATCACCAAAGTCGAAATGAAGGAAAAAATCTTAAAGGCAGACAGAGAGAAAGATCAGGTTACTCACAAAGGGAAGCCCATCAGACTAATAGCAGATCTCTTGGTAGAAACTCTACAAGCCAGAAGAGAGTGGGGGCCGATATTCAACATTCTGAAAGAAAAGAATTTTAAAACCAGAATTTCATATCCAGCCAAACTAAGTTTCATAAGTGAAGGAGAAATAAAATCCTTTACAGATAAGCAAATGCTTAGAGATTTTCTCACCACCAGGCCTGCCTTACAAGAGACCCTGAAGGAAACACTAAACATGGAAGGGAACAACTGGTACCAGCCATTGCAAAAACATGCCAAAATGTAAAGACCATCGGCCGGGCGCGGTGGCTCACGCCTGTAATCCCAGCACTTTGGAAGGCCGAGGCAGGCGGATCACAAGGTCAGGAGATCGAGACCATGGTGAAACCCCGTCTCTACTAAAAATAGAAAAAATTAGCCGGGCGCAGTGGCGGGCACCTGTAGTCCCAGCTACTCGGGAGGCTGAGGCAGGAGAATGGCGTGAACCCGGGAGGCGGAGCTTGCAGTGAGCCGAGATTGCGCCACTGCACTCCAGCTTGGGCGACAGAGCAAGACTCCGTCTCAAAAAAAAAAAAAAAAAAAAAAAAAAGTAAAGACCATGGAGGCTAGGAAGAAACTGCATCAACTAATGAGCAAAATAACCAGTTAATATCATAATGGCAGGATCAAGTTCACACATAACAGTATTAACCTTAAATGTAAATGGACTAAATACTCCAATGAAAAGGCACAGACTGGCAAACTGGATAAAGAGTCAAGACTCATCAGTTTGCTGTATTCATTAGAACCATCTCACATGCAGAGACATACATAGGCTCAAAATAAAGGGATGGAGGAAGATCTACGAAGCAAATGGAGAGCAAAAAAAGCAGGGGTTGCAATCCTAGTCTCTGATAAAACAGACTTTAAACCATCAAAGATCAAAAGAGACAAAGAGGGCCATTAGAAAATGGTAAAGGGATCATTACAACAGGAAGAGCTAACGATCTTAAATATATATGCACTCAACACAGGAGCACCCAGATTCATAAAGCAAGTCCTTAGAGACTTACAAAGAGACTTAGACTCCCATACAATAATAATGGGAGACTTCAACACTCCACTGTCAACATTAGACAGATCAACGAGACAGAAAGTTAACGAGGATATCCAGGAATTGAACTCATCTCTGCAGCAAGCAGAGAAAACCACATGATTATCTCAATAGATGCAGAAAAGGCCTTTGACAAAATTCAACAGCCCTTCATGCTAAAAACTCTCAATAAATTTCAGTATTGATGGAACGTATCTCAAAATAATAAGAGCTATTTATGACAAACCCACAGCCAATATCATACTGAATGGGCAAAAACTGGAAAAATTCCCTTTGAAAACTGGCACAAGACAGGGATGCCCTCTCTCACCACTCCTATTCAACATAGTGTTGGAAGTTCTGGCTAGGGCAATCAGGCAAGAGAAAGAAATCAAGGGTATTCAGTTAGGACAAGAAGAAGTCAAATTGTCCCTCTTTGCAGATGACATGATTGTATATTTAGAAAACCCCATTGTCTCAGCCCAAAATCTCCTTAAGCTGATAAGCAACTTCAGTAAAGTCTCAGGATACAAAATTAATGTGCAAAAATCACAAGCATTCGTATACACCAGTAACAGACAAACAGAGAGCCAAGTCATGAATGAACTTCCATTCACAAATGCTTCAAAGAGAATAAAATACCTAGGAATCCAACTTACAAGGGATGTAAAGGACCTCTTCAAGGAGAACTACAAACCACTGCTCAGTGAAATAAAAGAGGACACAAACTGATGCAAGAACATACCAGGCTCATGGATAGGAAGAATCAATATCGTGAAAATGGCCATACTGCCCAAGGTAATTTATAAATTCAAAGCCATCCCCATCAAGCTACCAATGAGTTTCTTCACAGAATTGGAAAAAACTGCTTTAAGGTTCATATGGAACCAAACAAGAGCCCGCATTGCCAAGACAATCCTAAGTCAAAAGAACAAAGCTGGAGGCATCACGCTACCTGACTTCAAACTATACTACAAGGCTACAGTAACCAAAACAGCATGGTACTGGTACCAAAACAGAGATCTAGACCAATGGAACAGAATAGTTCTCAGAAATAATACCACACATCTACAGCCATCTGATCTTTGACAAACCTGAGAGAAACAAGAAGTGGGGAAAGGATTCCCTATTTAATAAATGGTGCTGGGAAAATTGGCTAGCCATAAGTAGAAAGCTGAAACTGGATCCTTTCCTTACTCCTTATACGAAAATTAATTCAAGATGGATTAGAGACTTAAATGTTAGACCTAATACCATAAAAACCCTAGAAGAAAACCTAGGTAGTACCATTCAGGACATAGGCATGGGCAAGGACTTCATGTTTAAAACACCAAAAGCAATGGCAACAAAAGCCAAAATTGACAAATGGGATATAATTAAACTAAAGAGCTTCTGCACAGCAAAAGAAACTGCCATCAGAGTGAACAGGCAACCTACGGAATGGGAGAAAATGTTTGCAATCTACTCATCTGACAAAGGGCTAATATCCAGAACCTACAAAGAAGTGAAACAAATTTACAAGAAAAAAAAAACAAACAACCTCATCAAAAAGTGGGCAAAGGATATAAACAGACATTTCTCAAAAGAAGACATTCATACAGCCAACAGACACATGAAAAAATGCTCATCATCACTGGCCATCAGATAAATGCAAATCAAAACCACAATGAGATACCATCTCACACCAGTTAGAATGGCAATCATTAAAAAGTCAGGAAACAACAGGTGCTGGAGAGGATGCGGAGAAATAGGAACACTTTTACACTGTTGGTGGGATTGTAAACTAGTTCAACCATTGTGGAAAACAGTATGGCGATTCCTCAAGGATCTAGAACTAGAAGTACCATATGACCCATCCATCCCATTACTGGGTATATACCCAAAGGATTATAAATCATGCTGCTATAAAGACACATGCACATAAACGTTTATTGTGGCACTATTCACAATAACAAAGACGTGGAATCAACCCAAATGTCCATCAGTGACAGACTGGATTAAGAAAATGTGGCACATATACACCATGGAATACTATGCAGCCATAAAAAAGGATGAGTTTGTGTCCTTTGTTGGGACATGGATGCAGCTGGAATCCATCATTCTCAGCAAACTATTGCAAGAACAGAAAATCGAACACCGCATGTTCTCACTCATAGGTGGGAACTAAACAAGGAGATCACTTGGACTTGGGAAGGGGAGCATCACACACTGGGGCCTATCATGGGAAAGGGGAGGGTTTGCATTGGGAGTTATACCTTATGTAAATGACAAGTTGATGGGTGCTGAAGAGTTGATGGGTGCAGCACACCAACATGGCACAAGTATACATATGTAACAAACCTGCACGTTATGCACATGTACCCTAGAACTTAAAGTATAATAATAATAAAAAAAATATATCTATGTCCAAAAAAAAAAAAAAAAAGAACTCTGTATAGTTTAAAAAAAAAAAGATAAATTCAGATTCATTAATGATGACTATATTTTTTGTTGTGGTGGTTGTTATACTGCCTATTAGTAGATGTGGGTTTATAATATTAGGGATCAAGAAGCTATTTGATATTATCTTTCTTGCTTGTATCCCTAATAAAAGGCCACCAGATGAAGAAGGGCATCATGATTTTTATAGCTTAGCTAATAACAAATGGTAACATGTCTTCTGAGCTAATTAATAATACTTTAAATAAATACACCCCTTTTAAAAACAGCAAAAATTTATTAAGGATAAGTATATTAAGGATCAATTATTTGGTTCATAGTGAAATTTAAAGTAAATTATTTCTCTGTCTGTCTCCATATTTATGATGTATGTAATGAATATTAGGAGGAAGATAAAACACATAAAAACATAGAACATAGATTACTGCATTTTTACTATTTAATGCTTTTTAGCCTAAACATTTTTATGCTCAAATGTTTAAAATATTTTAATTTTAAACTGTATCTTTCTTGTTGACAGAAACCTTTTCTTTGTACAGCAATTTTATTCTCCCTCGAAAATAAAAAAAAAGCATATTATAATTGGCTACTGTAACTTACTCTTCACTCCTTTATTCTGGTAAGTATTATTAACAATTTAATGAATATTTTTATCATTATTCCCTGCCTATTTTCTTAGAGAAGAAAAAATAGTAAATTAGAATATGGTAGGAAATTTAGAGCCAAGGCCACTGGCAGCCAAGAAAGTGACAGGTTGTCATTGGCAGGATGACACTGATGAAGAAGGTAGGAGTTACAGCTTAGTATGTTTGTCAGGACAATAACATGTTGATAATATTGAGTCACCAATAAACATTTCATGTGTGTTTACTATTTTGTGCTGAAGAAAGCAGAAAAACCTAATGTATGCTATGGAAACAATTCCTTCTTTTGTTTTGTTTTGTTTTGTTTTGTTTTGAGACGGTGTTTGCTCTGTCGCCCAGGCTAGAGTGCAGCGGTGTGATCTTGGCTTACTGCAACGTCTGCCTCCTGGGTTCAAATGATTCTCCTGCCTCAGCTTCCCAAGTAGCAGGAATTACAGGTGCCCATGACTGTGCCCGTCTAATTTTTGTATTTTTACGTGGTTTCACCATCTTGAGCAGGCTGGTCTCGAACTCCTGACCTCGTGATCTACCCGCCTTGGCCTTCCAAAGTGCTGGGATAACAGGCAACGATTCCTTCTTAAATAGATTTGATATTTTAAAAAACTACTTGAAAAAGTATATTCAGTTAATTTTTAATATTTGAAAAATCTGCTCATATGTATACTCAATTCTAAATATTCTTGACCAACAAATAATGGCTAATCAGAAGATACAAAATAATACATAAATGCTTAGAAAAACTAGATTTGTGTGCCTGAGACTTCAGGCTTGTTTTGCGAAAACAAAACAAATCCCACAGAGGTAGATGAAATTAAAGGATATTATATGTAAAAGTGAATAAAGCAGCACAGTTAGTGACAGTTTCCTTTGGGGCACAGCATGTGGTCCATCTCTCTTTTTGTTTATACTTTAAGTTCTAGGGTACATGTGCACAACATGCAGGTTTGTTACATATGTATACATGTGCCATGTTGGTGTGCTGCACCCATCAACTTGTCAGCACCCATCAACTCGTCATTTACATCAGTTATAACTCCCAATGCAATCCCACCCCTCTCCCCCCTTCCCATACTAGGCCACAGTGTGTGATGTTCCCCTTCCCATGTCCAAGTGATCTCACTGTTCAATCCCACCTATGAGTGAGAACATGCGGTGTTTGGTTTTCTGTTCTTGTGAAAGTTTGCTGAGAATGATGGTTTCTAGCTGCATCCATGTCCCAGCAAAGAACACGAACTCATCCTTTTTTATAGTTGCATAGTATTCCATGGTGTATATGTGCCACATTTTCTTAATCCAGTCTGTCACTGATGGACATTTGGGTTGATTCCAAGTCTTTGCTATTGTGAATAGTGCCGCAATAAACGTACATGTGCATATGTCTTTATAGCAGCATGATTTATAATCCTTTGGGTATATACCCAGTAATGCAATGGCTGGGTCATATGGTATTTCTAGTTCTGGATCCTTGAGGAATCGCCGTACTGTTTTCCACAATTGTTGAACTAGTTTACAATCCCACCAACAGCGTAAAAGTGTTCCTATTTCTCCACATCCTCTCCAGCACCTGTTGTTTCCTGACTTTTTAATGATTGCCATTCTAACTGGTGTGAGATGGTATCTCACTGTGGTTTCGATTTGCATTTCTCTGATGGCCAGTGATGATGAGCATTTTTTCATTTGTCTGTTGGCTGTATGAATGTCTTCTTTTGAGAAATGTCTGTTCATATTCTTTGTCCATTTTTAATGGGATTTGTTTTTTTCTTGTAAATTTGTTTGAGTTCTTTGTAAGTTCTGGATATTAGCCCTTTGTCAGATGAGTAGATTGCAAAAATTTTCTCCCATTGTGTAGGTTGCCTGTTCACTCTGATGGCAGTTTCTTTTGCTGTGCAGAAGCTCTTTAGTTTAATTATGTTAAGACCCAGTGCCAAGGTGCTCACGAGGAAACCCTGTGTTTGAAATCTTGCTTTCGTATGTTATCAATGCACTTTTTTTTTCTATCTGCTCTACTTTAATTTTTTTCACCTTATCTCTTCATACAGCTGCTGCTACTTTGTCAACTATAAGTAAGTTTCTAAATTTAGGTTCATAATGATCTACTAGGATATTTTTAACTGTTTTCTTCCATGTCTGGACTCATTCTCAAAGTACACTATTATGTCCCATAGGAAATAATTGTGCTTACCGGGAACGATCTGCAGATCTCATGCAAACCTCTAAAAATATGTCTGACTGTTTTTAAATCCTTTTCTTTTCTTGACAGATCCATTTCTGTTAATTGCAATTCTCCATGTCACAATGGACACATGTATCCATGACAAAAGTGTTATATCACTTTTGATCCTCTCTTTCAATCAAAAATTATTTCCCAGTCATTACTTGCATCCAACATTCTGACAACTTTCCTTTTTATTTCTTCCCAACTACTCTTATCTAGAACATCCCCCATTTTGCTTTATGAAATTACAAGGACAAACAGGATTTGTATATATTTAAGGTATAAAATATAATATTTTGATATATGTATACATAGTGAAAGGATCACCATAATGGAACTAATTAACTTATCCATCCCCTCACATACGATTTATTTTTTCCTTCCTTCTTTCCTTCCTTCTTTCCTTCCTTCCTCCCTCCTTCCTTTCCCTTCTTTCCTTCCTTCCTTCCTTTCTCCATCCCTCCCTCTCTTTTTACTCCCTCCCTCCATCTCTCCTCCCTCTCTCCCTCTCTCTCTTCTTTCTTTCTTTCTTTCTCTCTCTCTCTCTTTCTTTCTTTCTTTCTTTCTTTCTTTCTTTCTTTCTTTCTTTCTTTCTTTCTTTCTTTCTTTCTTTTCTTTCTTTCTCTCTTTCCTTCTTTCTTTCTTTCTCTTTCTCTCTCCCTCTCTTTTTCTTTTTTCTTTTCTTTTCTTTTCTTTCTCTCTCTCTCATTCCTTCCTGCCTGCCTTCCTTCCTTCTCTATCTTTCAAGGAACACTTAATATCTACCCTCATAGCAAATTTCATAGAATATTTTTACTGTAGTTACCATGCTGTACATTAGATTTCCAGAATGTATGTAACTAAAGCTCTTGTGCTCCTTAATAAACATCTCTCATTTCCCCCTTCACCCACCTTGGCAACCATATTCTCCCTGATTCTACAAGTTGGCCTACTTTAGATTTCACATATAAGTGGGATAATATCATATTTGTCTTTCTGTATCTGCCTTATTTCACTTAACATAATGTTTTTCATATTTATTAATATTGTGACAAAGAGCAGAATTTTCTTTTTAAGGCTGAAAAATATTCCATGGTATATATTGAACACTTTTTTATCCATTCATCTTTGATAGAAATTTAGGTTGCTTCCATATCTTGGTGGTTGTCAATAATGTGGCAATGAACATGGGAGTACAGATATAATGCTTTTTGTGTCTCTATACTTCCAGTGTCTCTCCAGATACTGTCATACAACACAGACTAATAGCTCTAAAACAATGACTTCTAACTTCCCATGAAGTAAAATATACATGACTAAATCTAGTGTTAAACTCTTTTTCAAACCTGACATGCATCTGGTTTTCTGGCTGATAGAAACAGTAAGATTGATGACTTAAGGATGAGTACTATCTAAAATTTTATAAATTATATGCTTTGGCCCAATTTATTTAATTTCACTCATGTAATTTTTCCTAAAATAAATATTATTAAGCATTCTTATAGATTTTTGCAAGTTTGAAATAATTTTATAACCACAAAAGCATGTTATATATTTTAAAGCAAAAACACAGATGTAGTAGTACTGGTAATAGGAATAGAAGGAGGAATAACTTTTTTCAGTGTAGTTTTTCCACAGTTACCTTATTTAAATAATTTTCTATATTCAAAGAAATATATTCTTATATCCATTAACTTTCCACATTCTGTTACTGGTATGGACGGGAGACGGAAAATACTGAGTAGAAGAGGGTGGTATCCCGGCAGAGGCCCCACCCTTAAGTCTGGAAACCCACAGCCCTAAATGAGAACAGACATTCCTGTTTTCGTGTGCAAAAAGTTGCCTTTAGGTCCATCATACCCCTATCCTGTACCCATATAAACTCTGAACCCCAGGCTCCAGAGGAAGATGAGCAGATAAATGGCAGAATGGCATGACAGGATATGAGAAGGAGCGTCTGAACATGAAGAGGAGTTCAGCTGGTGATGATTGGAGAGGAGATTGGCTGCTCCGTGGCCAAACTCCAGGGGAAGATCATCTCCCCACTCTATTCCCCTTCTAACTCCCCATCCATCCCACTGAGAGCCACCTCCACCACTTGATAAAACCCTCACATTTATAACTTCAAGTCCATGTGTAACCTGATTCTTCCTGGATGCTGGTTAAGGACCTGGGTACTGAGAGGACACTAAGCTGATTAACAATTGAGCCCTCTGTGGACTGCAAAACTGAAAGATCGCATTGTAACACACACCCACTTGGGCTTCCTGAGTTTCAGACATACGCCCCTAGGCACTACCACAGGGCCAGAGCCCAAAGTGCTCATGTTGACTCCTGCACCTGACCATCTGTGTGCTCCCCCTCCAGCAAGGAGTTTGAGCTCACAGTGGCTGAACAGAGAGCCACACCCCTGTAGCACACCCACCCTGCGTTGGGGGCCAGGAAACTTTCCCCTCACATTACTTTGCACAAATGATGTTGCTCAATCATTAACCATTGGCCCTCTCCTCAACATAGTAGTCATCTCAGCCCCTCTGCCTCTAGAATCCAAAGTGTAAAGTTATCTCTTTTGTGGCTCCTGGAACTAATTATGCTAAGACATATATGACAATAAATAATCTGTTAGCATATATTGAGAATTCACTTACACATTTAATTTTATTTGCTTATATGTTTTGTTATATGATTACAATCTCTTCTATAGAAAAAAGTAAACATTAAGACCAGTATTGTCATCATCAACATCTGATATAATTTTCAGAGTGAGGAGTCTGAGAAAAGTATACTATTAGAAAATAACTTCCACATGATCATCATACGTATTTTTTCTTTTCAATGTTTAATTTATATTTGCCATACATTTGTGATTTTACCAGATTGTCTTTCCTGGTAGGCAAACAAGTATTTATTTGTATTTATCCATTAATGGACATTCCCCAAATTTATACTTTATGGGAAGAGTTAACATGTCAGTTCCATAAAACATACAAAGATATTGTGTCTAATAACACTTTGTTAGTTTTAGAAACTGCATTACCTTTGCTGTGTTGGGGAAAATTGTCTACTGGTTGATATCATTTAGATTTAAGGTCTCTTTCTTGATGAGTCTTATTTTTGAGGGATGTTCCTGGCTCAACAGTTTATTCTCTTTTTCCACTGTCCCAGTCTCTGTAAATTTTCTTCTATTTTTTTCTGACATTAAAAATAATTCTCTTCATTTGTTCATCTCAGTGTTAATTGATTCAATTTATTTTGAATAATGCAATAATAATGATTATTTTTGATAAATTACACCTTACTTGTTACTTAATATTTTTACTTTGTTATTGAGTTGATATTATAATACAGTTTGATTACTAACTACTTTACAGCATCTTGAAAGCAAAACAGACTACACAGAAAAATGTTAACTGATTGTCCCTGTTTTGAAGGAATTTGAGGAAAACTGAATTCTTTCCAAAGCATATAAAGGATCTTAACATATAATAGCATAAGATGTAATAAATTGTAGAATTGGAATGTAGAATGAGAATACATTTTGAAAAGGGGACTAAAAAACTTCATAGGCAATTAAATTTTGAATTGAGGCTTAAATATCAGGTAGAAATCTGATAAGCAGAAGTAGAGAGAAGGCAGGTATTTATTTACTACCAGAAACAAAAGCTGTAAGTAGACTTGGAAGATAAATTAAATAGTAAAGTAGAAAAGTATTTGCAATGATTCAGGAGACAAAAATTTTATACCTTCAATATGAAGAGATCTAATAGAAAAGCATGAACAACTCAATAAAAATGGTAAGAACTAAGAAATGGTACAATTTGTGATAACCAATAAATATACTAAAGAAATGTCCAACAAAATATTTACTCAATATGTTGTATACTGTGTTAGTCTGTATGGCTAGCAAAAAATAAATAAGGTTATAATATTTATGACTGATTAGCTTTATATATAAAACATTAATTAGTACAATGGACACATCCATACACATATAAACACACATAGGTTTTATTTAGAACTACAATTTCACTTAAGATTTAAAAGACAACATACATAGGAATTAAAAGTTCAGTTTGCATCTGAACTGCTCAAGTTTAATCTCAGTCATAACTTTCAAAATTTATTCTTTGACACTGTATATTCTTTGATATTGTGTCTTCAGTTTCAAAATGATTATATTATCTATTTTATATTTTTTATTTTTTATATATTTTTGAATAATGGGTAAGTCATGTATAATCTATAAAAGAGATTTTTCTTTAAAATGATTTCTTATTAAATATTTACTACTATGAAACAATTAGAAAAAATAGAAACATTTATGTGTTTAAATTTTAAATAAAATGTGCTAAGGTATTATTTATATACAGTATTCTCCATTCACTTAAAGTGTAGATGCAATGGGTCCAGAAAGTTTTAGACACCATCAACTACCTTCACAATCGAGGTGTAACTCCAAAACTCAGGAAAGATTTCTTGTGCCACTTCACAATCCATTCCTCCCTCCACCCCGACCCCGGTTAACCACGATCTACTTTCTATCACTGTAGGGTAGTTGACATTTTCTAAAATTTTATGTAAATAGAATTAGAAAACATGCATTTGTTTTTCTCTGGCTTATGTGTCTTATTTCTAACAAACTTTTTATTTTAAAATAATTTTTGTATTATAGTTAATTTATAAATACAGTACCAAAGGTTTCATACACCACTCACCCAGTTTTCTCCATTAGCAGCTTATATTACTATGGTATATATTTTAAAACTAGGAAACCAACTTTTGAAACATTGCTCTTATTTGTATTTCTCATTTCTCATTAATATATTTTTTTCTGCTTCATTATCCAATTCGGGGTATCATGTTGCATTGAACTGTTGTGTTTTAAACCTCCTATGATATCTGACAGTTACTCAGTCATTTCTTTCTTTCCTGTGAAGTTTACAGTTTTGAGGTATAGTGGGCAGATTTTTCAGATCTCTAGATTTCATTTTAGTTGAGTTTTTCCCCCAGTAGGCTGTTATTACAGTTTTAGGGTTGAATATCACAGTGGTTAAGTGCTCTTCTCTTCACATCAGATTACTATGTGTCTCAGTCCATTTGTACTGCTATAAAGGAATACTTGAGGCTGAGAGATTTATAAAGATCATAGTTCTGCAGTCTCTACAAGAAGCATGGTGCAGGAATCTGCTTTTGGTGAGGGCCTCAAGCTGCTTCCACTCATGGTGGAAAGATAAGGTGAGCCAGCATGTGCAGAGACCACATGTTGAAAAAGGAAGGAAGGGAGACAGTGAGGAGGTGCCAGGCTCTTTTTAACAACCAACTATCCCAGGAAGTAATGCAATAAGTTACTCACCCCCACACCTACCAGGCAAGGCATTTATCTAAGAGGTACACATTCCCATAACCCGAACACCCTCGTTAGGCCTCCACCGCCTACCTTGGGATCAAATAGCAACATGAGGTTTGGGGAGACAAATGCCCAAACTATAGCAGGGTGGATATATGATATCCACCATGAAAACAATGGTGAAGTTAACTTTGATCATTTGGTTAAGATAGGTTTAGCTCGATTTCTCCACTGTGAATTTACTATTTTTCACATCCTATATTCTGTTCTTTGTGAGTGATTCACTAAATCCAGCTCACCCTCAAGATGGAATGGAGAAGATTAAGTTTCACTTCATGGGGAGGGGGAGAATATCTATGTAAATTATTTGACATCCATTTGAAAGAAAGATTTCTTTTTTTCCACTATTTATTTTATCAATATGGATTCATGTTCACTGAACTCATAATGGTGAGTTATAATCCAGTACTATGTCTTTATTGCTGGGACTGCTTCAGCATTGGCCATTACTTGTCTACTTTGTGACACTACAAGATATCTCACTCTTATTTTGTATTTGTTTTCCCAATGCCTATAATCAACCATTTCTCTAATTGCCCTTATTCTTTTTAGTTGAAACTTATCTTTAGAACCCAAGTCTAGGCACTGAGTGTGCTTAATAGTCTTGCAGTATCATTGCTTCTTGGTCTCCTAGAAAATAGGACTAGGTAAAATTGTATGTATATACTAACACATTTATATACATAGGCCTATGATTATTTCTGTATCTATCCAACTGTTCATTTTTTAAGCTAAACATATTTGTATATTTTTAAACATGCCTCTGATAGAATGCACTTATATGAACCAGATTTTATTTCATTTATTCCTCACAAAAACTCTATGGTGTGGGTACTATTCTTCACCCCATTTGTACTTGAAGAAACTACATGGATTGTTGTGCTGAAAGTCACAAGGTCATGCCTAGGATCTTAGCATAATGCTGTGATCAATTAACAACGCCTGCCAAGGACACCAAGGATGAGTGGCAGTGTGTTGTATTTAGCAACTCTATAACACCCCATTTTCTGTATTCATATCTTTCAATCAATCATGTAATTCTCACAACCTAGAATTTAGTGCACTAAATTAATTTTTTTCACTTATATTCCCCACAAAACTGTAAATGTTATGAAAAAGTAATTCTATCCATCTAAGTTACTTTTGCACTCAGGGTGTCCAGTTTATCCATACTACATAAATTGTAAAATAAGAAATAATAAAATGCATAGCTTACTTTGAAATCACTTGTGAACAAATAGAACCTTATTAATGAACAATACACATAGCCACGTTTAAATTATTGTGACAGTACAATGTTCTCAAAGGTCATCTGTGAATTGCTAGTATCCTTACCGTAATTTAAATTGGGATGTAAAATGGCAAGTGAAAGTTTCCAACACCAAATCTTTTAACGTCCATTGTAGCAATAGTCCTATATAATCTCATTATTGCTGCAACAGTTATAAAGCCAATGGCTTGTAAAGTATATGAGGTAATGAATATTCATGTTGCACAGATTGTAATGGAAATGATCTAGAACTCCACCTTCCTTTCTAATACATTCTAGTCATGTAGTACTCTCTCTGGGATAGTTTTTTTTTTTTTTTTTTTTTTTCTTTTTTAACCATCTATTGGTTGATTCATGAATTTACACAAAAGCATGGAGATGAATCCTGTAACCTGAACAGATACTATGTGTGTCTGTGAAGTATTAAGACAGAATCATCGGAGAATCTTACCTTGTTTTAGGAATACGCTACCTTTTTATGGGAGAAAAGAGAAAAAACTTCCATCCCACACAAATGCAGACATCTATATCACAGAGTAAATGGAGACAGAGAAAAGTAAATATTGAATTTCTGTATCTGGAATAAATATATAATACCACAGTCAGTGACATTTCATTTATTTATTTCAGTATGTTAACCACAACATTAAGGTATTAGTTTTAACATTAGGATTAATTTATTTCTTTTTCCAGAGACTTAAGACAAATCCATGACTTTTGTTTTGTCTGCAATATGACCAGAAGAAATAGCTATGAATGTATTTGACTTTTCTGATAAAATGCTAAGTAATAAAATTATTCACAACTATTGATACTGAGAAAAAGAAGATTGCATATTAGAATATATTTCCTATCAGTGCTTTTACAGCTTATGCTACATTAGGATATGTAGAATAAAAGGAATGATGGTAAAGCTAAAAAACAGATACATTTTGAAAAAATGCTGATCTTTAGTTTTCTTTGAGTGACTACATTAAAAAAAATATTTTATATATTTTCCAATTTTCGACATTACTTTAATTCACAAAAAAGGTAGCTATCTATCTATAATGAAGGTACAATTATCAAGAATATAAAATCAAATATAATTTCTAATTGATAAAAAATATAACATGTGAGCTCAATTAGATAATTTAGTGGACAGAGTATTTAAAATATTTTTATTATTGAGATAATATAGTCTGGCAGTACTAATTTTACTGACAATTAAAATGAATAATTAATCTGTTCATACCATTATCATGTTTTGCTTCTACTGGTGTAATTAAATAGTAACATTAAATATAAAACGTATCCCTTGAAATAGCATTGCTATTAGTCAATTATATGGTAATGTAAAATTAAAATTAGATGAAATAGAGTAAATATCTAGTAAAAGACTATCTATAAGACCTCTGTAGAAATTTTTAAGTGTTTCCAATTTAGTATATCTTGCTTTTACATCTAGGTACGTAATTTTATGTTGCTGCTGTTGTTTATTTTTAACATGTGCTAGAAAATTCTCTGTAGTGATTTACTGTTGAGAATCTTTTAAGCTTCATTTTTGTAAGCCTGGAGGTTAACACAGTTTTTCAGAGTTTCTAGTCACTCTTATTATTATCATTTTTATAACCACTAGCAATAAGCAAGGCATGATCTTTCTCAGCTTGTAAATGTCAAGTGGGCTGCTGTTAGATAGCATGTTTTCAGCCATATATTAAACTCAAGAAATGCTTATAAAATGTTTCAATTAGAAGATATTTATCAGCTATCCACCTGCAAATAACAAGGCATCTGTGTGAAAAATTTTTCAGTGTCTATTTTAGTTGTGTAACTGATACAGTGCATATTTACTTCTTTAATGCTGTTTAAGATTTTTATCCTGTAATTTGTGATATAACAATGTCAAAATATAAACAGAAGGCTATGACACTGGCCTTTCTTTCTGGTGATGGGACTACACAAGTAAATTCAAAATAACATTTTTTGACAGAAAAATGTAACTGAAATTAAAGAAAAAGCAGCTTGCAAATACTTTCAAAAACATTTAGATCCATCTACAGAAATTCATTCGAATAACCAGAATCGTCCAGGTGCGGTGGCTCAGGCCTGTAATCCCAGCACTTTGAAAGGCTGAAGTGGGCATATCACTTGAGCCCAAGAGTTTGAGAGCAGCCTGGGAAACATGGCGAGACCCTGTCTGTACAAAAAAAAATGCAGAAATTAGCCAGGCATGGTGGCACACGCCTGTGGTCCCAGCTACTCAGAGACTGAGGTGGGGGATCACTTGAGCCCAGGGGGTGAAGGCTGCAGTGAGCTGTGATTGCACCTCTGTGCTCCATCCTGGGTGACAGAGCAAGACCTCATCTTCAAAAAGACAAAAACAAAAAACACTACAAATAACAAGAATCTGTTTTTTTGCGCTCAAACACAAGAATATTAAAAACAAGCAGCCCTCAGTTACACAATATAAGATACTAACATACAACAGCACACTTTTTTCCTCTGTACTTTTTACTTGTCAATGTTCTTTCACAAATATTTCTTCTGAACTTCACAATTCTTTTATGAGGTAGGGGAACCTAGTATTATTGTGACCATTTTACTCATGTATGAACTCGATGCTAAAAGCTTTGACTAAATATCTATTATTTAAACAAAACTGAATCTTAAATTTCCACATTTATATTCTAGTAAGATTTCCCTAAAAACACAAAAGTATCTAATAACTCCACTTTTGCTGTTTGCTGACAGCTTTGAAGTCCCACCATCCCTCCTTCCCTTCTGCCCCGCTCCAAGGCAAGCTAACTGGAATCCCCAGTGCTCTATCCTTGGGCGCTAGTGGAGGGAAGTTCAAACTATGCCTTACCCAAGCCCCACATCAAAGTCACAACAAAACCCAAGCCAGTCTCCTTTCCCTTCTCTCCTCAAGTCAATTTTGGACCAACTTTAGAGACTGCCCTGCTTTTACCTTGAATCCTCATTATGTGAGTAATAAACATTTTCATGTGTGGTGTCATCAGTCTCTGCGTTCAATCACCTTTTGGGTGTGTGCAAGAGTATATTTCACCTTTGCAAAATGGCTACAAAAAAGACATAGATCTAAGTTTCAATGTATTTTCATAAAACTGTTCCTTCCCAATCTCTACGAATAAAGCCCTCCTCCTGCTCGCTTCTCCTGTGTGCATCCCTTGCCTATATTTGTACTGCTATTTTGTCTTGAAGATTCTTCCTTCTGAAACTGCCTCTTGGCAGTATCCCTCTTTCCACCCCATCTTCCTTTCAAGCCTGCAGTCTTTCCCTGTCCTGTTTTAAAAAATGTGTGACAGTATACATTTCTTGGTCTTCTTACAGTAAGAAAAATTGTTACACAGGAACATATGGATTTGCATTTTTTAAAATTAATTATTTTTGTAGAGCAGGGTTTGGCAAACTTTGTAAAGAACCAGTTAGTGAATATTTTAGGCTCATGGGCCATATCGTCTCTGTCATAACTATTCAACTCTACAATTGTAACACAAAAGCTGCCATAGACAATATATGAAGAAGGAGGTGTGACTGTGTTCCAATCATATTTTTTAAAAACAAATAAATAAGGTGCTTATATTGCCTTTGAGTTGCAGTATCATAATCCATGTATTATAAACATGAAGTTTACTATAATGAGGAGCAAGCCAAAAAGAGACAAAAAATATCTCAACTGGTATCAACTTACTTACTTTAATTAGCTTTCTTAAGTCTTCAACACACACACACAAAAAAACACGTGAGAAATAGGCTAAATAATAAAAACAGATGTTGTAAGTGAACACAGTCATGCTTTTAATTTTGTTCAACACCATATTCCTAAGTGTTCGTAGAAAACACTAGGTATCCAATAACTATTTATTAAGTAAATGAAGGGAAAGCTCATCACCCATGACTGGAAACATCGTATCAGTCTTAAAAGTATATACTTGGTATTTAAAATGAGAAATCAGTAAATCTTCAGTTGAAGTAACTCAGAATACATCCAACTAAAAATATGAATTCATTAGTTTATATTTCAGGTGTGCTATAACCGTGAACTATCTGATCCATGTGAACTGTGAACGGATGTTCGAATTAAATAGATCTAGCAACGTAGTTTTCTTTTTCAAATAAATATCGTCCTCTATTATTCTAAATACATTTACGGTTTCTAAGAAAAATTCACTCATTTTAGCAGATTTAAAACATCACTTCGTAACTGCAATAACACATTCCATTGAGCAATTCTGAAATAACTGTAAAGCTTTGCTAGTTAAATATGTTTGGCTTTGGTTTACGACCAGTAGCACATCCAAAAGATTAGATCTCCAATAAAACAAGCCAAAGGCTTCAAAATGATGTTAAGCTAGCTGCCTACTTTGCTTTTGATTGTTAGTTTCCTAAAAATTCTCATTTGGCTCTAAATGTGATCTCTGAATAAGGTTTTATTTTGAAATGTAACCCTAAGTTTTTTTAAATCATTGTTAAGAAGATTTTGGAATTAGAGTAATGACTTTCTTTATCTTTATTCTGAATTCTACTTTCTATCTGAACCCAGAAATAAGCAATTTTGTAACAGAAACTCATGAAAAATGTGTATACATATGAGGAACATAGAGAAGGTTTTCCTATAATAGTTATCTATTTATATCATAGACAAATACATGTTTATCTCCAATATCCCTCACATCAATACCATTAGGAATTTAAAGGCAAGGGAGATGTGTGATTTCTGCATTCATAGAGTTTTGAGTTAATAGAAAATCCAGAACATATATGGAAAATTACAATATATGGCATGATGAGATATTATTTTGAGATGCTTGTCTAAGTTTGCATATATATATATATATATGTACACACACACATATACACGCACACACACATCTTAATTTTTTGTCTTCCTATTCAATCATCCTCAGATTTCCTTGCCTTTGAGAAAAGAGAGTGAAAAAGAAAGAATACAGAAATAGCCTTAGTATCTCTTTGGTTTTTCATTTTAAAAGTCTAAGCCCTTAGGGAAGTTTAGTGTTTTTGTGGCATGGGTTTAAGAAAGATGATTCCAGTCACATGACTACAGTTATTTGCATAAACATTTTATGAATGTGATACCACATGCCCTATTATCAGAAGGTACTACTCTGAGAATAAGGAGGAAGAGAAAAGTGAAAAACATGGGGTTCTCTTAGACTACCAAAATTTTCTAGGAGAGTTCAAGAGCCTTGAGAAAAAAATAAGTATATAAATATATAAATATAAATTTATATTATACATATAAATATGTAATAAAGTCAGGCACAGTGGATCACACCTGTAATCCCAGCACTTTGGGAGGCTGAGGCAGGCACATCATAAGGTCAGGAGATCGAGATCATCCTGGCCAACATGGTGAAACCCTGTCTCTACTAAAAATACAAAAATTAGCTGGGCGTGGTGGCTCGCGACTGTAGTCCTAGCTACTTGGGAGGCTGAGGCAGGAGAATCACTTGAACCCAGGAGGCGGAATTTCCTGTGAGCTGAGATTGAGCCACTGTACTCCAGCCTGGTGATAGAGCAAGACTCCTTCTCTAAATAAATAAATAAATAAATAAACAGACAGACAAAATAAAAATGTAAATAATTGTATGCATACATATAAAATATATAAATATATATGTGGAGATGGGTCTATTCTGTCTTTACAGAGTTTCTGTTCTCAAGTCTGGCATAATGAGAAGCAAAGAATTACCACACACTATGACCAGTACCCAGCAGGTGGTTGACCATCTCAGCTCCTCCCATGAAGGCCTGATGTACCCTGCAATTCTCATGGTAGTACAGAAGTCAACCCTTCCCAACAAAATAGTCTAAACTTCAGTGGAAGGAGGAAGGCAGACTCAGTGAAATACTCCCCCATGCTGTCTAAAGTAACTGAAGTTAACATTTAAACCACCGTGTAAAATATTTAGTTTCTTGGATACCTGGTTTTGAGGTCGGTGATTTATATTTTCTAGAATTATAGCAATTACTCTGACATATGATGTGTGGAACATATAATTCAGACCTAATTAGTAATTAGGAAGGTACTCAGGGCTCAGGAACTGCACTTAAGTTTTAACTTAAACAATTGGACATATGTTGGTGTTATTAGATAAAACTGAGGAGAATGAAAGTGTATCTTTTTGGGGGTAGGATGTATTTTAGGCAATACCAAGGCATATAAGTGTATGTGAAATTTCAGTTTGTAAGTGTTTGGCACAGAAGTATCAGCTGATGCTATGGAATGCAGCATTCCAGGGAAACTGTGTAGACTGAGGAGAATAAGAAACGTAATGCAAGGCCCCAAGGAATTTTAGTTTTGAAGACATGAGCAGGGGAGGAGCATTCCATATTGGAGACAGCAAGTGAGCAGTCAAAGCTTTTTGGTGGAAATTCTGATGGGGTTTTATCTCAGAAGCCAAAAAAGTGCTTTATAAGAGGAACACTGGGGCTGACAGTTCCAAATGATGCCAAGAGATCAAGTAAAATAAGGAAACAAATGTGTCTTTCGGATTTGACTAGAAAGTCATTAGTGACTTGGAATTAAACAGTTTTAGAGGAGTCATTTTATCAGTGACTGCTAATGGGAAATAGAAAAATAAAAAAGCATTGCTTCTTTTCTCAAGAAGTTTAGAATTTCCAAATTTCTGTAGCATTTGTTTCCCAGTGTCCTGCCATAAAAAGTAAGAATAAATAGTTATATAAGTTAAAAGTATCGCTGCTATGTGTGGACAATATTGGTGCAGCAAAAGAGGAAGAACCTAGTTGTACTGATTAAGGACAAATGGAAACTTACTATGTATCATACAAAGAAATGTTCTCTTGTATCTGGAAGCTACTTTGCACCATGCTCAACATAGAAATTTCCATTTCTATGATTTATGCAATTATCTGTTATGAATTTTGTGTTTTTGCAGTATATTATTCAGGTAATATCTGCCATCCCTCTGCTTAAAATACTCTTTATTTTATCTACTATAAAAGTCAATAATTCTAGTAGAGCTTTCAAGTCCCTGAATGATGTGGCCCACCTCATCTCTTATGACTCTCCACTTGTCTCTTCTTGTGTCTCAAAAAATATGCACCTTGGTCATACAAGCCATTTATCAAGTGCTTAATAGTCCTATGCAGTTAGAGCCTAACAACTAAACAGAGAATTGTATAAAAGGAGGCCATGTTGGTACTATGGGGACTAAGAACAGTAACTAGTATAGGCTTAGTGCTTATAAACATTCATTGGCTGAACAAATCACACTTGTTTTTGGTGTGTTATGCCCAGGGTAATTACAATATGTGGAAATTAGCATCAACCATTTCTAATAGAAAAAAATGTTTCCTTGTCTCTTGGTGGAGTTTTGACTGATAAAAATGTGAAGCCATCAATATATATCTCAGTTTTTGTGCCACAAATAAATGTAACATTTTAATTGTAATAATTTCAAAGGTATGTCTTCTAAACATTCATAAGTGTAAGTTGTTTAAGCCATTGAACAGAAATGTTTCTTCTACTCTCTTTATATTAGTAGACACACACACACACACACACACTTTCAAGTTTTAGAGAGGCATAAAATGTACGGTAGTCATAGGAGATAAAACTTACAATAAGGTTACAAAGAAATTGAACATAAATTTCTGACTGACTAAAGAATACTCCATTTGACATAGTGCATTTGCAACATGATTTTGAGTCTCACTTTGTAAGAATTAAAGCAAGACAAATTTTGCCTATTTCCAAACTACCCACATTGTTAGCTACATTAAACTAGACTGATACAGACTAAGGCATTTTTTCCAGTGTTTCTGTTATCTATATTGTGTGTATGTTCACTTATTTAAATCCTCTTTTATCTGGCAGATCGTAATCTCTTCCAGATCAGGTACACAATTTTCCTTTTCCAGTGCAGGTATGCATTGGACATGTTTGGATTTATAAATAGATGACAGGATATTATCAGAAGTTTTCTTGCTATTAGCTGGCTTGTAATTTTTTTTCATAAATATAAAGAAGGGATACAATAAACACTGGTAGAAAAAATAGCTGATAATCTCTTCCTTTTCCTTCCCTTTTATATTTTAAACATTTCCTTTACAGGAATAAGCCAGGGATCATACCTGGTGTGGGTAAAAAGTACTCAACGTATACAATAACTATTCTGAGTTCTAGGAGAACAAAATCAAGGTACCATGAATCTAATCATATTAAAATGTAAAGTTCTTACGACATTGCCCAGCATATAATAGGTTCTTAATATACATTATATTTATTTATTTACTTATTTCCTAAAGTATGTTAGCATACCTAGCTCTATAATGCACATATAATGTATTTCTCATTTTTAAGGATAATTATGATAATACTATAAATCAATATAGTTTATTTTTGAGATAGTTAATTAAATTTTAACCTTTGAAATGACATGTGAAAATAATCCCTGAATTTTGTGTATGGAAGTTCTAATATCCTTTGTATAAATGAGCCTGAAAGACTTCAAATATATGTCTTAGTAGGACTGTGTATCAAGTTATGTCATTTTTTTCTGGTTAAGATTAAATCTATCTGGAGATTTTCAAATTAATATTCCTGCTACAACTTATTTGATTTAGTATAGTTTTGATGACTATTTAGAAAGTTTTGCATAACATATACACACAAACAAAAATCTCTTCCCTATTATACAGTACATATCATGTTGACTCTTTTGTTTCTTTAATACTGAACGATAAGAGAATTAAATAGCATACACATGGAAATATAGTATAAAAGTTAAAATAATCAATGACATAAGAAGCTCTGACCTCATATTGGCTCCTTTGTTTCTTTAATACTAAATGATAAGAGAATTAAACAGCATGTACATGGCAATATAGAATAAAAGTTAAAATAATCAATGACATAAGAAGCTCTGACCTCATATACTAAAATTTTATGTTATTTACTAATAGCATCATACAGATTTCTCCCTAGGAAAATTAATTTTGTCCTATGTAAGCCGATGACATAAGAGTCACATGATTACATAATGGTCCATTCCAGCAATGTCAACATCTCTGCACATACAGTAACAATTTTCCTGTCTTGGTAACGCCATATGTTGCCCTTGTAATCTCATCTAAAGGAGTGAAATGTAGCAGATAATACATAACAATTAATGCAAATTTTGAACAAAAAAGCACTAACTTTAAGGTAAATCCCATGTTTATTGAACAGAATCAGTTCAATTTTTTGTTTTAATGTAATGGAGAAGAAATACATAAAATGGAGAACAGTGCTTAAAAATTAATATTTATTGATTACCATATTTTTGACAACAGCGTACTAGGTTGCTTTGAATCAGGCCTATTTATGAGCACAATTAAAAAAATCTGTGAAAGATTAACAACAATAAAAAAGCAACAACACCAATAACAAATCCTTAGATGGTAGAGAGGACTTGAATACCAAGATCTCAGACAGGAGAAAAAAAAAAAAAACAGTAAAAAAGTATTTGATATTTAGCATTTCTGTTTCATTGAGTCAGTCATGAGTTTGAAAGTCGAGAAGAAGCTGATCAGAGCATTTTATAGTTTCATGGGCTGAAGGCACAGAAATTTGTAGCTCATGACTCATAAAAGGAGAGGTAACTAGGAATAGGCCCTAGGTTTTCAACTGAGACTCTGAAGGACTACACAATTGGAATAAAATTCAGATAGAATGACTCTCACATGGAATAAAAACCAGCATCAAATCAGCTCCAAACTATTAACTGTGAGGAGTTAAGGTAAAAATAGATAATAAAAACTACTAGAAACATTAAAAAATATTTAATATCGCTAAACATTTTTTAAATAAGTAATTACAATAGAAACTGGAAAATAGTTGGGACTAAGTGATAGTCAACATATGGTCTGTCAAAATTCATGGAATGCTAATAAGAAAGTGCTTAGAGTACAATCTATAGCTTTCAACACATGGTAGAACATCAGAATGGTTGAAAAATACAATAATCTAAGTGTACATCTCAAAATCACAACAATGAAAAATTAAACTAAAAAACAAATAAATGATGATAATAGAGGCAAGAATTAAATAACAGATTGCAAACATAAAATAGAATCCAGAAAATCATAGTTGGTTCTTAGAAAGGAAGAAACACAATTGACAAACTACTGAAGAGACTATCAAGACAAAAAAAAAAAAAAAGGAGGAAAAACTGCACTGTTTAAAAAATTTTTCGGCCAGGCCCAGTGGCTCACGCCTGTAATCCCAGCAATTTGGGAGGCCGAAGCTGTTGGATCACGAGGTCAGAAGATCGAGACCATCCTGGCTAACACGGTGAAACCCCGTCTCTACTAAAAATACAAAAAAATTAGCCGGGCGGGCCGGGCGCGGTGGCTCACGCCTGTAATCCCAGCACTTTGGGAGGCCGAGGCGGGCGGATCACAAGGTCAGGAGATCGAGACCACGGTGAAACCCCGTCTCTACTAAAAATACAAAAAATTAGCCGGGCGCGGTGGCGGGCGCCTGTAGTCCCAGCTACTCAGGAGGCTGAGGCAGGAGAATGGCGTAAACCCAGGAGGCGGAGCTTGCAGTGAGCCGAGATCGCGCCACTGCACTCCAGCCTGGGCGACAGAGCGAGACTCCCTCTCAAAAAACAAACAAACAAACAACAACAAAAAAAAAATTAGCCGGGCGTAGCGGTGTGCGCCTATAGTCCCAGCTACTCAGGAGGCTGAGGCAGGAGTATGGCGTGAATCAAGGAGGCAGAACTTACAGTGAGCTGAGATCGCGCCAGGCCACTGCACTCCAGCCTGGGCGACAGAGCGAGACTCTATCTCAAAAAAAAAAAAAAGAAAAAAAGAAAAAAAGAAAAATTTTTTCAAGTATAAAAATGTACAAATTGGGTTTTTTACTATTGATATCTATTAAGCAGCTCTGAATATAAAGGTACAACCATGAAATAAAATGTTCTTCAACTGCCAAAAAAGTTATGAAATAGTGAAAAATATGCCACTCAATTCAGGAACAAATTGGCAATGATCTTTTGTATTCAATATTGTGCTGGAGTTTGTAATTGGTGCAACAGGATAAGAAAAACAAAGATGAAAATCTGCCAGTTATTAAGCTCTTCTTCTTCTTCTTCTTCTTTTTTTTTCTTTAAGTAGTAACCCTTTATCTATACTTCATTCTGTGATTCTGGGTTTGGGAGTAGGAAAACCACATTTCTAACTTGCCAGTCAGCTTCCTATAGGTTGTGCCAGTAAGAGAACCTATAAAGACAATGCAAGACTGAAGGAATGCACAGGAACTTATATTCAGTTGCTTTCTACAAGCTTCTTGACTGCTTTTCTTACTCTAAGTATTAGACTTTAAATGATTCTTCATTCCAGGAACAACATTTATTACTGATTCCAGTATACAACTCATTTACAACTTTAAGTCCCAGACTAATTGTGCCCCACATCAGAGACATAAGCAGCAAATGCAGCAAGTTCTGCTTTTCAGATATCTAGATCGATCTCAGCCCAATAGAGCACTCCTATGAACTTAGAGATACTAGAACCAGCTGAGCTGGGCCCACTCTGCAGAAACAGTTCCATGCAGCCTGTCTTCTAAGTTTTATAAATTCCACTTTACTCCCCTGGCTGTAGGTGCAGTAGGGTGAGGGTAGCTGCTGCTTCTCATTAGCTACCTATATAATACCTTAGTTTTCTTTTCTTTTCAGTTACTTATGTAACAACTTTATATGTAATTAAAATGTATTAAGTTTTCTTTGTTCAAATAAGCGGTGCAGGTTCTGTATCTTCATTAGTCCCTGAGCTATTTAGAAATATTAAAACTAAATAAATAAAACATCAATATTCACAATGTTCATGAGTTTGTGCATAAAAATCCAAAATGATCTGCAATCTCACTATAAGAATTAATGCGTATTCACGTATCAGTAAAGTTGCTGGATACAAAGTTAAAATACAAAAATCAAAACTTTAAAAACATATAAATAAAACATCAAATACTTTGGAATAAATCTGAAAAAAGTGCTTATTTCTGTTACACAGGGAAAATTATTAAGATACAACTTAGAAACTTTAAGTAAAGGAAAGGTTATACCACATTCATGGATTGGAGCATTGTAATAATAGTTATGTGTTATTGCCTCTTCTTTAAAATTGGGTTTGAGTTTTAGGATTTTATGAGGCTTTAAACCATATGGGTTGTGAGTGATGGGTAGGTGTTAGATTCAGTTCTTGCTTATCCATTCATGCATATAGCTTATGTGAAACATTGACCAATGCCCAAGTCCACATACTCCATTCATGCCTGGAAGCTCTGTGGTTCTTTATTGTGTAGTTCACTAAGCAGTCAATCATGCTGCAACTTTGTCTAGTTATTTTCAGGCAGTAATACATGGAATCAGAATACTGATGCCCTCTCCTTTGTTGATCCAGAGACATCTTGTTTTTCGCTTGTTTGTTTGTTTGTTTTTGAGTTTGACAAATTTATTGGTACTTTAGTAAAGACATTCATCTCAGTCATTGCTCTCTCCCAGCTTGACCTTAGGTTAATATTTCATTTGGGTCAAGAAAATAATATGTAGGAGAGGTATGTTATTTTAACAAACAGGAAAATGGACAAAAAATGGATAGTTTGCCTACATTAAAGTAAGTGAAATTCATGTATCTTGATATAATTAAATCATGTAAGAACAAAGAGTTCTATATACATTTCCATCGTTTTACTTGGGCTTATTCTAATCTTAAATGCTAGTGAACAAAATGTTAGGAATATACACAGGCTGCTTCTCTGGAGTTATTACCAACTAAAAGACCTCAGCAAGCAGTTACCACCAATAAAACAATCTGAAGCTGCCTCCAAATATAATATTGTAGGAGTTTTTAAGGAAATTTTTATACTGTATGCTTCTTTTGTCTGTGACTATGCTATTAAAGATGTGTTTAACTGTTACATTTAAAATAAAGTTCATATACAACACAAAAATACAAAACAAACATGCTACAATACAGAAATCTAGCAAAGTACATGTGGTGAGATTCCAAAAAATGTTGAAGATGCATTTTCTTTCCTTTAATTTCAGTATCTAAAATGTGCTTTTTCAGAGGCCATTGGTCAATATATACACATTTAAAATAAACTATACAATTTTACTAGTAAGAAAGCCGATAGTTAAGTTCAATTCAAATTGGAGTTCACAGGTTAGTAATTTAAATCCTTAGACAAGGTTACGGAAAGTGCATCTTCTTGTTTTCCATCTTCATACAATGTTATTATTATTATTTTTTTGGTGTTTATACCTTTTAAAAACTAAAAACAGCCAAATAGTTAAGCAATATGTACATTTAAATTTTTGGTGGTGGTTTGTGTTTTAAAAGAAACAGCTTCCTTATGATTTGTCAAGTTCTGGTGGAAATGCTTACAGGAACTAGCTAATAAACAAAAAACAAGAGAAGCACATTCAAAATACTGATTTACTTTGGTAGCAAATGGTTTTTCTTTGAAGACTAATGAAGATAGACAAGACCCATTAAGGTGAAGTGGGCTATTTCAAATATTCAACAGTTTACATTTAAAAAAAAAATTCTTTTAAGTACTAAGCATCTGTATCCACTGATAGCAATGCAATACCTAGTTTATGATGACTTGAAACAAAACAAATGCCCACAAGGAAAAAAGCTGTATTTTATCTAAATTTACTTTCAGTGAATAGTTCAGTAACATCTTCCTCCCAATACAATACTCCCTCTCTCTTTAAGGGTGTTCCTGGGAGCCAGACAAGTTTAGGTAATAAGTGAGTTAAGAGAGTAACCGCTTGAAGTTTTAAATAGACAATAACTTTTTGCTTCCCTCTTAATGTGCTAATAGTTGTGTCTAAAAAAAATATGCAATTCTTAAAAAGGTACCATTTCTGATTTCTTTATTATCTGTAACCTTTGGAAACTAATCACATGAAACTACAAAATTAGCAAATGTCTTGAAATCTGTATATAAAACACAAATTACCTCTAATTTCAAACTCTCATTTATTAGTGTACCACTCAATCTTTTAAAAAAATGAAAAAGAAAAAAAAAAAAGCGGCTCCCAGATAGTCTTATACCATTCTTTAAAAAAGGAAACTGTTCCTTTTAACTTTACATGCACCCCACACCCCAATTTCAAAACATCATTTAATTGTCTCGGTCATGGACATTTCCAAGATGAGATTTTATGTTTCGCTCCCACAGCTTCTGGTTATCAGAAAACCCATGTTTTCCTTTATTGAAGGAGTTTGGTCCAGCTGATGTTGGTGTATCCCTTCCAATATTCTTCATCCTCATCTTTGCTTCTGGAGGGATTTCCTCTGGTTCACTATCTTCATCTTCATTAAAAGCTGCTGCTACTATGGCAAATCCAAACTTGGAGATCTTTGTAGGCTTTGTTGGGAAGTTGGCAGCTGCTTCTTCAGCTGATTGCTTCTCAGCGCTGCGACTGGAACTTTCCCCTCCATTACTGGAAGAAACAGTCTTAGTTTTCACAGGTTTTTTTGCTTCTTCTTCAGGTCCTCCGGCAGCTCCAGCTCGCTGCGGCTTTTCAGGCTTCTCCTCTCCCGCCTTCCCCTCTCCCGCCTTCCGGTCCGCCATTTTCGCTTGTTTGTTTTTTCACTTGTTTGTTTTTTCCTCTCAGTACCCTAACCCGGAAAAATTTCTTTTAAACTGTGAGAGGCAATCTTTCTCCCCTCAAAGCAGTCTGCCTAATCTAGAAATACTCTTTTTTGTATTTTTTTCACATATTCTTTTCAACACCGTAAGATATACTTCCTGTCAAAAAAAAGTCTCCCTAGGACAAGGAAGTTCAGAATCTACTACCTGTTAGAAGGTGGCCAAGAAATTTGGAAAAATGCAAGAGTAAGAAAAAAAGTTGCAATAAAAACTATTATAAAAATACACACAGATTGAGAGTTTTATGATTACTTTTAAAGTTTTTGAGAGTTAAAACATACTTTTATTTTTAATCTCCCTGAGATATCTTGTGCATGAAAATAAAAGATTGTTAGGTTACTGTGAGCAATGCAGTTCACACATCTATTCTAATTGTAAGAATCCTTGGTTTCATTTCTACCAAAACATTCAAAGGGACAAAGATCTTTAAATAAATACAGTTTGAAAGGTTTTCTTGTCTCAAATTCAGAAACTTCTTATAAAAGAACTAAAATGCCTAAATATTTTATTATATCTGTGATTAAAGAGAATTTTATTTATTCTGGATGTCTAGAATGAGACTGTGTGGAAGTCATTCCAAGATTTTTGCCACAGAGATAAAGCAAAAGGTAATGAAAGGAGTACAGATAATTAAAATAAATACAAATGTATTAAACACAGAGGCTATGGCTCAACGAAATATTCATGATTTGTTTACAATATAATTAGCATATCATAATAGTCATTATTTAATAAATTACTTCTTTTCTTAAACAAATTTACTTTAGTTGATGTACTTCAGCGTTTTTCTTACTTCACTATTAAGAGAATGAGATTTTCTAACTGACTTTTGAAAAAGAAAACATAAAAAAGAGAAACAAAAACCAGTACTGGTCAGCTAGGGAAAGAATGTCAATCTTAGGATAATACTGTTTTGTTTTGCTTTTTTTCTTTTAAGCCTCACAAGAAGTCAAAATAAAAACTCATACGGAAATCAGATTTTTCCTTATATCTCCTAATGAGCTGACCGATAAACACCCTGTCTACCCTCTAGACAAAAAATATCTGTTTGAGAAGTTCCTGGCAATATAACAATCATAGGCATATGTTTTTATGTATTTAAGGAAAATATAGAATTTATTTCTTGATAAATCCTTTTGTTCTCTTTTGTTCCTTCAGCAAGAAAAGGCTAAAGAGTACTATTTTTTTGGCCACCTCTTAATTGACCAATAGTTTTTTTTTTTTTTTTTTTTTTTTCATCAGTACCACCATAAAAAAGATAGATAAGAATATACGACATCCGGACTACATAAGAAATGAAATAAAAAGGTCATGTATCCTAGGACATTTCTTATTGGATATTGTTCAAAGATAAACAGAGATTATACTGTAATTTCTCTAGATTAGTGTTAAAACTAGATATTATTAATAACCAACATTCCTGAAAAGTATTTTCTTAAGCCTGTTAAAAACTAAAGACTTAAATAAAACTTCATATAGGTTTTTTGTTAAAAAGCTGTTATTTATTTTCTGAGTTTATGTTCATTCAAACATTAAACACGTATTTGCTGACTATTTACTATATCGAAGCACTTGGTGCATTTTGTGAGTAGAGCAGTCATGGATTCTGCTCCCATGGAGCTTACACTTTACTGAAGAAAATAACAAAATCAAATAAGGAAGTAAATAAATATATAAATATAATTGTGATACAATGATGGAAACAGAATTGTTATGATGACAGAGAATAATAGAGAACATATTTGTGACTGTCAGGGCAATATTTTTCAGGCAATTCTTTCAAATCTGATGAAACAGATTTGAAAGACCCAGCTATAGGTTAATAGTGGTGAGGACAGACAGTATGTCATGGGAAAGCACAGACTTTGTAAAGGTCCTAAATTGTGTTTTTTAAGTGTATCTGGAAAATGATGGACAAGGGGAATAATGACGAGATGGGGATTATAGAGACTAGCAGGGATTTATGCTACAATTTTATTCACTATTGCATTGGCATACCTTCAGTTCTATCTTTATGTTGATGGTCACCAAATCCATATAGAGCCAGCCCAGATTTTGTGAAAGGCCTCTGATACAGAAATACTATATTAGGAGCATATATGTGTTATTTAAAGCCACAAGACTGGGAGAGAGGGCTAAATAATGAAAGACTGAGTGTAGAAAGAGAAGAGCCTTTAGGTCTGTCAAATTTATTGAACTGGAAGATAAGAAGGAACTGGCAAAAGATACCAAGAAGAAGCAAACAGATAGGTATGAGGGAAATCAGCAGAGGATGGTGACCCAGAAACCAACTGAAAAATGTCCATCAAGAATAAGAATGTGATCAAATATGTGAAATTGTGATGAATGTTTAATTAGAAGAAAACATTTATTCTTTTAAAAAAATAAAATGAAAGTTATTTATGATCATGATGAAATATTTTTGCATAAACACAAAGGGAAAAATTGTAGTCAATTATTCATGTGTGTGTTTTTTACTCACAATTTTTGTTGACCAGTTTGTGTGTGTGTGTGAGTGTACATGTGCCCATGTGTATTCTGTTAAGGCATTGTGTTTTAAAGGATAGCAGAAGAATTTATCAATAAGTATAGGGGGATGGGCTCAAGAGAACAATAATTTTGAAGACAGAAGTAACATGTATTCTCCTTTGATGACGTATTAGAGAGAGAAAGACTGTTTATATAGGGACAGAAGAGAATGATATGACTTAAAGATATTCTAGACAGTAGAAGGATAGGAAGAGATCATTTAATACGTATGAATTATTTTTAAAATGGCAAATAAAAACTTTGTAAGCTACTATTTCTATACTATATTCACTTTCAAGATTAAGATTGAATGTTCATTGAATTATCATTATTGTAATATAATTAACCAAGAAAAGTTCAGTCTAATAGTAGCAAAAGTAGTGATAACAGCAGCCACAATAGTAGTAGATTTGATTCCTAAATAATAAGGAATTTGATGGTGGATACTTTTCAATCTCATGTTTAATTAAGTAATACGTGTGCATCTTTAGAACAAGAACAGGAAATTTGCCACTCAAATACTCTCTGCTGATATACATGTAGGATTCCCAGTACAGTGAGAGAGTGGCAGAAAGTTGGATTAACTGATATCTTAAGATGCCTTTCTCTTATAAAATAATACTATGTCAAAAAATAAATAGAGCATTTGCAGGTTCTTAATGAAAAAATGAAAGTTCGAAGTAAATTTTATGCTAATTGAAGGGAGTTCAGATATTTATACATAAATACTGAGAACTCTAGAATAAAATGTAATTAAATTATTGCTTTTAAGATTTAAAAAATTATATATTTGAAAACTTTAAATATATGTATATGTTGTATCTAGTTTTAGTAAATAAACTGCATGTAACTAATATACCAGAATCTTCATATTATATTATTAATGCATTTACATTTTCCTCAACATGGGCATAAACAATTTATTAAACACTAACAGTTTTCCAACCAACTTTTGGTTTTTCCTAGTCGGGGGAACAGAAAACAACAATAAGAATAACTGATATGTTTGTCAGTTGAAAATTTAAAAATGTTTCGAACATAAACTAGTTTATTCGATGCTTTCAGAAACTTTGGATTATTTGTTTCTTGTACCCATTTTACAGATGACAAGAAGCAGCAGCAAAAAGAGTGAGTACGCAAGTCTGCACAGTTAGTAAGTGACAAAGCGGAAGTGCCAAACCTGGACATGGGAATCCAGATTCTGTGTGTTTTCTATTCTTGCATATATAGTAAAAGTTTTCTGAAAAGTCAATTTAGAAACTAAACAAGATTTGTAAACTATGGCATCATAATGCTAGCACAGAGATCAGTGATAAAGTCAGTTTCAACTGTTAGCTGCCAACTTTGAACTTAATTATGCCTCTCAATGGAATAATGAAGAGTGGAAAGAGGTGGCACAGCAGTAGTCTTTCTTTGACAAAACAGTTTTTTTTTTTCAAAAAAAATGACTGAACCTAATAGAAAACTGTAACATATCCCCAAAGTACATAAGTATTTAATTATAAGTCTAAGAATAACTCTTATTTTTGGCCTAGTATTTTTGAAACTGGGGCATATGGTGAACTTAAAATTTTTCCAATATCTTTATGTTAACCTACTTTTATTAAAACATTTTAGAATCATTTCCTAAATATTTAGTGTTCTTTGTCTAAATACAAAAAAGATGGAACATCTGATACATGTAGTAGCAATAGCAATACTTGTTTTGATTTTAATGATATATGCTGTTGAAGGATGATTTATTTCCTTTAAGTCATATAATAAAAACTATTTGATTATGTTATAATCAATGCAGTTCTAAGCAGTTCTAAACTTGGGAGATATAAAGGAAGTAAAAGGAATGGTTCCTGATTTAAATGATTTTACTATGTAATTGAGAAGGTAAAATACTTTATATATAATTTTAAAAATGAGAAGACTGTTTATAATTAAATTGTAACATGACATATCAGAGGCTTAAGGGCAATAGGAAATAAGAGGCAAGAGAATGAGAGCAATCTCGGAAGTCAATGCTAGCTGAGGGCAAGGGACATGACCTTGACTACTTCTGTATAACCAAAGTAGATTTACACAGGATTAAATGTTAAATCAGCTCTGTTTGTCTCTCTCTAGATAAGGTGCCACCATGAGCACAGCCAGATGTACAGTTACTTTTCCCAACACTTAACTGCATTGACAAGCCCTGGTTACTATTACAACAAACATTTGAAGATAATTTATATTTTTGAAGATAATTTATATTTTTGAGGACTATAACTATAAAAGTTAATAAAATATTAGTAATAACTGAACAATTGGAAATTGACATCTGCCTACTGTAAGCAAAGGATAAACTATATATAAATATGTAATCAATAAATAACAATATTACAAATGTTTGAAATCAAGGGCCAAATATTTTCAAACTGCCTTATTCAAACATTCAAAAGACACATCGTAATGTATATTCATAAACATCTGTAATGTGAGTTTTAAAAAATGTCTCAGGTGTGTGATCATTGAACCAAGGATTTTAAAAACGTCTCAGGTATGTGATCATTAGACCAAAAATTGGATAATCCATATTTGGAGGTAGACAATCTGAGTGACAATGGTAAGTCACTTAGCCTATCTGAATATTTTTCTTATGAAATGATATTACTGACACATACAGTTGAGATGCCAAAACACCTTTGCTAATGAACACATCATAGAGAGCATTTGTGAGTCGGCTGAAGTTTTTAATACACATGTGATATGCCCTGAGCCAATGTTAGTGGTCCCTCTTCCTTATTTGTACTGCAGATTTCTTCTTAATTATAACAACAAATCTATATTTGGCATTTAATGTGTGTTAGTCTGAGAGTTTCATGTATCTTACATTAGTCATCTGTTATTATCCTCGTGTTTCATATTATTATTTTCATTCTACACAGAAGGAAAGTGGTCCACAAAGCAATTGGGTAGTTTTGCAAGATTACACAGATAGTATGGACCAGAGACAGGTAGTGTGTGACAAAAATATGATTTAATCCCAGCCTCTCTGATTCTACAACTTGAACACAGAATCATTGTGCCATAGTGCCTCTCAGGATTTTTCACCTGTAATACAATGGCTTTATTTTTATCAAGTTAAGTATGAACAAATTTTTTAAAGTGGAATTGGATAACATTTAAGATTAAACTATTTTGAAAAATTTTGGGGTAATTTTAGTTTTTTTAATATAAGGATTTTCAAGTTAAAAAGTTTATAAATTATCGTTTCAGTACCTAAAACTCAAATAACAAAATGAATACTGGCAGAGCTAACTAATCATTTCTGACCCACTTTATGTTGGTCTAGAAGTAACACACATTTATAACATTGAGCATATCCTTGCCAATGCAAATAAATACAACTCTGACTCTCGGCCGGGCGCGGTGGCTCAAGCCTGTAATCCCAGCACTTCGGGAGGCCGAGACGGGTGGATCACAAGGTCAGGAGATTGAGACCATCCTGGCTAACCTGGTGAAACCCCGTCTCTACTAAAAAATACAAAAAACTAGCGGGGCGAGGTGGCGGGCGCCTGTAATCCCAGCTACTCGGAGGCTGAGGCAGGAGAATGGCGTAAACCCGGGAGGCGGAGCTTGCAGTGAGCCGAGATCCGGCCACTGCACTCCAGCCTGGGCGACAGGGCGAGACTCCATCTCAAAACAAACAAACAAACAAACAAACAAAAAACAACTCTGACTCTCATAGATTATTTGTTTCTGTTTTGCTAAAAAAAACAAACATAATGTATGCAATCTGCTTACGTCATCTAACATGGTTACCCTTAAGAATTAATAGATTTAGATCTAAATTTATTTTATCAGATTATTTTATTTAGACATATATCTATAAATATTAACTATTATTTATATATTAATATACTATTTCTTGATCTATACACATGTATGAAAGTATATACCAAAGGTATTATATTATGCATCTTTCCTTTCCAAGGGGCATCTTTTTTCTTCCGTAATCACAATTCATTGAACCTTTTCCATGCTTTTCAAATTCCATTACAACTCACAAACAACATTATCAGTTTAAGTGTACCTTCCTTCACTGTTATTCATGCTCTCATATGAGTATTTTGTAGGCATATATTTTTGACATATCTATAAACATATAGGAACAAATATGTTAATATACACATACTAATTTATTGTTATTTGCCTTTTAAAAATATACAATATACAAAATTGTTTTTATATAATTTTTTTCTAAGTTAATATCTCATGAATAACCCTTGAAGTCAACTGGTATATTTTATACTACTTTTCTTTTAGTTTCATAATATCCGAATGTGTAGATGTACCATTATTCTCTGATCATTTCTTTATCAATGGATTTACTGGAATACGACAGATACAGTGCTGTGATAAAGTGATAAACATAATTATATTCTCAGCCATTTGTATTTTTTGAAGTTCTTTGTGATAGATTCCCAGGGATAGGACTACAGGGAAGAAGGACGGGGATGTGCATTTTATTTTAAGCGACATTGACAGATTGCTTTCCAGAAATGCAACAGCAGTTCACCTATCCACTAGCAATGTATGAGAGTTCACTTGCATCTGATGTGCCATTAGGAACAGGAAATTTTTACTTTAATTTTCTTATGTCATGAATTTTTCTAGGATCTGCCAAGATTTGTATTTTCTCTCATTAGTCCTGTCTGGAATTAGATGACCACTTCAACACACAGACTTAGGTATTTCATGAGCTCTGAGGAATTTCATCTGTTATTTCCTTAACATATCCCTCTCCTTTTATCTGTTTTCTTGTCTCCTGATATAATTTTTATCAAGTTCATGCCAAGTCCTTGGGTTTATCACTTACTTCTTCAAGCCTCACGGTTCTTATATTTTTTCTCTTTTTCTATGAATTTAAATATTTTTACCACTTGTTTTTTCAGTCTGCTAATTTGAGTCTTGTTAGATACTATTTTCCTTTTAGGATGGAGACACTTTTTAAAAAAAATTCTAGTGAAACTTTATGAACTTTAAAACTTATGAATGTTTTTAATTTATTTATTCAAGTTATCACTTAGAGGAAGCTAATTTTTTTTTTTGTTGTTGTTGTTTTTTGTTTTTTTGAGACGGAGTCTCACGCTGTTGCCCAGGCTGGAGTGCAGTGGCGCGATCTCGGCTCACTGCAAGCTCCGCCTCGCGGGTTCCCGCCATTCTCCTGCCTCAGCCTCCTGAGTAGCTGGGACTACAGGCGCCCGCCACCGCACCCGGCTAATTTTTTGTATTTTTAGTAGAGACGGGGTTTCACTGTGGTCTCGATCTCCTGACCTTGTGATCCGCCCGCCTCGGCCTCCCAAAGTGCTGGGATTACAGGCTTGAGCCACCGCGCCCGGCCAGAGGAAGCTAATTATCCTGAATTCTTGTCTTTGATTGCAGGATTCTCTTCTGTTGTTTACTTATTTTTTTTGGTCATACTTTTTTTTGTCATGTTTGTTTCTGATCTTGATTTTTCTTTATAGAAATAAATGTATTAGGTAAAATTAATGTAGCATGTATATTTGTTCCTTTCACGTTCCAAACCAAACTGGGGTCCAAAAGGATTTGGTGGACAGGTGGCAGGTAGCTGAAAGATCACTCGAGGGACTGCAGGCAGGTGAGACATGGCTCTTTTCTTCTATCTCCCCTCTACAGAGTCAGCAGTGCAGTTATATTACAGACAATAGTGGCTCAAAGCCAGGTATGAGCTCTCACAAACAGGTTACATTAAATGGCTACAAAATGCACCAAGTTGTGCACCTGCACTCCGAACCCGCTGTGTCATGGTGTACCAGATGTCTGACTCAGCCTACTCCTGACTGAAACACAGCCATTTTCTCTACAGTTCCTAGTCTCAACCCTGTCATCTCTTGTCCCAAACACAGGTAACAACACTCCTAAATTTGTTGTTTATCATTTGCATGCATCATTAGATCATTTTATTAAATAGTTACCCACAAACAGTATGTGTTCTAATTTTGCCTGTTTTTTCATCACATACATGTGTGTTGATGTGTTCTTGCATTAGTGTATGTATTATAATGTACACATATCATTGTCAACTTTATTTTTGGAAGTTGAGACGTATACACATTGATGCATATAATTCTACTTACAACAATTTTAATGCTTTCACCAGTCTTCACCACAATATCCAACAAATGTAGACTGCTTCAAATGTTTTGATAATACAGTTTTGTAATGAACATTTTCTATACGTTTCTTTGAGTGCATCTATGAGAGTTTCTCCAGTGTGTTGTATCTAGAAGGGCAGTTATTGGATTACCGATTTCGTACATAAAATCTTTACTAGATATCGCCAGGCAAATTTCTCTCTAAAGTAATGCTATCAAACTACACATCAACCAGCAATGTATGAGAATGCCTACTGTTCCACTTCACTGCCAGCTCTCCTTGTTTCCAGACTAATTTATGCATATACACATACATTGATACATATACGCCTAAGGAATATATATGGATATATACACATACACGTATATGTCTTGTGTGTGTATGAATATATATCTCTGTTATATTATTAGCTTTTTATTAGTTTTTGCCTTAGTTTTCTTCAATGCTTTTAAAATCCATGACTTTCTTTTTTGAATCTTCCCCTTATAAACGAAGTTTATACACTATGAAAATTGATATTTTAACATATTGCTGTGAGTAATGTTATATTACTCCTTTACTCTTCATACTTACAACTTTGGATCCCCTAGATTAAATCATGGCCAATCCTGCTCATTTTACAACAGTGGCTTTTATTTCCATTTTTGCTACCAGACCTTCCAGCTCTTGATAATTACAATTTTTTAAACCAAATTCAATTGTTTATTTAAAATATTTATCATGTTTTATCTTTTATAGTATGTATTTTTAATAAGAATTTTTTAAATGTTTAAATTCTCTGAACTCTGAAGATCAAGAGTCTATTCTTGTGAATGTAAATTCACAGGAGTTCAGGATTGCCTGCCAGGGGGCCTCAGAAAAAAATCCAGACACAGTGTAAGATGTATTTGTAAAGTATTGCAGCAGGAAGTTTTTCAGTTTTTTATGACAGTACCTGGAGAAGGTCTCTTTACTCTCCAGTCTCCTGAATTTCTCCTTATCTTGGTTTGGGATGGGCTGAGGTCATTCATTCTGATTTTTGAGACTAAGGAGACTTGCCATACCCTTCATTTTTCTACTTATCTTCTTTTCTCGGACCAGGGATCTGTGTGAGACAGGTGTGCTCTAAGTCATGTTATTATACTTGTCTTGGAAATGCCCCAGGCTGAGTGCAAGGCTCTTGTTTTATATAGAGTAAAGCTAGACAAATAACAACAACCTAGGTGACTCTCTCCATATCGTATTAATGTACTGGAATTGGTGACTTGAACCAGAGGCCTTGAGTGGGTTACACTGCCATCATCATAGAACACTCCATTAAGTTTCATTTTATTGTGATATATTAGATGTGTAAGAATAGTTTTACAAATTGTGTGAATTGTGGCATGATATATTAATTGAATTGTTTCTATCTTTATTATCATAAAAGATAGTATGGTAGGCATGAAAACGGAAATTTGTAGTTCTTTAAGAAACTATACAGAATATAATATCATCGTAAAAATATCTTGTTCATTTTTTCTGAGAATTGAGAGATCACGGTATATGACACATACCTGTATTATTTGAACTTAACTGAGTAGAAAAAATTCAGGTTAACCCAAATCTGCACAAGCTCATACCAGTACAGCATATCTTTTAAAGCCCTTGAGTTTAAATGCTGACTCTGAGTCTCATTACTTTGATAACTTAAAATAGCATTCAGGAGCCTAGTATACTGTATGTAAAATGAGGATAATCATACTTGCCTCATCAAAGGCACTATATTTATTACATAGCAAAATATAGAGCACGGTGTCTGGCCCATGCTAAGAACTCAATGGATGAGAGCTAAGTCAACCTTATATAAGCAATAAACATTTAAACTTGCAATGTATTTTCCAAATGTAAGAATTGTAATTTGAAAAAAAAAAAAAAAAAACCTGTGATTTAATGCAGAGCATTTTAACAGCCTAAAGTAAATAGATGTTATTCTCCCCCTCACTTGTGATACTGTGTGCAAAGGAGTAAGATATAAAGAAGTATACTCAGGATTCTCTCATATGCAATTCTTCTGAAATGAAAACATAATAGGCATGTGGGGTAGATGATGATAAACTGATTTAACTTGCTAACAAGTATTGGCTGATTACTAGAGGTGAAGACCTTACAAGGAGAGGCTAAGAGTTAAAATAATCAAATCAGGACTTCTTTTCATATCATCAGCAGCATATTGGACATGGAAAAGAAAAATCCAAGGGACGTAACTGCTGTAGTATAAGAGGAATTAGAGAAATAAAATTGTTAACAGTAAGTTGTTGAAAGAAAACTCTCACAAATATGGCTTCACCTCCATATACTTCATGCATTAATTAGTTTTTTATATCTGTGTTATAGAAAGAGTTTTTGCTATTTAATTATTATGAAACTTTGATGTGTTCATAAAAACTATTGAAAAAACCACTTTCTCTGTATTATGCACCTTGTTATGTTTATGTTATGCAATATGATACTCTACTGAATAAAAGTTAATACTTTACAGATCATTTAGTATACCATCTGGGCTTCAAAAAATGACAACATTTTTGCCTGAATTTTAATGGGAAATAATACGAACTTTTGAAAACATATCTGGAGAATTCAAACTGATACAAGAGTAAGTAAATAATCGTGTATAGAAAATTTGTGCTATAAAAGGGAGAATTAACTCTAACCTTCTCCAATTTAGTTGCCTACTTTTCTTCACTTCTCCTTTTTAAAATATAGGTAACCTTTAAACTTTGACTTTCCCGTAAATAAAAATGATTATTATTTCAGTACTAACACTCATTCTATGTTTTAAAAGGTGCACATTGAGAAATGCTGTTTAAAATTTTATTTAAAAATTATTTTATCATACTTCAAAAATGAAAATTTTATTCAATTAAATTTAAGAAATCAATATTGAATACTTTTTATATGAATTAAAAATGCTTTATTTCTCAATTTCATATTGCAATGTACCTGATGGTGGAAAGGTCAAGGTATTTAGAATAATATATGGAGAAATCATAAAAATAATAACATTTTAAACACAGAAACTGAAATGTTCAAATAAATGAGGCAAAACGAGAAACAATGAATGCTGGCCACGCACAGTAGCTCATACCTGTAATCCCATCACTTTGAAAGGCCGAGGCAGGTGGATCTCTTGAGCATAGGAGGTCGAGACCAGCCTGGGCAACACGGTGAAAAACCGTCTCTACTAAAATATTCTAGCATACCTTAGGAAATAAAATGTTAATAAATAATGTATTTTAGGAAAAATAAAATTCAGAGAAGTCTATCTACTTATTTTTTGTAACTCAGAAAAGTTTATTGATATCTATTATTATTATTATTATTAATTTATTTATTTTTTGAGATGGTGTCTTGCTGTGTCCCCAGACTGGAGTGCAGTAGCATGATCTTGGCTCACTGCAACTTCCAACTCCTGAGTTCAAGCGATTCTCCTGCCTCAGCCTCCCGAGTAGTTGGGACTACAGGCATGCACCACCATTGATATCCATTATTAATGGCAGAGGACATTGGTTGAGATTTCATAACACTTGTATGCCAAGGGGATTTATTTTAATGACCATGTAACTATATAAATATTTAATAATTATATAAATTATAGTCCTGTAAATCTAAGTGGATCAAAAACTTAAAAATACCAACATGGAATATGTATACGTATGTAACAAACCTGCGCATTGTGCACGTGTACCCTAGAACATAAAGTATAATTTTAAAAAATACCAAATAAATGACATTTTCTTATGTTTAAGAAAGAATAATAATTATTAATATAATACTCTTAATATAAGTCTTTCTCATACATTAAAAAAAAATGTTGGCTAGGTTTTATCCAAAACAGTTGGAATTTCATTTCTGCTAAGTGGTCCTACAGGAAAACTAAAGGGAAGAAATCAATTACCTCCATATGGAAGGAACTTAAATTTTTAAATAGAGTACTATATTCTACTCAGTCACTTATTCTGTCACTCTTTTGCTTCATTGCTTTCTTATTGTAACTCTCTTCTCTTTCCAACACATACATACTTATACACACAAACTCACACTTTCACATTTCCCAAAATATAATTAATGATAACAAGCATTTAATACATATTGCGTATATCCTAGGTATTGTCCAGCGGTTTCATTAACGGAAAAGTGTGAAAGACTGTATTGTAAATTTTACTTTTCAAACAGCCCACAGAATAAACTTTAAGAACAAGGCACTTAGCCCTACTGAATTTTGATAGACATATGGCTATATCTATGAAAACTGGAAACAAGTTGAAGATTGAAGAAAAATCTTGAGCCATTTATCAATAACAACAAAGAAGAAAAGGAAAATAATATAATAATTAGCATACCATTGTCATATATCTCAATATTATTTTCTGTTTAATTCTCTATAAGCAATAATTTTTACTTTCTTGAAATAGATATTATTAGTACTCTATTAGCACTTAATATTATATTCCCTACTGATAGTAAGACATAGGTCACAGACTTAAACTTCTACAACTTTAATTCTTCAAAAAGATTCATCATCTCTTTTGTAAGCAAGCTGTTATCTGCTGAAAAATTCAGAGTGTACACAGGGGGAACAACACTTTTATTTCATTTGTAACAATTATTCTTTTGAAGTAAACATACTTCTTCCTTTACTGCTTATGTTGTATTGAATAATAACATACATATAGAAAAGTATACAAGTCATGATTTTTACAGGGAACACATCCATGTAACCAGCACGCTGATCAAAATATAGAACACTGCAGCATCCCAGAAGACTCCCAGCTCCCAGGATCCATTCAGTCACTGAGCACTCAAATGTACTTACTTTTATAACTTCTTTACCAAAGATTCATTTTGTCAGTTTTTAAGAGTCATATCAATGAAGTCACACAGTACACACAATTTTGCCTTTGTGTCCTTTTGCTCAACTTTATGTGAATGAGAACCATTCATTTCATGTATTATATTTGTGACTGTGTGCATATTAATTCTTCCTGAACTAAAGTAAAAGTGTTAATTGAGTGTTAATCATACTAGTTTAAGTCCTGTCGAGGATACTATATATCAGAGTAAGGGATTTTCTTTCTATTCCTTTTAAGTCAAACATTTATTTTAACTATCAATGGATCTGAAATACTGTAAAAAGTTTATTCTTCATATATTGTGATGATGATACATTTTTCCTTATTTCTCTTTATATGGTAGATTAAACTGATTTTTTCTTTATATTTAACTTTACTTGCATTCATAGAATAAATGAATATATTTATTCATTTATTTTTAATCTTTTTAAATATATTATTGAACCTACTTTTCAATTTTTTGTTTTTTTTTTTAAGAATTTACAACTATTTGCATGAGAAGGATTATGTGTATTTTTTCCCTTGTTATATTATTGCCAGTTTTGCTGGCCTCTGACTTGAGAACACTTCCTTCCTTTTCTGAAAAAGTTCATGTAAAATTGTTATTCTTTCTTTCATAATTAGAAATAATTTATTAGAGAAGCAAGTTAACCTGAATTTTTATTTGTTTGTGGGAATAATGTACATGTAGGTTAATTTTCTCAAATACATACAGAAGGCTTGGAACTACTTTTTCTGGTATTAATTTTGGTAAGTTGTGTTTTTTAAAGAATTTATGTTTTTCCTCAAAATATTCCAAATTATGTACATATAGTAATTCATCATATATTCTCATTTATTATATGTTCATTCTATAATTATGTCTCCTCTTTTGCGCCAAATATTAGCAACTGCATACTCTTATTTTTGTCTGTATAATTTCTTGATTATACACTTAATTTTTATGTGTATAATTGCTTGATTATTGATGATTCCAAATAAATGACTATGTTTTCAATTACTGACATGCATTATTCATGATTTCTTCTTTTCTAATCTATACGTTTTAAGTTATAAATGTCCCTCTAAAAATGTATTTAGCTGTAATCCACTAGTACATTGGTACATTACATATTGATTTTTACTTGACCCAAGAATTCACATATAACAATATTAACCTTAAATGTAAATGGGCTAAATGCCCCAATTAAAAGACACAGACTGGCAAATTGGATAGAGTCAAGACCCATCAGTGTGCTGTATTCAGGAGACCCATCTCACATGCTAAGACACATATAGGCTCAAAATAAAAGGATGGAGGAACATTTACCAAGCAAATGGAAAGAAAAAAAGAAAAAGAAAAAAGAAAAGAAAAGCAGGGGTTGCAATTCTAGTCTCTGAAAAAACAGACTTTAAACCAACAAAATCAAAAAAGACAAAGAAGGGCATTTTATAATGATAAAGGGATCAATGCAACAAGAAAAGCTAACTATCCTAAATATATATGCACCCAATGCAGGAGCACCCAGATTCATAAAGCAAGTTCTTAGAGACTTACAAAGAGACTTAGACTCCCACACAATAATGGTGGAAGACTTTAAAACCCCACTGTCAATATTACACAGATCAATGAGACACAAAATTAACAAGGATATCCAGGACTTGAACTCAGCTCTGGACCAAGCGGACCTAATAGATATCTACAGAACTCTCCACACCAAATCAACAAAATGTACATTCTTCTCAGCACCACATAGCACTTATTTTAAAATTGACAGCATAATTGGAAGTAAAACCGTCCTCAGCAAATGCAAAAGAATGGAAAGTATAACAGTCTCTTAGACCACAGTGCAATCAAATTAGAACTCAGGATTAAGAAACTCACTCAAAACCATACAACTACATGGAAACTGAAAAATCTGCTCCTGAATGATTACTGGGTAAATAACAAAATTAAGGCAGAAATAAATAAGCTCTTTGAAACCAATGAGAACAAAGACATAATGCACCAGAATCTCTGGGGCACAGCTAAAGCAGTGTTTAGAGGGAAATTTATTGCACTAAATGCCTGCATGAGAAAGCAGGATATCACCACTGATCCCACAGAAATACAAACTAATATCAGAGAATATTATGAACACCTCTACGCAAATAAACTGGAATATCTAGAAGAAATGGATAAATTCCAGGACACATACACCCTCCCAAGACTAAAGCAGGAAGAAGTTGAATCCCTGAATAGACGAATAAGAAGTTCTGATATTGAGGCAATAATTAATAGCATATCAATCAAAAAAAGCCCAGGAACAGATGGATTCACATCTGAATTCTACCAGAGGTACAAAGAGGAGCAGGTACCATTCCTTCTGAAACTATTCCAAACAATAGAGAAAGAGGGACTCCTTTCTAACTAATTTTATGAGGCCAGCATCATCCTGATACCAAAACCTGGCAGAGACACAAGAAAACAAGAAACTTTCAGGTCAATATCCCTGATGAACAATGATGAGACAATCCTCAATAAAATACTGGCAAGCCGAATCCAGCAGCACATCAAAAAGCTTATCCACCATGATCAAGTTGGCTTCATCTGTAGGATGCAAGGCTGCTTCAGCATACGCAAATTAATAAACATAATCCATCACATAGACAGAGCCAATGACAAAAATCACATGATTATCTCAATAGATGCAGAAAATGCTTTGGATAAAATTCAACACCCCTTCATGCTAAAAACACTCAATAAACTAGGTACCGATGCAACATATCTCAAAATAATGAGAGTTATTTATGACAAACACACAGCCAGTATCATACTGAAAGGGCAAAAACTGGAAGCATTCCTTTGAAAACAGGCACAAAACAAGAATACACTCTCACCACCCCTATTCAACATAATATTGGAAGTTCTGTTCTGGGCAATCAGGCAAGAGAAAGAAAGAAAGGGTATTAAAATAGGAAGAGAGGAAGACAAATTGTCTCTGTTGGCAGATGACATGATGGTATATTTAAACAACCCCATCATCTCAGCCCAAAAACTCCTTAAGCTGATAAGCAACTTCAGCAAAGTCTCAGGATACAAAATCAATGTGCAAAAATCACAAGCATTCCTATACATCAATTACAGACAAACAGAGAGCCAAATCATGAGTGAACTTTCATCAGAATTGCTACCAAGAGAATAAAATACCTAGGAATACAACTTTCAAGCGATGTGAAGGACCTCTTCAAGGAGAACTACAAATCACATCTTAAAGAAATAAAAGAGGAAAAAACAAAAGGAAAAACATTCCATGTTCATGGATAGTGTGAAGCAGTATTGGGAAAACGGTCATACTAGTCAAAGTAATTTATAGATTCAATGCTATTCCCATCAAGCTACCATTGACTTTCTTCATAGAATTCGGAAAAAAAAAAAAAAAAAAAAAAAAAAAAAACTACTTTAAATTTAATATGGAACCAAAAAATAGCATGTATAGCCAAGACAATCCTAAGCAAAAAGAACAAAACTGGAGGCAGCACACTACCTGACTTCAAACTATACTACAAGTCTACAGTAACTAAAACAGCAGGGTACTGGTACCAAAACAGACATATAGACCAATGGAACAGAGCAGAGATCTCAGAAATAACACCACCCATCTACAAACATCTGATCTTTGACCAAACTGACAAAAACGAGCAATGGAAAAAGGATTCAATATTTATTAAAGGCTGTTGGGAACACTGGCTAACCATATGCAGAAAACTGAATCTGGACCCCTTCCTTAGACCTTATACAAAAATTAACTCAAGATGGAATGAATACTTAAATGTAAGACCTAAAACCATACAGACCCTAGAAGATAACCTAGGCAATATTATTCAGGACATAGGCATTGGCAAAGACTTCATGAGTAAAACACCAAAAGCAATTGCAACAAAAGACAAAATTGACAAATGGGATCTAATTAAACTAAAACACTTCTGCCCAGCAAAAGAAACTATCATCAGAATGAACAGGCAACCTACAGAATGGGAGAAAATTTTTGCAATCTATCCATCTGACAAAGCGCTAATATCCAGAATCTACAGGGAACGTAAACAAATTTACAAGAAAAAAACAACCCCATCAAAAAGTGGGCAAAGGATGTAAACAGACACTGCTAAAAAAAAAAAAAAAAAAAAAAAAGACCTTTATGCAGCAAAAAATATGAAAAAAAGCTCATCATTACTGGTCATTAGAGAAATGCAAATCAAAACCACAATAAGATACCATCTCACACCAGTTAGAATGGTGATCATTAAAAAGTCAGGAAGCAACAGACGCTGGACAGGATGTGGAGAAATAGGAACACTTTTACACTGTTGGTAGGAGTGTAAATTAGTTCAACCATTGTGGAAGGCAATGTGGCAATTCCTCAGGGATCTATAACCAGAAATACGATTTGACCCAGTGACCCCCCTACTAGGTATCTACCCAAAGGATTATAAATCATTCTACTATAAAGACACATGCACATGTTATGTTTATTGCAGCACTGTTCACAATAGCAAAGACTTGGAACCAACCCAAATGCCCATCAATGATAGACTGGATAAAGAAAATGTGGCTCATATACACCATGGAATACTATGCAGCCATAAAAAGAATGAGTTCATGTCCTTTGCAGGGACGTGGATGAAGCTGGAAGCCATCATTCTCAGCAAACTAACGTAGGGACAGAAAACCAAACACCTCATGTTCTCACTCATAAGTTGGAGTTGAACAATGAGAACATATGGACACAGGGAGGGGAACATCACACACTGGGGCCTGTTGGGGGTATGGGGGGCAAAGGGAGGGATAGCCTTAGGAGATATACCTAATGTAGATGACAGGTTGATGGGTGCAGCAAACCACCACCATGGCACATGCATATCTATGTAACAAACCTACACATTCTGCACATGTATTCCATAACTTACAGTATAGTAATAATAATAATAATAAATAGCTATTTTTAGTTCAGATTTTCAGAAAATAAATTATCTATGCTTGTCTGCACAGCCCTTTATTTCTTCTTTACCAAAAATAGTTTACTTTTGTTATACATTTACTTCAGTTCTGTCATAGAACACATAGTTCCTCTGTATTCCAGTTTTTTTGTTTGTTTGTTTGTTTTTTAAAGATGGAAATTATCTGAAAATCAGAGTTACTTCTTAAGACAAATGTTAGCAGGATAGGCTGTGGGGTATACAAGAGATTCTCATTTGAAAGACATGGATGGTCATTCAGTCACCAGAGGTACACTGAAATTCACCAGAGCTATACCTCACTCTTGAGTGAGCTCTGTTCCTGATCAAGGTGAGCAATCATTACAATCTCTGCCTAGCAGAGAGATAGATCAACCCTCACTGGAGAAAGATGATAGCATCGGGAACCTACAAGACTTTAAGACACAATTTTCAGTATTAAACAATAGAAATATATATTAGGTGTACCAAGGAAATGAATCTACATGGCCTAAATATAAGAGACAAAGAGAGAATGATAGAGAGAAAAACTACAGTTGATTCAGCTATTGGAGTTACCTGAAAGACACTATAACATAACAAACTTATATTAGAAAACAATTAAAAGGTGTGAAAATAGACGACAATATGTGGAGATGATGAGATAACTTAATCTACTAAAACTCAAATGGAAATTATATATTATAAAACTTGATATGAAAAATTAAGAATTCATTAGTTTGTTTTAATAAATTCAGAAGAGTAAGAGACGTGACTAGTGACTTTGAAGAACATGTTTTCAGAGAATATAAAAACTTAAGCATGTAGACAGAAAGGAATAGAAGAAACTAAACAAGAACAAAAAAGACATAAGAAACAATAAAAATATAAATTTGTAATTTCAGATAATGTCACAGGTGAGAGACAAAAAAGAATAGACCAAAAGAAATATCTGCAGATATTTGCTGATAATTTCCAAACTGGTCAAAGACTTCAACCTACATAATTGAAAGGATTCTGTTTAATTTTTGTGGGATAAATATATATATAAAGAACATATAAAATCTTTTAATATTGTGAAGTACACAACAAATTCATTAAGTTCATAAAGAACACTTAAAGCTAGATTTGGGAGGGAATGGGGAGTTGATCAATGAGTACACAGTTTCAGACAGGAGGAATGGTTTTTGAGATATATGGCACAGCAGGGTGACTATAGTTAATAATAATGTACAAAATAACCAAGAGAGTACATTTCAAATGTCTCTCCATAAAAAATGAAAGGGAAATGAGTGATGAATATAATAATTAACTTGATTTAATCATGCATATGGTATACATATATGAAAATATCACATTGCATGTCATAAATGTATACAATTATTTGGCAATCAAAAATAATGAGAAAAAGCAGATATGAAAAACAATTTTTATATCAGAGAAAAATAATGTATGTACCTTTAAAAGAAATAAAATAGACTCTCAACCGACTTCTCCATAGTTTTCTATAAAATCCAGCTTGACATTAAATTTAAATTTTATACCATCTTTGCTGAAATGCAAAAAAACCCAATCTGTATTTAAATGTCATTGATAATGTGCTTTTTGGTATCACACTGATCATAAAGCCAGAGAAGATGTACATTAGGTAAAATAAAAATGTATGTCAAATCTTATTGTTTTCTTTTTCCCAATGAAATGCCCACATTTGTGCAACCCCACTTTTTCATTTATCCAGAGTACATCATTGCCCGAAGGCTAAATTCCAGATAATACTTGATGTTTTCTGTCATTATAGATGGGATTATAATTGAATCTATGTTTCTAGGTGTACATGAGAGTATTCTTAATTATTAAATGAATGTAATTGATGACTTATTTGCAAATTTATGTTATAGTATGCATTATATTCCATAGAAAGTATATAATTACATATAACTCAATCATATTAAATTACTGTGCTTAAAAATCCAGCCAAAATGTATACATGTATCCCCATATGCATGCATGTATACACATACACACACACGTGGCAGAAGAGTCATTGAATTGAGTATTAGAAGAACAAAGATATATTTCTCATTTTGCCGTTAAATCTCTACATGAAATCAGTAGGGAAGTGTCTGATTTGGTTTCTGTGGAATTTGTTTCTCTCAAATATTATGGAGGAAGGAGGAGCTGCTGCCCAAAGTTTGTTTTGTTTATCAACTCAAGTGGGCTGTTTCTTGTAGACTGCACATTCAAAGGCTAAAATATAATTGAGTCTTATGTTGAGTCGGGTAACACAAGTAAGATATTCATAAATTTTCAGATCAGTTCAATTTGCTTTCTCTGATGTATTGAACTGGAGGAGCAAAGGGCAAAATACACCGTACATTTCACCTCTTAGAATAAATATGTTGAAGAAAGATTTACTAAAGATTCTTGATGAAAATTACAGTGGATCTAATTACATCAGATGTTTCAGTTTGACTTTTATTTAAGATGACAATGAACTGACCTGGTAAGCTCATCACTGGAGAAAGCTAGGTTAGCAAAGGACCTTAGAGTCCTTTCTCTTGAGCAAGAGCTGTGTATTTATTAACAGTGTTTTCTTAAGGAGAAAAATGGGCAACTGTGAACTTTTGGACTATCCTTTCCAGCCTCACAATATGACATAATTATTAAAGTGAATAATAATATAAATATGCTCTATGCATATTTTAATAATGATTAGCTTTTTATGCTTTAACCTTGAACTATAACTGAAATAGTTCAACATAATTTTACTGAGAAATAGGCATATACAACTTGAAAGGGAGGTTCTAAACTTTTGTATTATTTAAGTCAATTCTGATTTTTTCCATACAATATATAACAGATGTATATTTTTGGAATGTGTTTTATTTAGTATCTGAATTTTACTGATTAAGTCTTGTTTCATGTATTTCATGTATTTGTGGAGATGATGGTGTTTGTGTGACAATCTGTTGGTTCCAGAAAAGACTTCTTACGCAGAAATATGATATATTTCTCTACTGGTAGAGTGTCATTGTTTCTCCAATGAGGAAGAAATGTTAAAGTATGTCACTGAAAAAGCACCTGCCTTAGAGTCAGGTCATATAACATGTAGTTATGGATACTAAGGTTGGAGAAGCAATGGTTTAAAAAGTGTATAATAATTAACAACATAATTGCCCTCCAGTCCCTAGCACTAAATGTAGCCTGAGGAATTATTTTCTCTCCCTCTCTCTCTGTCTCTCTCTCTCTCTCTCTCTCTCATTCCATCCCTCTCTCATCTTTACATTTGTCCTTCTCTATTTATTTATTTATTATTTATTTATTTATTTATTTATTTATTTATTTTGGTGTGTGTACTCACTTCATTCCACTTCACTACTTAGTATCACAATGAACTCCATTTCCAATGCTCAAATGACAATTTAGTTACTCCAGACAGAGACCATCAGGAACACATGTGTGGTTGAATGACTTAGGTTAATTGTTTGTGGCAAGAGGGAGAAGACAATCCAATGGATGCCTCAAAAAGAGATTGTTGAAAGAGATGGATTATAGGACTTGGGCTTAGATCATGTTTCAATGAGTTAAAGAAGTTGCACTTTTCTGTAATTAGATGCTTTCAAGAAGCAAGGGTATTTGATTCTTTATCAACTTTATCTAGGAGGAGGTTGGACAAAGGCATTAAAGATGCAACAGTCACTCCAATTAGCCATGGTTGATGAAGTTGGGTTATTTTTGTTGCTTAGATATTGCTGATGTTTTATCTCTTTGGACAGGATTATGGAGTGGCCTTGTTTTATTTGAATTCGTCCTGGTCACATAGTGATATTATCTGATGTTAATATTTTGTGAAATGCTATGTTTAACAGATGAACACCATAGTCGAGCTGAGAGTACAAGACCAGATATTAGTTTCAGTGAATATTTTTCTCTTTTCACTAGCAGGCTGTGAATCTTAAGCATTATCTCCTTCCAATAGCATAGGACAGTAGTAAAAAGTATACATATTCTTGAATCATACTGCTGGGTTTGTTTGAATACTAAACTTGTCCTTTAGTCACCTTATTAATGAATACTTATATTGCTAATCTGTACTTTATCTCCTTCAACTAAAAATTGGACATAATAACAATAGCTCTCTCCGAAAATTACTGTGAAGGTTAAACAAATTAGTACACGCAAATTAGTACACAGTAATGCTGTGAAAATCTTAGCTATTATTATTTCATCAATTTTTCTCTTCACAAGTAAACATTAGAATGCCTAAAGACTTGTTCATATCATATTCAAATCCTGCTCATCACTATTTTCTCTATAAGCTATTGGTAAACTCAATCCCAAATGCTTCAAAGCCCTCTTGTCACCCTCTAGGTTAGAGCCTTGACTTAATATGCACAATAGCAAAATGCTCTCCACCATTGCTTCTAGTAGACATTAGATAAATGTTTAGTCAATAAATGAATAAATGATTAGATTTCCAGAACTTTTGACAACTAGACTGGAGGTAGGGTTCAGGACTTGTTGAACTGTCAGATGAATATCCTACTATTTGTTTTGTTTCAAAGAAAACAGAGAAATTCATTATTTTATGGCTGGCTTGAAATATGAGTTTAGAAACACATCCACCACAAACTTGTGGCTATATACATATGTGTGTGTGTGTGTGTGTGTGTGTGTATGCGTGTGTGTATATATATTTATATATATTATTTATATATATATATATTATTTATATATGTATACACATACACATACACACACATACACTGCTTTAAAATTATGTATCCCTAAACAAAATAACAATAACTGCAGCAGAAGAACTAGTACTGGTAGAATTTCAACTCTCAGGGCATACTTCTGTGGTTGCCTTCTTTGATAATTTTACATAATCATTAACTCTCCCACGAAAATACTGCCAATTTCTTCACTTTCAAGTAGTGACAGCATGACTAATGGCACTTTCCTGGTGAGGTCATGCTTTCTCACACCTCTGTGCCTTTGCACATGCTGCTCTTAGGCTTCAATGCCTTCTCTCCATCTGCACCTGGCTAACTTCCAATTCGCAGTTCATGATTTTGCTTAGGAATCCTATCCTCCAAAGAAGCTTTACTTAGAAAATGATTTTTAGTAGAAGAGAGAGACTGAACACATTTGTAGGTCTCAAAAAGTAGGAGTTAAGAAGGGAAAGAAATACAAAGGAATGATTAAAATAACTAATAAAATATTTTATTACTTCTGAATTTCACCTAGATTGATCTTATCTATATTCAACTTAAATACATTTAAATATTGTATAGTACAGTTAATTCATATTTAACCAAACAACTCAATGCCTTAACTGATACTGTATCTATATATTAATGTTCAGATCTCATTTTTGAAGTCAAATGATATCTTGGGAATGTGACTATTGCAGATGAAAACTATATGTGTATGTATAGTCAGATTATAGCATTAGATAATAAAATCAAAACTTGAATTGGAGGATAGTACTCCAGAGAAAACAGAATTTTAGAATCCTGTGTCAATCCCTTATATTTAATACTCTTTATTTTGTTTGTACCATTATTTTGTTTTTCAAAATAATAATGCTATCACTATAATGGAACAGTTGATGAACTTTCTACCCTTTGTTAAGATTATTATCAGTTAATGGGGAACAATTTATTATAGTAATAGTTAAGGTATTTATAACATAAATATCATATTACTGTAAACTAACTTTACGTGGACACACACACACACGCAATTTTTATGTCTTTTCAAGGTAAGGCTTGCTAACAATTATTGCAGCAATATTTTACAGCAAAGTTGTTGACCATCTCTTTAAATCCTCACTTCATTATGCAGGCTCTCATTTCTCTCATGGTAAAATTTATTCGAAAGAAGAAATTAGGGTTCTCACAGTGTTAGTATTAAAACGGATTTTTAAAATTATCTAATTCTAACTTGGTTAATTAAGATCAACTAGTAGATCTCTTGGTCGCTGTCTGTAGGTATGCTTCACATCATAGGTATAAGCATTACCAAATTCCAGTTTTAAATAATGGTAAGTATAATGATTAATTTTATGAATCAACTTCGCAGGGATTGGTAAAATCCCGGGAATGGAAGGCTTGACTGTCTATGGTATAACTTCATCACCAGTGTTATTTGTAACCTCTGTACTATGACTATTTTCCACAATTGAACAAAATCTAGTTAAAATTAATGAGGTACGAAGAACTGCATCTTCAGCAGCTTAGCTAATTCACAGTATGAGAATCCAACCTCAAGTAAAGAGCAGATTCTCAAGTGTGCCTAGGGATGACTATATTATAGATTCTAAAAATTTTATGAATCAACCATGGCCAAACGTTCTTCTGGCTGTTTCTATCAGGGTGTTTTCTTCGGTTGAGATTAAGATTTAAATTGGCGGACTTTGAGTAAAGCAGATTACCCTCCATGATGTGAGCCTCATCCAATCAGTCGAAGGCCTTAGAAAAATACTGACCTTCCTGAGCAAGAAGAATTCAACCAGCAGATTGCCCTTAGACCTGAGCAGCAAATTTTCTGTATATTTCCAGTCTGCCAGCCTACCCTGAAGATTTTAGACTCACTAAGCCTTCATAATCATCTGAGTCAGTTTCCTATAATCAATCTCTCTTTCTCTCTACACACACACACTGTTGGTTCTGTTTCTTTGAAGAACCCAGTTTAATATATTTAGTAAAGGATTGTCCGAAGTCCAATCCTAGCTACAGTATCCTAAGAAAGCATGTGTGTGTGTGTGTGTGAGTGTGTGTGTACTTGCTATTCCATAGGGTTACTTTGGGATTGAAGCAGTGGTGCACAGAATTTTGGGCAGAGGAGAGGGAAAAAAATGGAGCTGTATATTTTCAAAATCTGAATACCCACAAAAACCACTATGAGCAAATGATGAAATGTTATCCCTGGTCACAAAAGCCTATTAAAAAACTTTTCTGACCTAAACTATAGCATGGGAAACCAACCAGCATAATTATTTTTGCATTTCTATTAAAAACTATTTATCCCTTAGCAAAAATAAACTTTAAAAGAAATCTTTAGGAATAAGTCTGTCAGCTGAGGGCCCATGAATAAGTCTGGATTTGAATCAGGAAAATCCATATTTATTTGTATCAGATTGAGAATTGTGCATATTTTGATTACACTCTTCTGCATTTGAAACTTAAGTTTTATACTTTATTGATATTTATTTCTGATTACATGCTGTCCATAAAAAATGTATAAAATATAAAATATATTCTATGCTCACTTCATTACTCTTTGTGCTGAAAACACAGGAGAAAACATATAAAACACCACCTCAAAGTTTAGCAGTAATTTAACTTGCTGTGAAGCAAACAAGTGTGAAAAAATGTATAGAGCATAGATCTTAGCCCTATACTGTAATTTAGAAAGCCTAAAGTTAGTCGTCATTGGTCTAGGCTATTGACAGAAAAATATTCAGGAATAAAAAATTTTAGAAGTTGTTTATTTTTAAAATCAGTATCTTAAATTCAGCATGAGTATACGAGTAAAAGATTTATATATGCCCATGGAGTTAATTATGGACACTGTCAGAAGTTCTGTAATGGCTTCATGGTAAGCTTATTCATGGTTGACAAGAAATTATTTTAATTGTGACATGCCATGGTACTACCTATATTTTTTTCAAATTTATTATCTTGGAAGAAACACATTTGAATTAATGTAAAATATTGGAGAGTATATCAGAGTGAAGCTAGAGGCAGAGAGATAAATTAGAATTAAATTGCCTATCGACTCTCCCTTTCTAGAAGATAGCATAGGCTAAAGCACTGGAAAAGGCATAAAATGCCTCTGTCTGGTTCAACTCGTAACTCATTTTATACCCAGAATTGTACTTTTAAGATAAATAAATAAAATTGAGTACTTAAAAATATCATGCATTTTTTTTTGCATCACCTCCAGGGGTACGCTTGGAAAGTTGTCTGAGAAAAAAATACAGTGGAAGACTTTAAAAAACCTGTATGTCACAGGAATAAATTTTTTTCTACATTGATCATAAGAATGTATATTCAATTGGAACACAGAAGTCTTTGCAAATAGTTCTTTAAACTGACAGGTAATTGACTTTGACTGAAGGGGAACATGATTGGTAAAATCCCGGGAATGGAAGGCTTGACTGTCTATGGTATAACTTCATCATCAGTGTTATTTGTAACCTCTGTACTATGACTATTTTCCACAATTGAACAAAATCTAGTTAAAATTAATGAGGTACGAAGAACTGCATCTTCAGCAGCTTAGCTAATTCACAGTATGAGAATCCAACCTCAAGTAAAGAGCAGATTCTCAAGTGTGCCTAGGGATGACTATATTATAGATTCTAAAAATTCATCACACCTTCTATAAATGAGTGACGACCTGAAGATGAAGGTATCTGGAGTGCGACATCATTTTTTAATTTTAAGTTAACCTTTAAGATATGTTTTTCCAGGTACCTATTTTCTAAGATATACTTACAAAATACTTTAGATCAGTTTAGATATCATATTTTTCAATATGTGTAATGGATTTCATAGTAACACTTGCAAGTTTATATTTATTTTATATACAAATATTTTGTTATGTACATGAACATCACTGAAACCTCTATTACAAGATCAAATATATTACAGTATTATCTTAAAATATGATTTATAAGTTTAATAACATTAGGACTATGCTAAATGGAATTTCTCCTGCCTGCATATCATAGACTCCTGAACTTGTATGTATGTGTTAGTTGTATGTATATGTTAGTAATTTGTATTTAAATTATAGCTGTTTATGAATTTAACAAGGATTCTACATGTTAAACAAATGATTCGAATGTGAATTAAACTCAAAAGAAAGTTTAATATTTCAAAACAAGACAGTTCCATATGCATCAATATTCTCTACTCTCCAACATTGTATGAAACTTATAGAAAGTACATAAATTACAATTAACCAATTGCAACAACATTCATAAAAATCAATAATATGCTTACCTTTAATAAGGTACCTTTTGACCTTTCATCTTTCAATGTAGGTATTAAGTTGTGAACCTCATGAATATTGTGTCTCAAAAAGGGACAATTTTTGAAAGGGCAACTTTCATGCTTTAACTGGAAAATATTATTTTCTTTTAAGGATGAAATGTAAGAGAGAAAAATACTTTAACAGTTTCTAGGTTTCTGCCTTATTTTGATAATGTCCAGATAATCACTTAGTAATAATATTTTAAAATACACTATCAAAATATTACCCACACTTCGCCTTTATAATATAAAATAAACAATTTTTAACAAATTCTAATGTTAAGAGGTGAAGTTTATTACGTGCTACCACATTTTGGTATTGTTCTACATGCCTTATAAAACAAATATTCTATTTAATTCTATTTCCAGATGATAAAATTAAGGTAGTTCTTAAAATGTACAACTTTACACATTTTGTAAGTCCAGAGCCAAAAAAACACTAGATGCGTTTTTAATTATTTTATTTTACTTTATTAATTTTTTCTTTAACCACTGTCTTAACTACTGTGTCCTCTACTGTTGTTCTAAATCTGGTGGACACAAAAATTATTCAATAATTTGTGAAGATACAATAAAATAAGACATTTCAAAGATAGTCTTTGGGCTAAGCTGATAAAAGATGATTTGTTATTTGTAAAAATCTAATTAAATTCTGATTCCACAATGTATTACTTCTGTGATGGTGGACAAGTTGCTTAACCTCTCTATGCCCCATATAGTTTATCTGCAAAATTTGTCTAATAACCATAATTAAGAAAATATTTACTATTCATGTTGTTTTGAACACAAATTACATAATCCATATAATTTGTCCAATTATATTTTACATTTTTGTATTCTCAGAATTGAACAAGGTGGTTATTATGTAATAAACAGTAAGGAGGTGCCTAATACTATTAGCAATATTCTTTTTTTTTTGTTTTTTGAGACAGCATCTTGCTCTGTCCCCCAAGCTGGAGTGCAGTGGCGCGAAGTCGGCTCACTGCAAGCTCCGCCACCCACGTTCACGCCATTCTCCTGCCTCAGCCTCCCGAGTAGCTGGGACTACAGGCCCCCGCCACCACACCTGGCTAATTTTTTTGTATTTTTAGTAGAGATGGGATTCCACCCTGTTAGCCAGAATGATCTCGATCTCCTGACCTCGTGATCTGCCCACCTCGGCCTCCCAAAGTACTGGAATTACAAGCGTGAAGCACTGCGCCTGGCCTACTATTAGTAATATTTTTAGTATTATTTTAACTGAAAACATTGTTCACAACAAAAAGAACATTGCACATAAAAATGGTACTCTACTTGGTAAATTTATGGACATATAGGTTAGCAATTCTAAAAACACCTATTTACAAAGATAGGTTTACAGTTAAGAAATTAATGTTAGATAATGACAACTAGGCTTCTTACTGTCAGAAAACTTCTAAATATCTCTAAGTACTCCAAGTTCCGAGAGAGAGAGCTTAATTTTCTCTCCTGGGAAGTGTGGACTGGACAGTAATTCACTTCCAAACAATAAAGTATGAAAAGTGAAAAATGGCAACTTTAAAAGGGAAGCCTGAAACACATAACCTTAACCAAGTGATCAAAGTTAACATCACCAAGGATGTCATGTGGATATCACATACCTCTGACATGATGAGATGAGAAGGGCATTTGCCCTCTGTAGTGTTCTTTCCCCAGACTAATAACCCTTTTCCAGTCATGAGGAAAACATCTAACGAAATCTCAAATGGGAGCCATTTTACAAAATGCCTGACCAGCAGTCTTTAAAACTGTCAAGCCAGTGAAAAACAAATACTGAGCAACTGTCAAAAACCAGAGGAGAATAAGGAGATAAATAAAACCGAGACACAACATGAATCCAGGATGGGATCCTGAACCATAAAAAGGGCATTAATATAAGAACTAGTAAAATCCAAATAAAATCTTGATTGTACTTAATAGTCATGTGCCATTGAAAACTTCTTGATTTTGATAAATGTACCCTGATTATTTTAACATTAGTGGAAACTAGTTGAAGTGTATATTGAAGCTCTCTGTACTATTTTGCAGCTTCCTGTAAATCTAAATGTATTTTAAACTTAAAACATTTTTAAAAATACTGAAGATTCTAAAAATCTAACTTTTTGGATACATTAAAGATGGATTGCATAAAGCTTACACATGAAATAATAAATCTATAAAGTATAAATTTATTTTTTTCTGTTGTAGGATAGTGCTCTGATTTTGAATGTAGCATAATAATATATAGCAAATTATGACTTTGAATTTATGATTATGAGCTTGCTAGATTAACATCATACAATTTTTTTTACCTAATCAGGCAATTATATCTGGACTCATCCAATAATTTAAAAAATGTCCTAGAAAAGTTCTTATTTATAGATTATGAAATTATTTTTCTTTTTTCAAAAGGATATTTGGCATTTTCAATATATTATTGTGCCTTTTCTGTATTACTGTACAGGAAATCTTTGGAATATGTAACAGTGTACGCATATAAGGTGTTTAATATAGGCTGGCTGAATCGACTAATAAAAGTTCATTCTTTTGTCCCCCTTTAATCTCAAGAGGAAAAGAATTTCAAAGCATATGAAATTCCAAACAGAAATCAAGCATCTGAAAATTTCATGAATCGTATTTTATAAAACTTGCTATTATTTTAAAATTCTATTTTGTAGCACATCCTTAAATTCAGTACATGCAAAGGAATATATTATTTAAATTCAATAGCTTCCCAATTCATGATAATCTCTAGAAGCCTGGAGATTTTTCTTTGGCTGCTTCTCCAAACCATTTTCTTCTTCTTAGATTGTTTCTACTCCATTAATTCTGGTGGTTTTAAAATATTGTTAACCCATTTAGCCTTATTTCTTGTTATGTGGCATTATTTAAATGAAGGCATGAGAAAGAGTAGTTATATTTCAGACTGAAATGAATGTTTTGATTTTTGAAGCATTCATTAGCTACTAAAATATTTATTGCTAGTGTTTAAACATCATGCTCTAAAATAAAAAACCCTGCCATGTGCTCTTTGTATAACTAATGTTCAAATAGACACAGTAGAAAGATAAGTTGCTATGAAATCTATTAACTCAAGGATGTGAATTATTTAAAACCCTATCTACTCACTTTATTTTGCTTTGTAAAAATCTTTCTCATGCCCAATACAAAATACAGAGGAGTATTCATAAATTAGTATATTTATATAACATTTGCCCCTAATATCAAATTGTATGTTAAATTCAGAGGTAACCAGGTAAGAATGCTTCTTTGGGAGAAAGTTAGCTTGAATGTAAAGGTAAACTTCTCTCAGTTGGCGGTCTGACTTATCTATTATGTGAATTTGAACAAAATTTGTGTGTCATAGGATCATTGAGTTAAGATATTTGACAAAAGAAAAAATTTGACATGCATTCAGCTTAATATTCCTCGGAAAGAAGCTTGTTTCTTATTAGAAATCAATTTCATCACTAGGTTAGAAACTGCTATGTGGAAAGATCAGTAAAAATTTTTCATCTTTCAGTAAAAATAAAACAAAAACAGAAATGAAATAACAAAACAACACATACACACACAATACATTGAACTGAAGAAAAAGTAGGTTTAGCCTGAGGAAATGAAATATTTCACATAGAACCAATAGTATGCAGAAGGATGATAGCATCCTTTTAAGAAAGCACATCATGAATTGAACTGGGAAGCCCTAACATTTACCTTTCAAGAAATTTGGAGAACTAGAACTTGAAGTGCATGAAATAAAAAGAAGAAAATTAAAATAATAAAACCCCCACAGCAGATAGAATACCATTCTAACTCATTTTTGTACTTCATTCTCATTTCTTACTTAATATTCCTACATGACTTGTTTTTTAAAAAATCAACTACTACTATATATTTTATATTCTGCTTTAATTATTAAACATATATATTTCTCATTACATATTCTTAACTCTATACATTTCATCGAAACTTATTTTTAAGTATTTCCCTGTCACTGAACATTAACCAATGGGATGGATGCAATTTCAAGCCAGTTCAGACAGATTTATACATTTATAAGTTTGTATATCAAGAAGTAGTGAACATTCCTATCCTTTTGCTTCTACTTTCTCTGAGAACTAAGAGACAAGATTATTTGCATATAGGGAGCAGAATGAAGAAGCATAAAAGGATTTCTATCCAATTGTCTAGGTAGCCCTCAGTGTGTATTGGTGCCAGTCTACCAATTATCCTTATGATATAGGGCAGAATGCAGCTACATCTACAGATATGAAAAGGTCAGATGGTTAGGTTCAACTCGGATTCCAGTTTAATTTCAATGCTAAAAGAAGAAAGACAGGAAAGTTGAAGGGCTTTGTAAGGTTTTTTGTTTGTTTGTTTTGTTTTTAGATAAAAGCATTGGAAACCAAACTGTATAGACAGGCAGATTAGTCAGGTAAAACTACTAGAGCAAAAAAATGTACCATAGACTTGGTGGCTTACAAACAACACACATTTATTTCTCAACACTCCATAGATTGGAAGTCTGAGATCGGGGTGCTAGTGTGGTCACATTCTAGTGAGAGCTCTCTCCTAGGTTTGAGATTGCCAACTTTTGTGTCTTCCCGTTGTGGAAAGAGAGCTAGGGCACTCCTTGGGGTCTCTTTTCTAAGTGTGCTATTCTCATTCACTAGGGCTCCCTTATCACACCCTCATGACCTAATTACCTCCCAAAGGCCCCAGATACCATCACATTGGTGATTCGATTTCAACATAAGAATTGGGGATGTGAACACAAACATTTAGTTAATAACAGTAGGCAAATCTAGATAGGAGTGTATCTTCAAACAAAGAGAAAGTTGAGCATGCAGCAACTAGTTCACATGCTCATTTATAGCAGAAACCTAGAGAATCTTCACCCTACTTGGATAGGATCTTCCTTTCACCACTATGATAGAGTCAAAGTATGATTTATAAATATATAATGAATACATGTTAAAGATTTATTTAATGAGAAAATCAGCAGGATAGTAAATCTGGTTGAAAGAAGATTTGAGAGAGATTAATAATCAGTCAGAAAAGGCATGCTATAATAAGTCTGATAAATTGGAGACAACACTGTTAATATCCTGTAGCTTTGGAGGTATATTGTCTGCCAAACAGAAATCATTTTAGTTTAATTTTTATTGTGAAAAAATAGACAAGTAAAAGTATAACAATACAGAATCTAGGCTCTTATCAATAGTAAATAACAAGTACAAAAAAAAGAGTGCTTTTCTCAGATAATTAAATATTCCCTGCATAATGCTCTAGAATGATATTGGGAAAATATTTAGTCCATCCTCTTGCCCTATACACAAGTTTGAATACTTTGCTTAACAAAAGCAATTTAGAATATCTCTTAAAACCAATAACAAACCTATATCCTGATTAGACTTTTTCCTCTCCTTAACCCTGACTAAACATAAGGAGACTATAGAAAGTAGTCTTTCACCTATTTTCTAACCAATTATTCTTTGTTAGATTTTCAGTCTCTTTCTGAGATTTTCAGTTATGGGAATACTGACATAAAGCCATGAAGGGTCATGGGATTTTCTATCTTTTCAGACTATTATGAATCAAAGGCTATGGAGGTCAAGCCCTGAACCCCAAACCAAATAACCCCACCTGCTGTCTAATGTCAAATCATTCAAAAATTGGTATTGGTTGTCCATGAGTTCAGTTCTTGCATTGTGAAATCCCACCTTTTTGTGTCTCAGTAGGGATTTATCAATATTATCTCATTACCTAGAAAGTGGACACCTCACTCTATAGTGTGTCTCCATTCATGAGAACTAAAAGCAACATAAACCATTTCAGAGGTTAAGTTGTCCCATAATGGAAGCCTGTTTTCCACAGATTATAGTCCAGTGTTATGAATTTTTCTTTCACATGAAATAACTAACAGATGTGTTTATATTTGCCTATCCTCCTCAAATACTTTACTTATGAAATAGATTTTGTTTTTGTTGATATTTTGTCACATAAAATATACTTTGGATTTAATGCGGTGGTTTTGAAATTTATCTTAAGCAATTGGAACATAATCTTAATATCTTAATTATTTTTTGTGTGTTATGTGAATAAGATAACTTTAGAAGTGGTCAGAGAACCAAAATATGAAAAAAAAAATGTGTTGTTAATCCTGGACAGTTGCAGCCTTTCATAACACTCCACATAGTCGTGAATTTTTAATGAATGTTTGTGAATTCATATTTCTAATTATTCATTAAAATTCATTGTTAGATGCTATGATTATGCTGTGTCATGAATTTCCATGAATATGAAATGAAAATCAATGTACATGATGTTAAATCTTCAGAAACATTTTTCCAATATGACACTAGAGTTCATAGTTATAAATACTTTATAAAGTCTCATATCTATAATGGTACTTATAATTCAAAATTAATTGCATGTATTTGCACATTAATTGTCTTCCCAAAATGCTAGAATTAATTACTAAAATAAATAAATAAATAAATAGATAGATAGATAAATAAAGTGTTCTTTCATGCCAGAAAGTATTATCCCATGAAGAGTGTCTAAGATGAACCACCACTATTTCACCTGTGGAACATTAAACACACACAAACACAACAACAACAGTAGCATAACAAAACAAATCTACCCAACACAGTCTTTGTGAACATTAGTCTTCAGGGATGTGGGAAACAACTGCATGAGGGTACTTTTTGCAGATTCACAGATAACTTGCATGTAAGTAACCTTTTTCCTTTGGCATTTATAGCAATTTCTATTTTAAATTTCTTAGCATTTTTTAAAATATCAAGTACTTATATAAACAAAAAGGACTATGTCTTCTTTAGGTATTTCTATAGGTACATGTTTACTTGATCAGCAAATATTTATCAGAGAGCCTGTTTTACTAGGATTGATAATTCAACAGTGAACCAGACAGAAAAGGTCCATCTCTCAGAGTTCACATTCTGTTAGGGAAGGAAACAACAAATGCAGACACATATACATTTATTTATACATAATATTCCAGCTAGTAAAGGTAATGAAGGTAAAGCAAACATGATAGATACATAATGGAAGGAACTAACATTTAACATGGGACTGTCAGGGAAGTAATCTGTGAGGAGGTGGTACCATACTGAAATTTAAATAAATCGAGGGTTCTGCTACAAGTACTAACAGATATATAGGGGAAGAACATTTCAAGGAAAAAAAAAAAAAAGGATTAAGAGCAAAGGACCTGGATAAAAGTGGGCTTAGAATATTCACAGACCAGGAAGATAAGTAATATCTGTGTGCGAGACTCAACATGGGAGAAGGTTGTATAGGTCAATTTCAGAGAGGAGATTGAGGGCCAAATTATAAAAATAATAATTATTAATTAATTAATATTTATTTATTTATTTTGAGACAAGATTTCATTCTTGTTGCCCAGGCTGGAGTGAAATGGCGTGATCTCTGCTTACCACAACTCTGCCTCTCAGGTTCAAGCAATTCTCCTGCCATGAGTAGATGGGATTGCAGGCATGCGCCACCACACCCAACTAATCTGGCTGGTCTCGAACTACTGACCTCAGGTGACCTGCCCACCTCTGCCTCCCAAAGTGCTGGGATTACTGGCGTAAGCCACCATGCCCGGCCTAAAAAGAATTATTTTATTTATTTATTTATTATTATTTTTTATTTTTTTCTTTGTAAAAGACCTTTAACGTCTTATTAATTAATTAATTTTTTATTATACTTTAAGTTCTAGGGTACATGTGCACAATGTACAGGTTTGTCACATATGTATACATGTGCCATGTTCATGTGCTGCACCCATTAACTCGTCATTTACATTAGGTATATCTCCTAATGCTATCCCTCTCCCTTTCACCCAGCCCACAACAGGCCCCGGTTTGTGATGTTCCCCTTCATGTGTCCAAATATCTCATTGTTCAATTCCCCCACCTATGAATGAGAACATGCGGTGTTTGGTTTTCTGTTCTTGTGATAGTTTGCTGAGAATGATGGTTTCCAGCTACATCCATGTCCCTACAAAGGACATGAACTCATACCTTTTTATGGCTGCATAGTATTCCATGGTGTATATGTGCCACATTTTCGTAATCCAGTCTGTCATTGTTGGACATTTGGGTTGGTTCCAAGTCTTTGCTATTGTGGATAGTGCCACAATAAACATACGTGTGCATGTGTCTTTATAGCAGCATGATATATAATCCTTTGGGTATATACCCAGTGATGGGATGGCTGGGTCAAATGGTATTTCTAGTTCTAGATCCTTGAGGAATCACCACATTGTCTTCCACAATGGTTGAACTAGTTTACAGTCCCACCAACAGTGTAAAATTGTTCCTATTTCTCCACATCCTCTCCAGCACCTGTTGTTTCCTGACTTTTTAATGATCTCCATTCTAACTGGTGTGAGATGGTATCTCATTGTGGTTTTGATTTGCATTTGTCTGATGGCAAGTGATAATGAGCATTCCGTTGACGACATAAATGTCTTCTTTTGAGAAGTGTCTGCTCATAGCCTTGCCCACTTTTTGATTTTTTTTTTTAATTATTATTATTGTAAATTTGTTTGAGTTCTTTGTAGGTTCTGGATATTAGCCCTTTGTCAGATGAGTAGATTGCAAAATTTTCTCCCATTCTGTAGGTTGCCTGTTCGCTCTGATGATAGTTTCTTTTGCTGTTCAGAAGCTCTTTAGTTTAATTAGATCCCATTTGTCAATTATGGCTTTTGTTGCCATTGTTTTTGTTGTTTTAGATATGAAGTCCTTGCCCATGCCTATGTATTGAAGGGTATTGCCTAGGTTTTCTTCTAGGGTTTTTATGGTTTTAGGTCTAATATTTAACTCTCTAATCCATCTTGAATTAATTTTCGTATAAGGTGTAAGGAAGTGATCCAGTTTCAGCTTTCTACACATGGCCAGCCAGTTTTCCCAGCACCATTTATTAAATAGGGAATCCTTTCCCTATTTCTTGTTTTTGTCAGGTTTGTCAAAGATCAGATGGTTGTAGATGTATGGTATTATTTCTGAGGGCACTATTCTGTTCCATTGGTCTATATCTCTGTTTTGGTACCAGTAGCATACTGTTTTGGTTACTGTAGCCTTGTAGTATAGTTTGAAGTCAGGTAGCATGATGCTTCCAGCTTTGTTCTTTTGGCTTAGGATTGTCTGGGCAATGCGGTCTCTTTTTTGGTTCCATATGAACTTTAAAGTAGTTTTTTCCAATTCTGTGAAGAAAGTCATTGGTAGCTTAACGGGGATGGTATTGAATCTATAAATTACCTTGGGCAGTATGGCCATTTTCACGATATTGATTCTTCCTATCCATGAACATGGAATGTTCTTCCGTTTGTTTGTGTCCTCTTTTATTTCTTTGAGCAGTGGTTTGTAGTTCTCCTTGAAGAGGTCCTTTACATCCCTTGTAAGTTGGATTCCTAGGTATTTTATTCTCTTTGAAGCTATTGTGAATGGGAGTTCACTCGTGATTTGGCTCTCTGTTTGTCTCTTATTCGTGTATAAGAATGCTTGTGATTTTTGCACATTGATTTGTATCCTGAGACTTTGCTGAAGTTTCTTATCAGCTTAAGGAGATTTGGGGCTGAGACGATGGGGTTTTCTAAATATACAATCATGCCATCTGCAAACAGGGACAATTTGACTTCCTCTTTTCCTAATTGAATGCCATTTATTTCTTTCTCCTGCCTGATTGCCCTGGCCAGCACTTCCAACACTATGTTGAATAGGAGTAGTGAGAGAGGGCATCCCTGTCTTGTGCCAGTTTTCAAAGGGAATTTTTCCAGTTTTTGCCCATTCAGTATGATATTGGCTGTGGGTTTGTCATAAATAGCTCTTATTATTTTGAGGTACGTTCCATCAATACTGAAATTTATTGAGAGTTTTTACCATGAAGAGCTGTTGAATTTTGTCAAAGGCCTTTTCTGCATCTATTGAGATAATCATGTGGTTCTTGTCTTTGGTTCTGTTTATATGCTGGATTATGTTTATTGATTTGCATATGTTGAACCAGCTTTGCATCCCAGGGATGAAGCCCACTTGATCATGGTAGATAAGCTTTTTGATGTGCTGCTGGATTCAATTAGCCAGTATTTTATTGAGGATTTTTGCATTGATGTTCATCAGGGATATTAGTCTAAAATTCTCTTTTTTTTGTTGTGTCTCTGCCAGGCTTTGGTATCAGGATGATGTTGGCCTCATAAAATGAGTAAGGGAGGATTTCCTCTTTTTCTATTGAGTGGGATAGTTTCAGAAGGAATGGTACCATCTCCTCCTTGTACCTCTGGTAGAATTCGGCTGTGAATCCATCTGGTCCTGGACTTTTTTTCGTTGGTAGGCTATTAATTATTGTCTCAATTTCAGAGCCTGTTATTGGACTATTCAGGGATTCATTTTCTTCCTGGTTTAGCCTTGGGAGAGTGTATGTGTCCAGGAATTTATCCATTTCTTCTAGATTTTCTAGTTTATTTGCATAGAGGTGTTTATAGTATTCTCTGATGGTAGTTTGTATTTCTGTAGGGTCAGTGGTGATATCCCCTTTATCGTTTTTTATTGTGTCTATTTGATATTTAAAAGCAAGGTAAGGACTTAAGATTTTATACTAAGGAGTAACACATCCTGAAGTATAATTTTAAAATGTTTGGCTGTGTAGAAAATAAAACTCTAAACATTAACAGTACAGAAAAAAAAAAAAAAAGGAGACTAATTAGACAGTGGTGGCAAAAGACCAGGAGAGATATACTGGTGGCTTAGACTGGAGTGATTCAAGTAAAGGTCATAAAAATGGTTATGTTCTTTTATTATGTACCTTCTACAGACATTAAAGGCTTGGATGTCCGTGCTATTTGAGTTACACTTTTAGGAAATCTAAACAGCAATGTTTGAAATAAAGTTTTAAAAATTCTAACTGCATTAGTCTGTTTTCACACTTCAATGAAGACATACCAAAGTCTGGGTCATTTATAAAGGAAAGAGGTTTATTGGACTTGGAGTTCCACATGTCTTGAGAGTTCTCACAATCATGGCGGTAGGCAAAGGAGAAGCAAAGGTATATCTTATATGGCATCAGGTAAAAAGAGAATGAGAGCCAATTGAAAGGGGAAACCCCTTATAAAACCATCAGCTCTCATGAGACTCATTCACTACTATGAGAACTGTATGAGGGAAACTGCCCCTGTGATTCAATTATCTGCCACCAGGTCCATCCCACAACATGCGGGAGTTATGTGAGCTACAATTCAAGAGGAGATTTGATTCAGGACTCAGCCAAACCGTGTCACTTACATTTTTGATATTAAACACTATTTTAAATTGTATGTATACACATTGAATAAAGATACTTTCATAAATTGCTAAATATACCAGAAAGAAACAACACAAATCCTACCATGTAAAGATGGCAATGTATTGTTTGATCTTAGTGTCATTTCTTCTATAGATATTTATGTATTTTAATCGAAAGGCTACTATTTATGTAGTTTGGGAACCTGTTTTTACTTATATTTTCACTCTTTTACTGTACACATAACATTATGGCATTATTTTTACATAAATTTTTCAATGCTATATCAATATTTTTTACAGAGGTACATCAAAATTTACTCAATCAAGGTATTTTTTCCAACTAAGATTTGCATAAATGTCTTAAAAAGTTGCTCAACTAGATTCATAGCCTGGATGAGTGCTCCGGGTAGTTAATAAACTTTGGGATTCCCTAGAGTTGTCTCCTCAATCCTCTTCTTTCCTAGCTTTATATGTGTTCCTAGTAATCTCCATTTAGTTGCCTGGTTTAGTATCCAATTAAATGTATATCCCTAGTCTGTTTTCCAAGCTGCAAATCTTCATACCCCTATATAAATTATAGTTCACAAGTACTCACAGTGTTCCTGCATATTGAATATTAAAATTTTCTTTCTCATTCCATTTCTCCAAAATAAAATCTTCTATTAAATTTCTATTTCAGTTGATGACACTCATTAATCTAAATCAGAGAACTGCCACACCTCCAAGACACTTGTCTTTCTCTGATTTCATTTTTACAAAGTCATTTCCATGGGTGAACATAAAGACTTCTCTAAATTGCCCTCATGTCACCATCTATGATAATATCTCCTTAACTTCAGTTTTCTTAATCTTTCACATGGACTCTTGAACTAATTGTATAACTTATTCTTCTGTCTCCATCTTTGTTTTTCATAAGCTATTATTGTTATTGTACATCCATATATGTGATACCTATATGTGATTATTTCGTCCTATACTCCTATACTTTCATCGTTTCTGTACTTTCATCCTTCAATGATTTCTCAATATCTTTATGATAATTTTAAACTTTCTAGGTTACCTACTTCCAAACTAGATTCAATTCTCCTATCTCTTTCTAGGACACCACATCCAACAGTAATGTCAAAATAATTTTCAGTTTTTATACCTGCCATGTTTAAAACTTTCTCTTCCCAGTATGCTTTTTTTTCCTGTGTCTACCTGACAAACTTATTTATTTATTTTTTTCAATTTATTGAAGTTCTAAGGCTCAAAACAAAGGGACTGAATTAAACTGACTCCATTTACTCTGTTGGGAGTTTCACCTTCTCTAAGACCAACACCTTTTCTCCAAGCAGACACAATTAATCACCAACTTCTCTGCAATATATGTGAACATTATATATATAGTTTAAATACTTCATTTATACTGAGTAATACTCTTAGAATGCAACTTTGTCTTTTTTAGACTAGTTTTTTGAGGTAAAGAATTGTGGATTGTTTACTTTTGTAAATCTAGTGCCTTACACTAGCAATAGAATTTAAGTAGAAGTAAATTCTTTGTAAATCAAATCTAGCAATAGCTGAGTGAAACTAACATAGACAACTATTTAAAGGCCTCTTTTAAAATCATTGAACAATCTCTGACCCTAAACTTGTTTGCTCCTGTTCTAGAGCATCTACTTTTGTCATGTGGCTTGTGTCCAACTCTGAGGACAGTATTTTTCTCATGTGGTTTGACCCATATTGTCTTCTTGTATTAAGGATTAAGAGACTTCTCAGTATCCACAGTTCACATATTAAAATGCAGAAATGTCATCAGCCAAATTTCTCTAGTTCTGTCGATTATCGTTTTCCAATTCAGTACTGCTCGGATACATTGGCAATTTAAAATTTTAGGTATGCATCTTATAACCAATACATGCTTTAAAAATTACCTGTACAATTGCTTTCACTGTTGAGCAATATAGGAAATGAGTGATTTCTAGGCAGAAAACGTCTTTAATAGATTTCCTCCACTACGATTTTGAAAAAAAGTCCTCAGTCATTCCCTCCGCTACACAATAGAGTGCCCTACTGTATTCTAACACTCGCCTCAACATAGTCTGCTGGATTCTACTAACTAATACACAGATAATTCATAGCAGTTGAGATTCAGACAGGAAATTAGAAACTATGCCAAATATTTTAACTGAAAAATTAATATAAAGAAATTAAACAATAATTAAAGGACAGAAAGGCAGAGGGTAAAACAGAGGCATAATAGAAATGATATTTATGGGAAGCAGCTACTGCATCTAGGGTTTTGTGATGAAAGAGCAGAGGTTAGTGTGTGTAAGAACCCAGAAGTTTAGAAAAGGGCCTGTAGAAGGGGGCTCAGACTTCTGTTAATAAGACATTACCTACGTAGGACATGTGTGTTAGGAATTCAAAGCAGGACTACTGATATGGAATTTTAACATTGGAGAAGGGGACAGTGCCTTGATGTTGTCACTGATGACACCCATGAAGCTGGTTCCAAGAGAGCAGAAAATACATTAGAGAATAGGCTAGCTGCTTGTGGTGGGGTAAATAATTTTCGTTACAATGACACTGTCAGAACAGTTAATAAATACAAAAGTAATGAATTCTTTCTCTCTCCTCTTCACTTCCAGGCTCTCTCTGGTGACATATATTTGGCCAAAATCCCACAGGGAACGATCTACCAAAGGAGAAATGTGGTTTGCAAAATCTCAGTCCCAGTGCAATAAAGTGGAGGCTGAAAGCAGGGATTTGGAGCTGAGAGACAAAAGCTGAATATCCAACACAAAAAACTTTTAGAGGCCTCTACCACTAATTTGATGGCCTGATGAACATATCAAGTGACAGTTAAATTTAAATTTCAAACATGATTAGGTCCCCTTAACACAGGTTTCATTCTGTGATGTGAGCAGTGTCTGCAGTGCTGTCAATCTACAGGTATTAATAACAAATATGACTGATTCTTATTCCTGGTCAATTATTTGTCACTCAGAGATGCAAAGGCAAATTCTTTGGAATATTTTCATTGGTAAGCAATAAATAATTTTCCCTATTTTGTTTTCCCTCTTTCAAAGAGATAAAACTGGCCTAAATATTTCACAGAATACTTCAGACTAAATCAATTATGAATTAAATTATTCCCATGCTGATATTCATCACCACATTCCTCTGTATGTGGACAAATACTTAACCAGATGAATTTCATGACTTAGATGAGTACACTTGTGCCCTATGATAAAAGCTGCATGAGTACATGTGCTAGAACTGCACTTACCTGCAATTGACCTGCCCACAATGTCTAACACAGTGCCAGTCATGCAGTGGGCCCTCAGTATATTTTTGTTGACTACGTAGATGCCATTTATTTTTATTTATTTATTTATTTATTTATTTATTTATTTTTATTTTTTGTTCATTTATTTTTTTTGAGATGGAGTCTCACTCTGTTGCCCAGGCTGGAGTGCAGTGGTATGATCTCTGCTCACTGTAACCTCCGCTTCCTGGGTTCAAACGATTCTCCTGCCTCAGCCTCCCAAGTAGCTGGGACTACAGGCACCCGCCATCACGCCCGGCTAATTTTTTTGTATTTTTAGTAGAGACGGGGTTTCACCATATTAGCCAGGATGGTCTTGATCTCCTGACCTCGTGATCCGCCCGTCTCGGCCTCCCAAAGTGCTGGGATTACAGGCGTGAGCCACCGCGCCCGGCGCCATTTATTTTTTAAAATCTCACCTTGACAGATTTATTTACTAATTTCAGTGAATAGAACATCAGAAAAAATTTTCAAAATGCCGGTGACTAGAAAGTGTTAAACTTATTTCTAAAGTTTCTAGCTATCATGCAGAAACGTACGCCTTTTGAGTCTCTGACTTCACAAGACAGGCACATTTTATTTAATGCCTAATTATACAATGTGAATTCAATACATATGATTTAATGTTGATAAAAAGCCTGGTATTTTTAAGTTTCTGTATTTTCATTAAGGAGAATAAAAGCTGCCGCCTGATCTGTTTCTTTCAATCATTCAGTTTCTCTTAAAATACACTTAAAATGTGTTATAAATCACAATCCTCTCTGTGGTCAAATGGAGCACAGTGTGTGGAAGGTCGAAACTACTCTTCAAAAGTATCCACCTGAGATGTAGCATGGAAAATAAAAACATATGTGTACATACTTGCATATATGCATAAAATGCATATATATATGTAAATGCATATATATACACATACATATTACATATAGTCATATTAGCTTGGAAAATCTATTTACATAAAATATTTTGTAATTGCTTATATTGATAAACATTTAAACTATATAATAAATATACTGTAAGATATGCTATCTTCTATATATTATAATTTATGTTTTATTGTTTATATCACTTATATATTTCATATAAATATATATCTATCTGATTTGGTTGTATTGTAACCAATATTTACTAAGGGCTAACTACAGTGTACTCATGGTATAATATATGGTGAACACAAAGACAAGACAGTATTTATCCTCAAGGAGCTTGCTGTTTTTAATTTTTATTTTTAAGTCATAGACCTCTCAGTCTTTTACAGCATGTTACAAATATATTCTTACATAGTGGAATGTTAATAATAGTAATCAATATTTGTTTATTATACTTTAAGTTCTAGGGTACATGTGCACAACGTGTAGGTTTGTAACATATGTATACATGTGCCATGTTGGTGTGCTGCACCCATTAACTTATCATTTATATTAGGTATATCTCCTAATGCTATCCCTCCTCCCTCCCCACACCCCACGACAGGCCCTGGTGTGTGATGTTCCCCTTCCTATGTCCAAGTGTTCTCATTGTTCAATTCCCACTTATGAGTGAGAACATGTGGTGTTTGGTTTTCTGTTCTTGCGATAGTTTGCTGAGAATAATGGTTGCCAGCTGTATCCACGTCCCTACAAAGGACATGAACTCATCCTTTTTTGTGGCTGCATAGTATTCCATGGTGTATATGTGCCACATTTTCTTAGTCCAGTCTGTCATTGATGGACATTTGGGTTGGTTCCAAGTCTTTGTTTTTGTGAATAGTGCCGCAATAAACATATGTGTGCATGTGTCTTTATAGCAGCATGATTTATAATCCTCTGGGTATATACCCAGTGATGGGATGGCTGGTTCAAATGATATTTCTAGTTCTAGATCCTTGAGGAATTGCCACACTGTCTTCCACAATGGTTGAACTAGTTTACAGTCCCACCAACAGTGTAAAATTGTTCCTATTTCTCCACATCCTCTCCAGCACCTTTTGTTTCCTGACTTTTTAATGATCACCAATCTAACTGGTGTGAGATAGTATCTCATTGTGGTTTTGATTTGCATTTCTCTGATGGGGAGTGATGATGATGATATTTAAAGGAATAACAACCATAATAATACTTTGAATTTCCATAAGATGGTATTTTTTTGAAATGCTGTTACATACACTTTTCTATTTCTTATTTTCATCCGTGCTTCACTGCTAAGATGTAGAACATTTGCATATTATGTCTATTTTGCAAGTAAGAAAAATAAAGTCAATGAAAGTAAATAGTATCATTTATATACAGTCATCCTACACATGACAATGTTTCAGTCAACTATAAACTACATATATTAGGTTAGTTCCCTAACATTATAACGGAGCTGAAAAATTAGTGATATAGTCATGGTAATGTCGTAGCACAAAGCACAATGCATTGTGGTGTGTTGTGGTGATGCTGACATAAACAAAGGTACTGCATCGTGAATCATATTAAAATGTACACAATTATCCTAGGCCTTCACATCCATTCACCACTCACTCACTCAGTGACTCACCCAGAGCAATTTCCAGTCCTGCTAGCTCTATTCATGCTAAGTAGTGTTAAAGTTTAGCCTAAAGTTGCCTCCTTACATATACTAAATTATGCCCAAAGGTTTCTCAGTACATAGTGAACTGTAACCTAACTGGATGTGTAAATAGACTGTAGTCTATTCTTGTGCCCATCTGGCTTCCGCCAGCCAACTCTTAAGACTGTGTTGAAAAAAGGCAAATGCTAAATTGTAACCTAATCAGCAGCTTCTGTACCTCACTTTGATTTTCTCCATGTCACTTTCCTTTTTCTGTCCGTAAATTGACCATAAGGCAGGCCATGCCTCTCTAAACCTATTCTGGTCCAGAGGCTGAATTGTTCTTTGCTCAATTAAACTCTGTTAAATTTAATTTGTGTAAGGCTCTTCTTTTAACAGTGCCCTATGCAGGTGTACCGTTTTTTGTCTTTTGTATCATACTTTTGCTGTACTTTCACTATGTGTAGATACACATACAGTCACCATTGTGTTAACGTCCTGCAGTATGAAGCACAGTAACACGTTATACCGGTTTGTAGCCTGGAAGTGATAGGCTACACCACAAAGCATAGGTGTGCAGTAGGCTGTTACTTGTAAGTAGATTATATGATGTTCCTACAATGACATAATCGCCTAATAATGAATGCATTTCTCGGAACATATCATTGTCATTAAATGATGCGTGACTGTATTGTAATCATTTTATATGTAAATAAATTTAAACGTTGAATTTTAAAAATTGTTTTCACACTTAAATTACATTATTTATTCACATACCACAAAAAACTGCAGTTTTCTGAAATTTTAAACAAAAGCTTAGTTTGCTGTTTTCCCTTGAGATGGTTAGGTTGTCTAAAGTTTCTAAGTATAAAAGCCAATGTAAAACTTTGATTATTCTTTGACATTCCTTCAGGATCTAATTTATGTGTTTCCTTTTGTGATTCCCTGCTCCCAAAGCAGACTGCATTGACTACTCATCTGTGCTCCAGCAGCGAAATTCTTAATTCTGCCTTAGAAAATGTATTGCATATAAACACTTTCCAGATCTTCTCAGACATACGTTGAAGTTATTTTATTGGATATTAAAAAGATAAAGACCTTAAACCTTTAAGGTTTTGAAGACACTTAGGTTACATTTCTCTATATAAACTCATTCATATGTTAGGAATTCAGAATGACATCTGAGATCCTAGATCCCCTAATTTGGGTCTTCTTACTGAAGGATAAATGGTCAAACAGAATAAACAAAATACCTATTAATCTAGACAAGCATGTGATAGCTCTAAATACAGGGATGTTCCAGCAAACTGTAATGGAACTAAGGCAAGACACCTGTAAAAATTACTTTGTGAGTGTAGTCGATGCTTTCTCTGGCTATTCACAACCACAGTTTTAGCCAAGAGAACAAGGAAATACCAATCTCAAGTACACCTAAGAGAGTAGCAGTAAAGGCATGAAAGAAAGTCAATTTGGGCAGAAGAAGCTGGCTCACAATGCATTTACAAGTAAGGATGAATTGATTCTAGGAGCTGGTGTGGAGCTGGGATGGTTCTTCATATTTGTCCCAAATAGAGGCAAGTACCAGGACTTAATCTTCTCACATCAGCCAGCCGATGACTATAAGCAGACCCCTGGAAGGTGGTGTAACCTTGGGAAGACTTTGTCCTATCACTGAAGGCAAGTTTTACTGAAAGCCACAGGAGTATGCATTCAACAGATGATATATTTCTTAGGAGAGGGATGGATGTGTAGCCCCTTAAAGAGAGCTTTAGACAAATCATCAGTTTGCTTATGACAATACTCTTTCAAAGATTAAATGTTTTCTGGCTGGGCGCGGTGACTCACCCCTGTAAACACAACACTTTGGGAGGCTGACCGGGTGGATCACAAGGTCAGGAGTTTGAGACCAGCCTGGCCAATGTGGTGAAACCCCGTCTCTACAAAAAATACAAAAATTAGCTGGGCATCGAGGCAGGTGTCCATAATCCCAGCTACTTGGGGAGGCTGAGGCAGGAGAATTGTTTGAACCCAGGAGGCGGAGGTTGTAGTGAGCCGAGATCGTGCCATTGCACTCCAGCCTGGGTGATGGAACAAGACTCCGTCTCAAAAAACATACAAAAAGATTAAATGTTTTCTTCTATTTCTTGTGAGGTTTATTTCTAGGATGCTATTCTTTCATTGCTACAATAATGCAATTATTTATTTCCTTACACTTTATAAAACATTTTTAATGTAGGAAAACTTATGATTTTTGTCTATTAATTATGTAAAAAGCCATTTACTGAATTTAAATTCTATTTTATTATCTTATGTATATGATAATCCATCTACATTATCTAGTCTATCCCTGACTTAAAATAGCAATCTATTCCTGGAAAAACAAAATTAGATCTATTCTCATCATTAGAACAATAAGCATCAGTGACATTGTTGGTTAACAATTTCTTCTATAGTTAACAAACAAAACAACAATGTGATAGTCAATTTAATTGAAACTATAATGCAAAAACATACAAAAGAACAGTGCAGACAAAATAAATCAATACTAACAAAGCAAATGATGCATGGACTACTGTACATTCACAAAACATGAGTCTTCTGAAGGAAGACCTTAACACTATGGTGCCAACAACTCACCTGCATGAATGGTGAAAGAAAATACGATATATACAATGGGATATTACTGGGACATGAAAAGGAATAAAAGCTTGTCATTTGTAGAGACATGAATAGAACTAAAGGTTGCTAAGTGAAATAAGTCAGAAACAGAAAGACAAATGTCACATGTTCTCCCTCCTATTGGGAGCTAAAAAAATTGATCTCATGGAGATAGAGAGTAGAATGATAGTTACTAGAGGATGGGAAGGGTGTATATGTGTGGGGCGGGGGCGGTGGCAGTGGTAGGGGATAAAGAGAAGTTGGTTAATGGTACAAACATACAGAAAGATAGAAAGAATAACTTCTAATGTTTGCTAGCAGAGTAGGATAACTATAGTTAACAACACTGTATTGTATATTTCAAAATAGCTAGAAGAAATGATTTGAAATGCTCCCAACACATTTATTATATAAATGATAAATGCTCCAGGTGGTAGATGCCCTAAACCCCCTGATTTGATCATTACATATTCTGTGCATGTAACAAAATAAGACGTACCCCATAAAAATGTAGAAACATTATGAGTCAATTTCATTATGTGTCCATTTATTTTTAAAGAAGGTAACTGCTGACTGCTTTCCTTTTCTTGTTCTCCAACCTTGGGAAATCCAAATCAATTCAATCATGCAAAGAAGTGCCTCCCAGCAAAAAACAAAAAAAAATGTATATGGAACGTAATTATCTGTAATGTCAAATGCTTATAAGCCAAGTGGGCATATTAGAAGTTACATATGTTGGCCGAGCGCAGTGGCTCACGCGTGTAATCCCAGCGCTCTGGGAGGCCGAGGAGGGCGGATCACAAGGTCAAGAGATCGAGATCATCCTGGCTAACACGGTGAAACCCCATCTCTATTAAAAGTACAAAAAATTAGACTGTCCTGGCGGTGGACGCCTGTAGTCCCAGCTACTCGGGAGACTGAGGAGGGGGAGAATGGCGTGAAACCAGGAGGCGGAGCTTGCGGTGAGCCGAGATAGGGCCACAGAACTCCAGCCTGGGTGACAGAGCGAGACTCCATCTAAAAAAAAAAAATAAATTACGTATGTTGTGATAGTATTTTTACTCCTTTTGAATTTTTATATTATTTTAAATTTAGTTGAAAGGAATTGGTTTACAATAGTCAGCATCTTATCCTGATCCTTAATGAGATATTCATGTGCTTCATCATTAATTATGATGAGAGATTTTCCTCTATCTCACTCTTATTCTTTTCTATTTATGTAAAGACATGAAGATGAAATAGAGAATGAAATATGTCAACAATCAAAGGAAAAGGTGTTAAGGAAGTATTCTAATTTCTCATTGTGCTCTAAACTAATTGATGTGCTATTATTATTTTACTTTCTGTGCTGTTACTGCAGACACCATCATTCATTGTATTATTATTTTGTTGTTTAAATATTTTCCTTGTTATTTTTCTCAAGGACTCATGAGGACTACAATCCATTTGTATGTAAATATTTCCACATATCTTCTGTTATCTTCCAAGTTGAATGAGGTTTAGGTTAGAAAAACAATTTATGAAAATTTTCTGAAATTATTAGAATTTGCTTCCCTGTGTTCTATCAGTGATCGCTGCTATGGATAGAGCTTAATCTAGCCTGATACTTCTATTTTTAGTTTTTTTCCTCATATATGTGATTTCTGGTTTGGATACTCAGATAATTATTCACTGATAAATCCTAACAAATTTTAAAAATTGGTCTTGCTATAAATATATTTGAGTCATGTTTGCCAGAAGTCCGGTTGCCTGCTTCTAATATTTACATTCAAGTTTTATTGAAAATATAGTATTCAATGTTTTTTAAAAATATTTTTCTATATTTATTTTTATTTGTTCTTTTCTCTGCATCAAAAATACTGATTATACAACTTAGCAGGAATAACCTTTATCTCTTTAATGTGAATTATATGCTCTTGTCTCTTTCATTTTCATCACTATTTGCTCTCCTAGTGCAACATATCTGTAACTACATTTAAGTTCTTATTAATGGAGTTCTCTTTCTTTTCTTTTTTTACTCTTCTATGCTCTTATTTCCACTCTTCCTCTTAAATTAACAATATGCTTTCATTTTCCGGATAACTTTTCTTTTTCCTTGAATTGATTTTCTAAGCTTTGAAAGCTCAAAATTGATTTTACTAGTTTTGTGTAATTTCTTTCTTAAGCCACTGTAGATCTTTCTTGAAGCCTTTAAATTCAGAGGCCATATTGTAAATATATTTTTAGATTTCATGGGAAATATTTTTTATCAGAATATTTGTCTTTTAGAGTCTTTTAGAATGTCACTTTTCTGATTTGGTAATATTTCTACGATTTCTTATTCTTGTTATTATCTTCCTTTTTTCCTATTTTCTGTGCAACATTTTTAGGTACTTTTCATAATTGTTTCTTTTTTTTCAGTTATTGTGCATAGTTGAATATAGGAAGCTCATCATGGAGCAATCATTTTCTAGAAATACAGTGAGGAGGTAAGGCCAGAAGATGGATAAAGGGCTCCAGGCAACTTGAGCACAGGAAACTGGTGTTTCATTATAATGTCTTGCCAATTTTTCATTCCCAATCTTGCTTTTAGGCATTCTTGTGCAGGTTAATATTAATCCTGACACACTGAAAAAATTCCAAAGCATATTTGTGATAAATTATTTGTATTTGTAACATTTTATCCTTCACTTATGCTCAGATGACAAAGATAGGTTGCTGCATGTGTCTTTCCCTTATATTCTCCTTCTATCCTGCCTTATATTTATATATTTTTGTACAAAGTTGAAATATGTTAATTTTTTAACTTTCAGAAGACAGGTTCAATTTCACGTGGAGAATACACATCCAAATTTGTTTGTTGCAAATACAACGTTTTTATTTTGATCTTCACGGTGTCTTACCTGCTTGGTAGAACTCTTTGCTTTGCCTGCCTTGTAAAGCAAAAGAGGAGGAGAAGGAAGATGTCAAGAGGGGAGAGGGATAAAAAGAGTGAAAGAGAGGATTACTTTATTTGAAATTATATTTTAATATCATTTTTTATATATTTCAAAAAAGTTAACCTTGGGAAATCTAAATTTCCAACTAGAGTTAGAATGGGAAAAAATGATAATGATAATCAAGAAATAAGTGACAGAACAGTGCTTTGGTTATTATTATCACTATTATCCTGTTCCCAGGTTTTGGAAACAGTATAATAATAATAATAAAAACTTCCAGCTTACAAATTCTAGGAGAAAAAAAAATAAAACTGATTCAAGCACCATACACATCCACATTGAGCACATTCTTAGTGACGTGTGTAAAATACCACTAAGTGGGGAAAAAAATATGTCATATATTTATTCTATCAGGCAAAACATTAAAAAAGAACCATGATTTCCCTTGAATGTTAAAGTGCTCAAACAAGAAGAGTAGTTGCTGCAAGAAATATAAAGCCAAAAGTTAAACTATTCAAAGATATTTCATTTAAAAAGTCAAACATTTTTGAAATTTATATAAATTTTAACCTAATGATACATTTTGTAAAAAATAGTCTCAATCAAATCTCTACAAATTGAGATAATTGGGTGAAAGCTCTAGGTTTTAATGACTTTTGGAGCAACTCCATTTGCTTTGATTTATTTTCAAGAATAATAGCAAGCAATTTACATCTTCATTTTTCAAGTTTCTTTGAAATTAGTATCAATTAATTTTAATATTTTGTAATTTGTTAGAATGTGATGTCAGTATATCAAGGGTAGAGGAAGGAAAAGACCAGCAGGGAAATCTTAATGTTAATAAAGTTACAATACCCACTAAGCATGACATGGTGACAGTCTCATGGGGTGAACAAATGGGCAGTGAAAGAAAATGCTGTTCAAGGGAGATGATTTTGTGTAATAATTAAGATCCTGGACTTAGATGCCAGCCAGTGTGATTAGAATCTTTTCTTTCCCACACCAGCAGTGAGATCAACAAGGTACATAAATGTTCTGTCTCATTTTTCTCATCTGCAAATAGATGATGATGGTAATTACTGCTTGGGGCCAGGTGGATTATTAAATGAGCTAACTCTTAACGTTATTTAGAACCATAACATTTACATTGTAATTACTATCAGGGTTTGTCATAATTACTATTATTGTTATTGTAATTATTAATAGCACTAGTAATTTACAATCAAAGTTGTAAGAAGAAAAATAATTTTAAAAATGGGAAAAAAATAGGGAGAGAATAGCAGAAAGTTGTGAAGACAGTAGTGTCACTGAGTCTTGAAGGCCTGTGGCCAACCTCAACTTACTATGATTCAAAATATTGGGCTCAGACCTACAAGATAGAGGTTTGGGTAAAGTTCACTCTAGTTCATGGAAAACTAAACAGAAAAGAAAATTGGTTTGCGAGATCTAAAAAAATTGGTGTAATTTGCGGGCTACTGATTCAAAGATTCATGGAAGAGAAATAATAACTTAAATTCAGTTAATCAAAATAAGACTTAAGTGGTAGGTAGAAAAAGACTTTCTAAAACCTAATTATAGTGACAAAACATCAGAAGAAACTAAAAGAAAATCTCACTTGAGATTGTGAGGTCTAGTATTTTGCCTAAGGCTTCCACAGTTTCTTATATCGAACTGAATTTAGGGTACAGAATTTGCAAAGACGGTTCTGTGAGTATGAATGAATCTGTCTGCCCCAGCAGATCTAATCTCTCTCCTCCTCCATTTTTTCACCAGGAAACTAGCCTGCAACAACACCTCCCTGCTTCTCTGGCTTCTGCTTGGGTTGCACAAACAGAAGAGCATCAGAAGAATATTGAAGAAAAAGATCAAGTGTGCTTATTCACTCACTTGGATTTCTCCCTGTGGGATTGGTTCAGGCTGTCTGTATCCCTCTAGGGGGTTTGTTCAGCTGCTTCTAAAGGTTCTTCAGTCCTAGGAATGATGAGAGAGTGAGAGAGCCCTACTGTTACTGGCCCTGAGGTGCTGATCTCTGCTCTTAGGTTTCCTACACATTGTCTGTTTATTTTTAACTGTCTTTAGTTTCAATCTCATTGTGCCAGCTGATTCCTGTAAGACCCTAAGAAATGCAACGTCTTCAAATGTCAGGCTAGTGTATGTGCTTATTAGAGGTTATACTCATAAACAAACACAATTTTAACTCAATGTGCACCCTCCATCTCTTCCTTCCTCTCCTTTATTCTCTCACCATCTACCTTTCTTCTTTTCCTCTTTTTTCTTTTCCTTCCCTTACTCCATTTCTTCTATCTTTTAATTTATAGATGTTTTTAGAGAAACTTTAGTTTTACAGAAAGAGTAAGTTGAATTTACAGAATTTCTGTATTTCCTTATCTTCCATCCCCTTAGTTCTCCTTATTATTAAAAGCTCTCATTTGCATGGTGCATTTTTAAAAATTGATGTCAATATTGAAACACTATTATTAACTACATTCTATAACCTACATTAGTATTCATTATTTGCATTGTACATCCTGTGATTTATTTTTTCATTCAACAAATACTTATACCATAACTACAAGATGTTGTGTATTCAAAAGGCAGAAAATGAAACAGAGACCGCCTCTGGTTTCATGGAGCTTAAATTTATGCAAGAATACAGAAAATAATCAAATAGTTATTTAGTGTGTTAGGCAATGATATTTACTTTGGAGGAAAATAAAGAAGGGTTAAGGAACAAATTAGTGGGTTGGGCTATTTTAGAAAGTAGTCAGAAAGAGTTGTTCTGAAAAAATGATGCTTAAGTACAGAAAGAAGGTGTAGAGCTAAGTGAGGAACTGTGGATCTTCTAGATTTCCTAGGAGAAGGGCATTCCAAAGAGAAAAACAAAAAAGCAAGTCCTGACATCTACTAACAAAAATAGATGCTTCCCTTTCTGCCGTTGTAGTTAAGGTGAAAAAAATTTATGCTAATCTGATGAATTACAAAAATCAGAATGCTTCCTGGAAACACAATAAATGAGGCAAAATAGTAGAATAGTTGGTGTTTTACTATTTAGTATATTTGTTTTCTAACTACACTACTTTAAATGATGCTATATGGGAACACTCTGTATGACAGTGGGTATTTTTTCCGTTTAACCTTAGATTTTTTTTCAATTCAATCATTAAAAAAATTTAAATCTTGCAATATTTAGTTTACTAGCTTACTTTAGAAGAATCCAATTTTAAGATAATTGAAGTTCATAGCAAGTAAGCTCAGAAATTTTCTAGTAACAGTTATATTTAGAAATCTCAACTGTAGATTTGTCTTGATATGTCATAATAACATCCTAAACACATCTAAGCTGCTTTAAATTATATCGGTCTGCCTGAAAATTAAGATTATTTCTGTATGCGTTATAATTATTTTATATTGAATTCACTTAATAGGTATATTTTATATAAAAAGACATGTGTAATAAAATATAAATAAATATATATTTATATAATCTCTACCAAGAATATTTTGTTTTTTATAAACTTCTCTGATTTTATTATGATACTTACCAATTAAGACTATAAACATGCACAACTATGTGTAAAACTGCATTTTCATATTGAAAATATAATTATGACTATTTATTAAGGCTGGAACAGTATTTAAAACACTAAGAAACTTTTTCCAAATTAATGTCCATAGAAAGAAATATGCTAACTTGATGCCAAATTAACTTCAGCCAGGAAAAGTGTTGTCACCAGACACTGCATCTGTGGACAATTTCATCTTGGACTGCCTAGCTTCCGGAGCTGTGAGAAAAATATTTCTGTTGATATAAGCTACTCATATATTAGATTCTACATGTTATAATGATAAACCAAAATTGATAAAATAATGGTCAATATCATGAAACATGAGAATAACATAAAGTAAAGCTACAATGAGATAAAAATACATACTTATTATAATTAGAAAAATATATAATATACAAATAAAATATATGAAAATCCAATAAGTCAACAGACCAAGTACTCATAAAAAGTCAACAAAAATGATACCTTCATTCATAGCTGGTGGAAATGCAAAATGGTGCAGCCATTCTGGCATATTCTATTTTAAGTTAAATATGCAATTAACCGTAAGACCCAGCAATCCCACTGCTACGTATCCACCTTAGATAAATAACATCTTATGTTCACGCAATAATCTGTACATGTGAGTTTATAGCAGGTCTATTTATAATTGACTAAAGTTAGAAACAACCCAAATACACATCAATAGATCAATGGATAAACAAACACACCGTACATACACATTCAATTTATTACTACTAAAAAGGAATAAATTCATTATACATGCAATGTTGTGAATGAATTTCAATTGCATTATTCTGGCTGAAAGAAGCCAATGTTAGGTTATATACTGTATGATTCCATGTGATATTCTGGAAAAGATAAAACTGTAGGAAAGAAGAACAGGTTGGTTGTTGCCAGGAATTGGGATCAGGGAAAGTTTTGACTACAACAAAGACAGCTCCATGGAATATCTTGGAATTATAGAATTGCTCTGTATTCTGATTGTGGTGGTGGTTATACAAATGTACACATATGCGAATGTCCCTGGAACTGTACACCAGTAAAGTAAATTGTATGGTATGCATACGGGAATCCATAATAATCATAAAGTTCATGATAAACTAGGAATAAAAAAATAATTCGATAAAGAAAACCAAAAAGTAGAATATCATATTCAATAGACAATTCACAAAAACTTCCCCTGCCAATGAGCCAAGAGTGTCTAGTAGTACTACTTCCATAAAGCATTATACTAAAAGTCCTCATCAGTATAAAAATTGTAAATAAATAAAAAAAACTTTTATTATTGCTGGTGACATGATTTTGTACATAGAGAATCTAGAATAACCACTGAATAACTATTACCTCTCATATATGAATATAATTTAATTATTCTATATGTTTAATAAAACATAAGATAGAGAGAAAGACAGAGGGAGAGGAAGGAAGTGGTGGAGGGAAGGAGAGAAAATAAAATAATCAGTAATTTGTAGGGAGATCTAAAATATGTTGAAATATAGTATTATCTAGTAACGAGGATATTTTAGTCTTGAGAAAATGAAATGAATCATTATCCAGGATAAAGCATAAAGGTAGAAGAAATAGAAATTTTCTCATTGAGGGAAAATGCAACAAATGAAGGATTACATTTTTGTTCATAATATTCATAGTTTACTTTCTATTTCATTAAGCTAAAGCCTATGTTAAATGCACAGAGATTTGAATGAACTACAGAAAAAAAGTCATTTATAAAAGTCACTGAAATAAAATGAATTCCAAGTGCCAGATCTAAGAGCAAAACTATCACTCTTTTTTTTCTTTTTTCTTTTTTTTTTTTTGTATTTTTTGCACATGTATACATATGGAAAAAAGCTATCTAACTGTACTATCAGTTAGAGTACACAACTGAAAAGTTGTTCAAGGCAGAGACTGATTTACAAAAAGCATCCTGTCTAAAACTCAAAGCATAGAAGAGAAAAAGTTAGAAATAAGAGAAAAAAATTTAAGGTAAATAAATGTGTATAAGTATGTTTAACTGCAATTATTGACAGAGCTTAGACGAATGTATTAATATAATTTTTAAATTCTGTAAATCTAGCTCTATGCTTTATCTTTTTTTCATTAAAATCACAACACTATGAAATATGATGTATTAAGAGGAAATATCAGCTTTCTCCTGATTTTCTTATTTAAAAGTCTGACTTTCAGTCAAAAATTTTTTTGATCTTTAATATACGCCTGGCAACGTTTAATAACAATCCTTATACAGATAAATACATGAAAATATACAAACAAATGCTTTTTAGCAATAAAATGCTACCCAGATATAAATATATAAATATAAGCCTGGGCGCAGTGGTTCATGCCAGTAATCTCAGCACTTTGGGAGGCTGAGGCGGGCGGATCACTTGAGGTCAGGAGTTTGAGGCCAGCCTGACCAACATGGTGAAACTCTGTCTCTACTAAAAAATTGGCTAGGCGTGGTGGCAGGTGCCTGTAATCCCAGCTACTTGGGAGGCTGAGGCAGGAGAATCACTTGACCTGGGAGGCAGAGTTTGCAGTGAGCCAAGATTGCGCCATTGCACTCCAGCCTCACTGACAGAGCGAGACTCAGACTCAAAAAATCAAAAATTATACACATATATATATGTATACACACATATATGATATATATGATAAATACATGGAAATTCATAATAATAATTACAAAGTAAAATATTTGAATTTATATTTGAACTAATTTCCTCCTTTCATAAATTCAAAGCTTGAGCTCTTAAGAGCCGTCCTGTAACACAGAGGTTAACAAACTATGGCCCATGAACTAAATCTGGCCCTCTGCCTATTTTACAGTCCATAGTCAAGACTGGTTTTAATGTTTTTAAATGGTCAGTGCAAAAATCAAAAGATATGCATGATATATGAAAAGTATATGATATTCAAAATCCAGTGCCCATAAATAATGTTATACCGGAACACAACCATGCTCATTTGTTTATATATTGTCTATGGCTTTTTTCCTGCTAAACTGTAGTGTTGAATGTTTGAGACAGAGACTATATACGGAATGCAATACCCAAAATATTTACTATCTGACCCTGTACAGAAAAAGTTTTCTGACCTGTGATTTAGCACATAGTGCACTGAGAGAAGATAACATTGCCATGCAGGCATATAGTTGAAAGAGATTGATGGAGGCAGCTGAAAGATTCTAATATTTTGTATTGTCCTATTACATATTTCTTCTCTTGTTATTTTTGTTGTTTGTTTGAAATGTAAGATGTGTTAATATTATATTTTAATATTATATTTAATATTTAATATTATATTTTTATATTAAGATTTTAATATTATATTTATACATTTGTTTGTTACTCTGTTGCCCAGGCTGGAGGGCAGTGGAGCAATCTCGGCTCACTGCAAGCTCCGCCTCCCAGGTTCAAGCGATTCTCCTGCCTCAGCCTCCCTCCCGAGTAGCTGAGATTACAGGCAAGCGCCACCACGTCTGGCTAATTTTTACATTTTTAGTAGAGATGGGGTTTCACCATATTGGCCTGGCTGGTCTTAAACTCCTGACCTCATGATCTGCCCCCCTCAGCCTCCCAAAGTGCTAGGATTATAGGTGTGAGCCACCACACCAGCCTCTGCTTTTCTATCTTAAATAAATGTGGAATAAGCCTATCTTGAGGCTTTTCACAGCAACTTTACACACAATCTCTTCTTTAGAGAATCTGGTAGTATCATATGGATTAACTCTCTTACTGAATGAATGAATCTGTGATTAATGCACATTTTGCTTACTAAATGGGATTCTCATGGCTCAAATGATTTTTTGCAAGCTTATTTCATGCATGTACTAATTGGAAATTTTAAATCATGGATAGTTTGCATCCATACTCCATTTTATTAATTTAATGCAAATATATATTTTTTTGTCTTCCCTGTAGGCTTTCTTTAGGGATCCATGCTTCCGCTATTCCATGCAGAAGATCAACAATTAAGTTAGGCCAGTTGGAGTCAACTGTCTGTTGTCAGGTGGAATTTTTCTTTTTTAAGTCTGTTTAGGATCTTGACTTCTGAGCACAATCTAAGGTTCTCTGTGTACCAGTATTCCCCAACTATGTGTTACGCTGCGTTCAATAAGAGAGAATGAGCTCCACACTCCGAAATGCTGAAAGTCAGAAAAAAAAGAGAGAGAGATCTAAGAGCATTCTTTCTTTACTTTCTTGCTTTTCTTTTCTTTTTTCTTTTCTTTTTTTTTTTCTTAAACCGCTGGTACAAGAAGTGCAGGAAACAAGCGAATCTCTGGATATCTTAGTCACGTGAGTCCAGTTAATTGGCTGCCTTCTTTCCTTAGGATCATCTAGTTGCAATTTGTGGTTTAATTATTGTAAACAATGTATCCTTGCTGAAAGAGTCACATTCTGGATTTGTATTTACTTTTTCAGGATTTTCTCCTTTTATGATTTAATGAATATGAAAAAAATTATGCTCTTTATTTTTAAACAGAAAGAACTCCTCCTATCAGTTTGTCAAAACTGTTTCTTGAGACACAACATTCTATTTTAATAACAGATACAGTTCATGTAAAGGCTTTCCTTTGCTTTTTTAATCCTCATTTATGATACAGTAAAATATATATCTGATCCAATTTCTAAATTTTAAAATAATGTTGTTATGAGCCTTTAATCACAAAATCTGTATGAAAACTTAGAAAGGTAGAACAATTCATCGGATTGCATTAGCATTTTCATTGGTTTATTAAAGTGACAATTCTTTTGTCTCCAATTTATTATTATATTTATATCTATGGTATGATATTTCCTAATTTTAAAGTGTGTTTTGACACTTTGTTTCATTTACTGGTAACTAGAAAAATGTATCACACAAAGGGCATCACAATATCATGCTGTTAGTCACCTGATTTCGTGTCTTCCATGAGTACTGATGGAAATGTCTTTGGGCTTAAGTAGGTAGCTGAAAGTGAAAACGGAGATAGCTTATTGGTATATCCAATAAAAAAATGTTGAAGACCTTGGAAATAAAAATTTGAAGCTCATTTGATAGTGTGGTATGTTCTTTTTCAATAATGCTTTACTTATTAGGATAGTTTATGAAAACTCATGCTTCTCATAGAAAACATTATAACAAAACTTGAATTTGTCACTTCTTCAGAATACTAATAATATTTATTGCACTGGCTCGAGTGTTTTTAAAAAAGAGTAACGTGTTGTGAATGATTAATACACTTCAATTTTACTTTATATACTTAGGAATTTATCTTCTCAGGAAATACATAAATACATTAGGAGCTTATTTTCTTTATATGCAGAAATTATCATAAAATACAATATTATTTTTTATAGTTTTAATCTTCAGAAATTTTTAAGCATAAACAATATGGAATAAAAGTAAAATAATTTTAGTATATGAAACATTTTAGTGGTAGATTTCTATAAAATTATGCAACTAATTTCCAAATCACTTCTCAGATCTGCTAGAATTTGAAACACAGAACAGAGTAATTTACTTGGAAAATTAATTTAGCCAATATAAACACACACACACACACACACACACACACACACACACACTCATATCCACCTGTGCTCACTCAAGTCTGCTCTTGAAAGAAAATCGAAAGAGTAGGAAAAAATTGCCAGTTATGGATGCTGAAAAAAATCATTTTTTTCATATTATTGCATAGTCCAGGCTATTTATGAGCCTGGACTCAAATAAATATCAAAATTTTCTTTCTGTTCATAAAGTTGGGAAAACCAGCTTCTTTTTTTTTATTGTTAGTTAAAATATGGCAATCTCATTTGATAACTTGTATATTGCATTGACAGGGATAAACAAGCATAAAACAAAAAGGCATATAGCAAAACACAAATAGAATTTTTAAAATAGCATGTGTAAGCATTTATATAAGAGAAAGAAGCAGAAAAATGAGGAGTAGCAAGAAATAAAAACTTTTTTTCTGGTGGTACACTATATGACAGAAAGTTAAAATGGAATTCTTTTTTTCTTTTCATTTTTTTCATTTTTTTTTTTTTGTCTCAGTTTTGGCCAAAAAAAAAAAAAAAAAAAAAAAAAAAGAAAGAAAGAAAAGAAAAATTGGAATATTGTAAAGTATCCTCAGATCCTAAACTGAAGAGGTGACCCAACTATGAGAAGTATATTATGACTATGAAATGGGTTCTGTATCTTTGGTTTGCATAAAAATTGAAGATTGAAATATCCTGTTAGGAGAGACAATTTCTGAATTCTGGCTTTGATCTTCTTTTTGGGAATAGAGAAGGGTGTTTCTCCCTTTTCTTAAAACAAATATAGAGAAGCTTTAAGATAACCACTTAAGAGGCTTTTATGTGTTCCCTGAAGTTCAAGAGACACTGGAATACTAGTTGATTCTGGACCGGAGAACTCTTAATATGACAATGGAATGTAAACTGGCAGCACAAGGAGGGTGTATTTCTATGTCCTATATATTGGGTATGTTTCTTACGGACCAAATTAAGAATTGGGTAATCTATCTAGGGTGATTCTAAAAAAGATCTCGCCTCAAAAAAATGCCTAGAGGTTTAAAGAGGGGCAGATTTCTGGAAACTTGAGGACTGAGAAGATAGCAGAAACTGTCCACCACAAGGAATACGTTTGTATCAAGGAAACTGTGATTGGATCAGAAATTAGAGAGCAAGACCCATCAACTGCACGATTACCACGTAGGGTACTGTTGCGGGATTCAGGAGGACGAGAGAGACCTCGGGTTGAAACAGGAGAATCTTTACTGAGTTCACTCAGGCCCAGCTGACTTATGTCCAAAAGACTGGGCTGGGAACAACGACAGCACCTGACTTTTATACACACTTCACAAAAGGGGGTGGGCTAGCTTGAAGCAAGCTTACAGTGGCAAGAAAGCAGGGATGCAGAGGCAAGACAAAGACAGAATTGCACATGTCCATTGCCAAGAAACCCAGATGTTCATTATCTAGGTTTGCCTGGGCACAGGCTCATCCTATAATCTTCACTATGGTGCCCAGACAGCGTAGTTCTGGCCTACTCAGGCGACTCATGACCTTCGTTGTACTTCTTAGATAAAACAGAATACTTGAAGTCACTAGTTACAGAGAACAGGAATCTATAAACTCATTTCATAAAATAAAGACAAATTTGTTTTTCTTCTCTATGTTGAGGGAGTGCTGGGAGAGTCTCCAGAGCACATTGGATAATATTATCAAGACCTTTCCTGGGTCTGGGCTATGTCTATTGCTGCCTTTGCGACAAGTCAGCCTAATACAGGAAAACTTATTTCTCTTTCTTTAACATTTTAGGCCGGGCGCAGTGGCTCACGCCTGTAATCCCTACACTTCGGGAGACCGAAGCGGGCGGATCACGAGGTCTGTCCTGGCTAACACCGTGAAACCCCGTCTCTACTAAAAATACAAAAAAATTAGCCGGGCGCGGTGGCGGGCGCCTGTAATCCCAGCTACTCGGGAGACTGAGGCAGGAGAATGGCGTGAACCCGGGAGGCGGAGCTTGCAGTGAGCTGAGATCCCGCCACTGCACTCCAGCCTGGGCGACAGAGTGAGACTCCGCCTCAAAAAACAAACAAACAAACAAACAAACACAACAAAAAAAAACACCCTTTTTTTTTTCTTTACTTTCCTGCCTCAGTACCAACACCAAGATATGTCTTCAGTCATATAAGAACCATTCAGCACTTAAGTATTCCACAATCCCTTATCCCACCTCCTCCAACCTTGATGAGTCAAAAATAGCAGATTCAGAATTAGGTAGAAAGAAGGAAAGAAAGAAGCAGCAGCAGCCCCTCTGCAGGTTTTATGACCTGAGGTAAGATGGAGTTGGAATTGGGGAGAAATGTCAACCCAAATTTTAAAATGAAGCTTTAACAACAAACAAAAAAGATTTATTTAATTACTGGAAAGAGATTCTACTTGTGATTGACATGGACTGGGAACAAAACTTTATTCAATTCCCCACCCCCACACATCTCTCAAAAATTTAGAGCATTGTTTTAAATATATGTGAAGAAATAAAACTGTGTGTGCTAACCCTCAACTAAGTCTCACTTGTTCAAGATGGTTAAAATGGAATGCCTAGGGTGTCACATGACAGAAATAAATGAGACCCTAGAGACCATTTGAGAATGAAATTGAAGGAATGTAGCGGGACAATTAGAAGAGTAATAAGTACAGGCCAGGTGCAGTGGCTCATGCCTGTAATCCTAACACTTTGTGAGACCGAGGTGGGCAGATCGCTTGGGTCTAGGAGTTTGAGATCAGCTTGAGCAACATGGCAAAACCGTGTCTCTACAAAACATAAAAAGAAAGAAAGAAAAAAAAAATCGGACGGGAGTAGTGGCAGGCGCCTGTGATCCTAGGTGCTTGGGAGGTTGAGGTCGGTGGATCGCGGGAGCCTGGGAAGTCAAGGCTGCAGTGAGCTGTGACTGTGCCACTGCACTCCAGCCTAGGTCACAGAGTGAAACCTTGTGTGAAGAAAACAAACAAACAAAAAAGAAAACCAACAACAATAAAGAAGAGTAATCCATATATACTGTCAACATATTATGCTAATTCCAAAATTTTGAATAATTTTTTAAATTAATTAATTAATTAATTTAATTTAATTTAATTTAATTTGGAGTCTCTCACTGTCTCCTGGCTGGAATGCAATGGTGCAATGTTGGCTCACTGCAACCTCCTCCTCCCGGGTTCACGCAATTCTGCCTCAACCTCCTGAGTAGCTGGGATCACAGGCACACACCACCGTGCCCGGCTCAGTTTTTGTATTTTTAGTAGAGATGGGGCTTCACTATATTGGCCAGACTGGTCTCGAACTCCTGACCTCATGATCTGCCTGCCTCAGCCTCCCAAAGTGCTGGGATTATAGGTGTGAGCCACCGCGCCCAGACAGGATCGTTTTCAATATAATTTCAAGTTTTATCTCCCTTTTGACAAAAAAGGAAGCCAAAAAATTGTATTACATTAAATGCTTGCCTACTGTATTCACTATTTAGTTACTAATTTCCAGTAATGTCTCTGCTCTCAGAGATGTTCTGAACTCACTTAAATATTATTGTAAGACGTGCTTTTTCTCTTTCTCTCCCGCTCTACCTCTCTCTTACGCATTCATGTACCTTTTAATAGTCCACACACAGACACACACACAGATTTTTCTTATTCATTCTCTAACTCTATTTTTCCTTCTTATGACTTCTGATTAGGCTCCTTCATATTATTTTATAAATGTGTTTATTGGTTGGTTTTCCCTTTTCTCTGTTTGCATGTGCTTAGTAATCTAGTAATCTCTTCCTTTGACTCCATGTAAAATGGAATACTATGCTGCTGGGAAAAATAAATGAGTAAATAATATGAAAATACATGAATAAACAAACCAACTTCTTAATCTTTTTGACTACTCAATGATAAATAATCACTTCTGGAGATGAAATCCAGCATATTTGAAACAAAGACAATTACTACTGCTAAATTAAAAGATGTGAGCGGCTTCCTCAATCTCATTTGTTTATCATAAAACATTTATTGATTATCTCCTCCATGCCAGATGCTACACTAGGCATAGGAGCATCATGCATGATGAATTAAATGAAAAAAGATGAAAAAAGCCCTACATCAATGGTGCTATAGGAGCAAAGGGAGACTCAACTAACTTCAATACAACAATTACACACACACACACACACACACACATATATATATACACACACACACACGTACAGCTGGGATAGAAGATATAAAGAAAACATTAATGTGCTAAAATGTCAAAGTGTACAGTACTGAGATGGGAATCTCAGAGAGTCCTTTCTGAGACTTCAAGTTGGAACTTCAAGGATATGTAGAAATTGGCCAGGTGGAAAGAAACAGGAGCATACCATGTGAATTTACTGTTTCTCTGAAAGCACTTAGGGAAAAGAAACTAAGAGCTTTAGAGAAGTTATAAGGAAATTATTATGAATGGAGCAGTGTACAAAAGGCAGAAGTAAGTGACATAAGATTACAAGAGGGAAACAGGTAAGAAAGTTTTAAGTTATTAAGGATTTTGTAGGTCAAGATAAAGATTCTGAAACGTATGCTAAGTGTAGTAGGTGAAAACCATTGAAGGGTTCTAAACTGATGCATGAAATGATCAATTAATGTTAAATTTACTGATTTTACCTCAATAATGTATCTCAAAATGATTCTATGTTCACCATTCCAGTGATCACCTTGCCTAGAGTTCTAACAAATCCACTAATTCAGGTTGTTGTTACTCTTCACTGGAATTATTACACATGACTTCTAAAACACATATCAAATTAAATTTTTGTTGAAATACAACTTTAATCATCTCTCCCTCCTATTCAATGGCCTCCAATTAACTAAAGTATATGTTACCTTATTTCTTTGCTTGACATTCAAAGCTGTCTATTGCTGGTTTTCTTTTTTGTTTTACTTTCCAACTTATGCAACTTATGTATTAATCATCTTGAACATCTTGTAATTTTCTGCACATTATTGACTTGCAACTAACCTTCCTATTTTTTTGTTCAAGTTGTTTCTTGTGCCTTTACTTCATTCTTCTCTATATGTTCGTTTTTATCTCCAAAGGAATATATAGCCCCATTTACAGCAAAAGTAGATGAACCTGGGAGATATTATGTTGTGTGAAATAAGCCAATCACAGAAAGACAAATATTGTATGATTTCTTGTAGATACCTAAAATAGTCTAACTCAGAAGCAGATAATAGAATGTCGGTTGCCAGGGGAAGGGTGGAAGAAGACATGAAGAGTTGTGCAATGTATAGAAAGTTTCAGTTACACAAGATAAATAATTTCTGGAGACCTGCTGTTCAACATGGTATCTATAAGTTAATAATACTGTATTGTGCACTTAAAAATTTTAAAGTGTAGATCTCATGTTGTACTTTTAGAGCAACAATAAACAAAAGCAAAAAACAAGCCCAAGGAAATGTTTGGAAATGATAGATATATTTATTACCTTGATTGTAGCCAAGGCGTCACCAGTGCAAGCACATGTCCAAACTCATTAAATTGTATACACTAAATATGTGTAGATTTTTGAGTGTCAATCACACCTTGATAAAGCTGTTTTAAAAAAAATATAGCGCCAATGCCTGCTTTGCCAGGTACCTTCCTTGAGCAACTATTTTTCTGTTTTTTAATGTGAAATGCACATAGTTTTTAAAATAAAATGAATATGACAAGTTTTGTCGTGGTGAAGCATGGCTTTGCACCCAGGTGAATAGTGTGTCATGTAGTGTTATAATTTGACAACTCCTGTACTAGAAATATACTCCATCTATGTGTTAGCTCAAAGAGGAATCACTAAATACTTCCTAGAGGAGTCAGTAATTACTTTAGAAAGAAGATGTGCTTAGTAGGCCTTTCAAAAGACATTAGAGTATTTACATCAAATGGGGCCAAAGTCAATCTAGAGAGTAGGAATGTCTGTTTATGTCTTACAACTTATCCTAGAGTATATACACCCAGACATTGGGAGCTGGGTCTACGTCATCATTTTTCAGTAGCTTGCAGTCTCCTACTTCATACACAGAAACAATAATCTCTTTCCGGACTAACATCTTCAATTATAGACGTGGAAGCCTGGAAAGCTCATGAAGTCTTTCTTGTTACACCCGGTAATATATTCTTAGGCAATTGTTGTTACCCTTGTTCAAACCCAAGCTCATCACTGTTTTCAAGCAAACTTGACCATACTTCCTCTTAGAATAGAGAGGTTACTGGGGAAAACAATCTCCACTCTTGACATTATCTTCCTTGAGGAGGGTCATCCATAATCATGGTAGTCTTAGCTCTTCTCTCTCACCTCCTGACTCATGAATAGGAGGAGTAACTTTATTGAATATGAATTTAGGATAAGAAGCCTGGCAAGAATGGGTCTGCTCTTTCCATTCTTCTTTTACTTGGGAGTTTAACTACTGCAGAAAGTGTTCCTTTTTCTCTGTTCTTAACATCATTCATGTTTAAGGGAAGACCTGAGATGTTCCTATAGAAGCCATAGAAGGCTGTCTGTGAGAAGAAAGTCTGTCTAGTTCAGGAATTCTGTATTAGGAAAACTGTTTCTTCCTTCTTCACTTCTTCTCTGCCTTCATTGTTTCCTCTTTAATTTCTTTGTCTTTCTTTTTTTTTTTTTAACTGACATAAGCAATAGTCTCCACAAGAAAAAAAAAGTTTTTGTTTGTTTATTTGATGTATCCCTCAATCCTCACTAATACCCACAGTGGTTGTTTTAATTGGAATGGCTAATCATTCCCTGCATGCCAAATTTTAGTCAGATAATGTCCCTAGCCCCGGCAGTAGCTGAAAGATTTCCAGCTTTTTCCCCAATGGCATGCTGTTGTTATTCCAGATTGCCTGCTGCTAATCTATTATGGATCATGATAATAGTGATATTCAGTAAATATGTAAGTAAATGTCTTCTGACTGCTCATCTATAGTTATTACACAATATGATAAAGTCAACATTTTTATAGTTATTTTCTTATTATGTGTGTAAAATAAGGATTCCAGGAAATAGTTTCTTGGAAAATTCTGCTCCCTTCATGTTATTATTATGTTTACAATGAACTAATTTCTGTTAACACCTAACTAAAGGCAACTTAATCATTGACAACGTCTCTAAATTTCATTTAATGAAGAGTAAAAATATATACATAATTTAATGCTATTACAATACCAATGTTTTCCTATAAAATGCAATAAAATGATACATTCTACAAATTTTGAATTGAGCTTTCCTTATAACCTGTGATTTTGATTTTAATTTCGTTGGTTTTGAAATGCAGGAGTAATCATGAAATGACTTACATCTAACACTTCAACATGAGTCTTTCTCATTCTTCAATACACAATTAGAAAGGGAAATTCCAGTTACCCTTAGAAAGGAGAAACTGCAAAACAATATTAAATTCTACTAAAATGTTTACACAGTGGCATCAACATTAAATAGACTATCTCTAATTCAGACCAAAAGCTAGTGTGAGCGTTTTTCATGTTTCTGAAGAAAAGCATCTAAGAAAAATGTGTTCCTTTTTATTATTTTATTAGTTGAGATTAATATTTACATTCATTAAGTGTGTGTGTTAAAAGCAAATTATAGAATGTTATTCGAATTTGCATTTGAGACAGAAATTCTAAAACTATACCCTGCTATAATCTTTACCAAAATCAGTTCTATATAAGCCTATTGATAGAATAAAATATTATATTGGCCCTTAAAAAATCACATATTTTCATTTGCTTGTTTTCTTAAATAATAAAAACAGCTACAAATTCTTGATAGAGACTAAAAATACTTGCCTAGAAAATTCTTCTCCTGAATTTCAGGAGAAATTTTAGTTGACAAAATTTTTGACTATAGAATTTCAAATGATAAAACAAAATGAAAATATTCTTACTAGAGAAAAAGGAATGTAGAAAAATAATTGTTCTTTTTATTTATGAATCTAAATTAAAATTATACCCCCCTCCAACTTACTGAATCGACCCATCTCTCAGCCTAGGGGATTCTTAAGTAACCTGAAAAATTAATTCAGGCCATGATGAGAAGGGTGGTGTTGAACATGCTTCATATCCTTTCTCTTTTGGAGTTTCAACAAAACTGAACAATATTAACATTAAAAGAGAGCTCGTAAGACTGACAGACGAGATTCGTTGTATTAATAAAATGCCAAGTCCAATCCGACTCTGGATGGATAACAGGCCCTAAAGGCAATCAAAGTATTTTACAACAAAATGTATTTTACTGACATATTTTGAAATGGCCCTGCAAAGCCATCTCTTGTGGGATAATTTTATACTATGTAGAAAATCCCTTTCATTTCCAGGTCTTTTCCTGATCCAGAAAAGATTTCACTAAGAGTGTGACATCTAAGGTCAGATAAGAGACATTCAAAGAGACATTCACCCTCTATTCTATCTGAAGCCTGCTACCTGGAGGCTTCATCCACTGATAAGAACTGTAGCTTCCACAACTCTCTTCCATTCTTACCTTAACTCAAGCTGACTTAAATTCTTCAGACAGAGGTTAACTTCTTCAACCAATTGTCAATCAGGAATTGAATCCATCTATGACCTGGAAGCCACCGCTTCAATATGTTCCACCTTTCTGGCCAAATGAATACATACTTCACATGTATTATGTTTTTGCCTGTAATTTCTGTCTCTCTAAAATGTATAAAATCAAACTGTATCCCAACCATCTTGGGTACATGTTCTTAGGACCTCTCGAGGCTGTATCATCTTGGGCACATGTTCTCAGGACCTCCTGAGGCTGTGTCACAGGCCATAGTCCTTAACCTTGGCAAAATAAACCTCTAAGCTGGTAGAGACCTGTCTCAGATATTTTTTGGTTTACCACTGAAATATTATATAATACATTCTGATATTTAAAAATTAGTATTAGTGACATCTTTATTTTTGAAACATAAGGAAGAATAAATAATTTGATTTGATTCAGATAATTGGGCACCATATATACTTCTTTTCTCTTGATGTGAATGTCATCGGGCTCCATTTCTACCACTCATGCAATTTGAGACAGGATTGGCAGTGAAGGAAACACTGAAAAGAGTAACATATGCTCCATCTATATAATGACAGACCCAGCTAAGCCATTAAATGGAGGCAAATTTTGGGTTTCAACAGATTTAAACTCCTTCGCACTTTATCCAGATATAGAACTAGGAAAAAAAAGGAAATTCCAATTAGTCACAGTCCTTTCAAATTATACTTATTTTCTCTATAACTTTGGCAGGTTTTATAAATTCACATCATGGAAAGTTTAATTAGCAGTCTTATATTAGTTTTTAAAACAGTGAGCAATATTTCTTTTCTAGAATGCAAGTCCCTTTTGGAAATTAGTTGTATTATCTTTAATTCATTGTCTTCAGACAATACATTGTATTTTGACTTACTTATTTTCACTCTTTTGGAATCCATTTGTAGCTATTCAGAAACATATCCAAAAGAAGACACACAACACAGTCATTCCCATTTGCCAAAATGCATACTTAATTTTTATGAAAAATAATTGAAAATACTGTATTTTCGACTTAATAAACATGTCTTACCAACATCAAGATATATTATGTCTATGACACTTTTTAGGCAAGGTGTGACACCTTGACATAGAAAGAAATTGGATTAGACACTTAGAAATTTGCTTTACAAATCTACCTAGCCAAAAAACAAGGCAATATTATACCTTTCAAAAAATAAATCAAAATGTATCACAGATCTAAATGTAAGGGGGAAAACTATTAAACTCCTTGAAGAAAACATAGGAGAGAGTCACTTAGATGATTTAAGTTTAGTGATGCCTTTTTAGAAATACCAAAGGCACAATCCATGAAATAAAAAATGGATAAGCTGAATTTCATTATAATTAAAAATTTCTGCTATGAGAATGACATTGCCAAGAGAATAAAAGACAAGGCACAAACTAGTAGAAAATATTTGGGAAAGACATATTAAATGACTGTTATCTAAAATATAAGAATAACTCTTAAAACTCAACAAAAAGAAGTATCCCATTTGCATACATACTGCAAGCATTGATTTAATTCAATTTCTGATTAAGAGAATATTACATGTTGGACTCTATGCCAGGTTGTTGGGTAGCAAAATGAATAGACATTTTGCAACTTCTATTCAAAAAATAAAAATAAGACAAATAATTACTCAACTAGGTTACTAGGACAAAAACAGTTGGTATAGGTAAATTTGAGAAGTTCAAAAAGCTAGTAATGACAATTAGAGCCACATTACAGGTCACACAAAGAGGGAGAATTTCCAGGTAACCTGTGAAATGGAAAGTATTCATGCGAAATGTAAACAGATGGAGAAAATTGTCTTAATAAGAGACAGTGAATATGTGATAAGCCATTTTGATAATGGGATGAAAAATGTGAAAGGGACAATAAGTCACACAGATAAATATTTCTGGGCAATAAGAAGATAAAAATATTAAAATGTAATGTTTACCAAGATATTGTGTCAAACACTGGATTATGTGCTTCACCACAGTAGTCCCAATTCATTTTCCCAAAACCATTCTGTGATAATTTTATTTTCTGATAAAAACCAATAAAGGTATAGAATCAAATTATCTAATCTTTTAATTTACATACCACTTTGGCTATACATAAAAACAAAAATTTGTAAATAAGAATTTAATTTAATCTTTGAATGTATCGTTAAATCATTTTAAAATATAACTATGAATTTCCATGTCAACACACTTTGTTAAAAATAACTAATTTCCACACTCCCAAACTTAAAATGGAAGTCTTCCAATATAAAAACTTATTTCTAGAGAGATCAAGCACTTAAAAACGATTTCTGCCATAAAAGTCTTCATAGAGTTCTAGTAGTATATGTAGTATTTAGATTTATCGCAATATAATAAAAAAAATTTATGTCCAGAAAATATAAAACAGAGGTGTGGTACCCACAGCTCAACCTAAGTTTTCTCTAGTTAAGCACAGGTACACACATATAGTTACACACATAGGTACACTAAGATTATATAGTTAGTCTCACTTATGCATGAACTTATTTTGAATTTGCAGAAAGTATATATCATAGTAAGGAAAATAACCTTAATTTTCATTTTACATGAGCACAGAACACCAGCAGAGATAGAGAAATCAGCTTATAATAAGGAACTAATTTAAATAAACTCTCTCTCTCTCTCTCTCTCTCTCTCTCTCTATATATATATATATATATATATTTAATACTGATGCTTCAAATTTGAAAGAAAACTCTCAACATCACCAATTTGGCAAATTCCTCTGGGTGAAACCTAAGGCAACAAGCATTTTAGAGGAAAGGAAAAGGAGAAGAAAAGTCATCTGAGGAAATTTAGATTAAATCCAAGAACATTAAAAAGAAGGATGTAAATAGAAAAACAGAATCTAATATTTCAAATGTGAACTTGTTTTAATTATTTATCAGCAAGTTGGTAAACTATTTAGAAGGAGATTAAACATAGTAACATGAACATTCTGTATATGTAAATGTCTTGTACAATATATATATATTTATTATTATTATTTTTAAGATGGAGTTTCGCTGTTGTTGCTGGAGTGAAGTGGTGTGATCTCGGCTCACGGCAACCTCTGCCTCCCGGGTTCAAGGGATTCTCCTGCCTCAGCCTCCTGAGTAGCTGGGATTACAGGCGTGTGCCACCACACCCGACTAATTCTGTATTTTTAGTAGAGAGGAGGTTTCTCCATGTTGGTCAGGCTGGTCTCAAAATCCCAACCTCAGGTGATCCTCCTGCCTCAGGCTCCTAAGTGCTTGGATTACACGCATGTTACCCCGTGGCCGGCCCTATTTATGAATTTACATTGCAGTGTAGTATCTATTCATATTGGTTGCCTATAAGTATTATTCCCTGAAAAAAAAAAATCAAAAGTTGGCAAGATAATCTGGTTCAGAATGTAAAAGACGTTTTCTCCTAAGATCTATGCTATCTAGTTAGTCAAGAACATTGTCTAATGGTGATTACAGCAAGTAATTACCATTTCTATGGTGCAATGATGAAGCCATAGACGTATAAAGAAAGTTTGAGGGCACACATTGCAGGCTAATACATATAAAGTAATACAAACATCATACTACACAATTGCTAAAACACAGCTCTAATGAGGACTTAAAGAAAGTCTAGATCCTTCCTGAGGGAAAGGTTTTGAATCAGTTGTATTCAGCATTATAAAAAGTGGTGACACTCTCCACTCCTTTAAAGGTAAACTAATAACAATTTTAAATGTAAATGCAATGTTAAAAACCTTGGAAGAAAAGCTTTAGCCTAAAGCCCAGTGGACTCATAACCCCAAGTTATAAATAAATTTATTTATCACAAAGTTTCATTCAGATTTGTCTTTCACAAACTTGTACTAGAAACACACAAATACCCATGTTCTGTACATGTTAAAATATTCAGAGTCCAGGCGCAGTGGCTCATGCCTGTAATCCCAGCACTTTGGGAGGCCAAGGCAGGTGGATCACCTGAGGTCAGGAGTTTGAGACCAGTCTGGCCAACATGGAGAAACCCTGTCTTTTCTAAAAATACAAAAGTCAGCCAAGTGTGGTGGTATGCAACTGTCCCCCCAGCTACTCGGGAGACTGAGGCAGGAGAATCACTTGAACCTGGGAGGTGGAGATTGCAGTGAGCTGAGACCCCACCATTGTGTTCCAGCCTGGGGAACAAGAGCAAAAAACTACATCTCAAAAACAAAAAATACTGTGTGTGTGTGTGTGTGTGTGTGTGTGTGTGTGTGTATTGAGAAGACTCAGCCCTGCTATTGGTTTTATCATACTGACCTTCAAACATTCTATTTTTAATATAGTGTAAGTAATATTTAATAACCAGTATTCCTTATAAATAGAATACTGTTTTCACCATTTTGATCAATGAATAAAAATGTTGTAATCAGTTTACTGGCTTTTTTTGGAGTTTGAGTGGGGCAAAAAAATAACAAAACAACACTTTAGAGTTAAGAGAGTGAAATAGTTACACACACACACACACATATGTATATATACATACATATTTGTGTATATAAATTTCTTCCATATTGGTGAAGGTATTATAAGTTATCTTTTTCCCAGGGAATACTATATCCTCTTTGTATTCTGCAAATAATAAGTTCCACATACATAAAATAATGATGTTACAAAAATATATTTGAAAGGTTAAAATATTTTGCAGTTATAAATACTTTCATTATGCCAAATGTCCACTCAAACAAAAAATATATGGTAAGAATTTGGAGGGGGATGCCACATGCAGCTGGGCAAGTTGAACACTGTGCAATATGTAAGGAGGTGTTATTCAAATTATAGCCACTGTAGATTTAATATTTATTACAACATATTTCCAAAAGATAACAGTAAAATATATTGATGAAGAAAGAGGTATTTGCTATGATAGTCTTAACAGATAAGAACAAAGAAACTGGAGGAAGAACCAACTTTTTTCCATTAACATAAAATTACCATAAGAACTAGGGAAGCCTTGAGGATGTACAGAAAGAAAATATAGTACATGAGAAGGCTTATTAAGGCTTTGAACTCATCACTAAATATAAAAATTAAATATGATCTTTTGTTGTTCAGACTACAAGTAAATGGCTCAACTCTTGTAGGAATGAGACTCAGTTTATCCACTGTAATCACTAATCCCAGCACAAACAGGAGTGATCCTGTACAAATATGTCCATAGTAGACAGCCTTGTCTCTGCTGACCATAGTATTTGATCTTAAGTAGAAACCTGGCCAACAAAGACCAGTTCATAGAACAAGCTGGAACACTCGGTGTCTTTTTTTTTCTTTCCAATAATTTGAATTTGAGATTACTAAAACAGAGATAGGTGGCATTAATTCAGGAAAATGATTTAAAAATATTTTTCACTACGTGCATAGAAAAACGAAGAAAGTTCATCTGCAGAAGAGATAAATAAAGTGCCTAAAGAGGAATACTCATTCAGAGGATTCCTGAGTTATACATGATTGGGTAAAGATATTCTATGAGTGTTATCATAGCTATGAACCATTGAATTACTTTTATTTATGACTTTAACATTTCTTCTCAGTTTTTTTGTTTGTTTTTGTGTTATGGTAGCCAAATTCTAGGAGAAGTGAAATTAGTAAATCTGCACATTGTTTAAAACACATGTCCTAAATTTTGGTATTATTAATTACAATAACTTAGTGCATATACAGAATGAAAGCATTTACGATAGAGATAGGCTCACCTAGAGAAGAAGTAGAGTGGACATTGTTATTACAATAATAAAAATAAATTCTTCGAATTTATCAAATACTTATTCCAGTAACTTTTTAAGATGGTCAGAAAATACAAAAATAAATAACTTCTTGTTGACAGAGGAACATTTTGGTCATATTTTATTATAATTTCCACATAGAAATAACAAATTCAAAGCACTTAGCATACTTTGACTCAGTATGTACTTGTAATATGCTAATTCCACCAGTTTCCACCACTGCTCCCACTTTCAGTGCAGAGTAATAATTAGGCTCTGAGTTTTTCTTAATTCAATCAGAGAATTTTTCATGAAGAGTTATAGCCCTAATTACTAGCTACTAAGTTTAAAAAATTAGAGTGTTTTTTTTTTTTATTTTTTGGTGTATGGGGAGAACTATATGGGTTTAGGTTCTGGCAGATTATAATCTATAACCTGTCTACATTAAAATATCCTAAACCTTGAAAATATCCAAAACTTTCAAAAATTTTGATTAAAAAATAGAGCTAGGAATTCATTTCTTGCTTACTCTAGTAAAGAATAGTTGTATAGAAATTTCAGTGATGCAAAAAGGTACTTTTATAAAGGAAAATAAAGCATTCATCCACTTAAACAATTTATGCTATGCACCTTCTATTGGGAGCAAAATGACTAATATACAGTAAATACTGTTTCCTACGCTCAAACTCTGAGAGAAATTGCACTAAGTATATTAGTTACTACAATTTTCTTTGTGTCTGTTGAGTTTACTGATGAATCTATAACACCTAGAACTGAGACACTTAATAAATATTTTCTGAACGAATAAATATAATTAGACAGGTTTGTAAAACTCAGATCAAAAAACAATGACAATAGCACCTATTTTTTGAGTTTTAAAATGTTCAGCTTTAAATGAAATAAAATGACACAAATTTGATAAAAAATATTAACATTTAAAATTTAGATTTTAGCAGCTTGGTAATGAAAATTGACTTACTTTTTTAATTTAAATCTGGTCTCATCTTCTGGATCAGAGCTATCCAACCTGAAAAATCTCTTCAACATACAACAAGTAACTGAGTTAAATTTAATGTATTGTTAAAGCCAAGTCTAAAATTTCAATAGTCCTGATAAACAATATGTAGCTCAACAGGGGGAAACATTGCAAGTGATATGGTCTGGTTCTGTGTCTGCACCCAAATCTCATGTTGAATTGTAAGCCCCAATGTTGGGGGAGGGATTTGGTGGAAAGTGATTGGATCTCAGGTGCAGATTTCCCCCATGTTGTTCTCCTGATAATGAGTGAGTTCTCTCAAGGTCTTGCTGTTAAAAAGTGTGTAGCACTTCCCCCTTTGCTCTCTCTATCCCCTGCTCCACCATGGTAAGGTGTGCCTTCTTCCCCTTGACTTTCTGCCATGATTGTAAGTTTCCTGAGGTTTCCCAGCTATGCTTCCTGTACAGCCCGTGGAACTGTGAGTCACTTAAACCTCTTTTCTTCATCAATTATCCAGTCTCAGGTTGTTCTTTATAGCAATGTAAGAATTGACTAATACAGTAAGTATTAAGTAGTTATTTTATAATATTTAATTGCAAATCTCACAGCAATTATCACAGTTGAGTTAATTCTCAGGGCATTATTAAACCTGCTTTAAAATGATCCGGAGCCAGAAAAACAATATCATTGCTGAAGTACAGTAGTTCTTCATTTTGGAATTAGAGATGCATTTAGAAATGTAAATTATCTATAATAATTCGAATCAAAATAGTGTACTACAAACAAAACCTGATCATGTCAGTTCACCTAATCTCTTCCATTTTGTCAGATGAAAGATAAATAACAAAGTCCATTTAGCTCTGCCAAACTAGAAGGAGCCATATGAATGGAGAATATCTTTTAAAATATATCAGTGCCTTCACAGCAAATATCAGCATAGCATAGAAATAACATACTGAGATAAGCTGAACCAATAAGAGGTGTTTCACATAGATAAACTGTTGCTCTTGCTACAAAATCTAGCCATGAATATGACACTTTGTCCCTGGAGATACAGAAGTGTTAAGATAACTACTTAAAGCCGTTAAACATCTTAATTGCATTAAGGAGCGATTCCACTGAATTTTAAAATTGTTTGGTAAGATTTTTAAAGAAACAAACCAGTGACTATTAATCATTATTGCTTTAAACAGAAGTTTATAGGCTGTTATGTAAGAAAAGTTCTGGATATTCTAAATTTCAAAGAACAGGTCTTTCTTGATGAAATTGTTGATCTTCAAGGAACTTTGAATGATTGGTAGTGGAACTGCAGATCTCTCTCATGTGCTAAGTCTTTCCTGACAGAGATCACATCTCAGAAGGGATCCTCCTTCTGGCCAGTATAGCAACTAAACACTGGAATCTTGTCTGTGATGTGGAATACCCTTCTATTAAATTGAACAAAATCTAGTAAAATAGTCTTGTGGTTCTGAAGTTTTAACTAGTTCTGTTCATTTCCCTACAAAATGTATATTTTATATTGTTGTAAGTTGAAATAATTTTACTTCATTACTTTTAATACTTTTAATATAATAATTGGTTTAAGTGTATATTAAAACCTATCAACTAGAGCTAAGTTTGGCTGAAAGTAAAAGAAGCACTCAAAAGAACTGTGTCTTGAGAAAAGCAAAACTTTCTCTCTCTCTCATATATGAGTCTAGAGTTGGGAGGTCTAGGTCTGTAAGGGAATTCTCCAGCTAGTGGTCTTGATGATTTGCTGAATATGAGGAGATTTTAAAATTGTAAGAATTGGAATAACTGTAAGATTTAGCTTGGGCAAGTGCGTGGCATGAATACCATTAAGTGAATACTATTAAATGAAGTAATTATACTTAATATTATAAAAATTTATATTACAAATATTAATATAAAAGGCAAAAAAGTAGGACAAAATTTGGATATGATGTGGTGAACTTATAGATATACAGAATTTTAAAATGTATATTTGGATCTTGGAGGACTGTTTTTGTATTATTGAATTAAAATATAGGAGACCTCAGTTAATGTCTGAGGCCATCTCTGTACTTTGAGTTGCTATATAATGAACTGCAACCTAAATTAGTACGAAAACAAACCAAAATCTAACTTAGGAGAATATTATTTCATAACAAATAGCCAGGTTTCTACAAATTATATAAAACTGAGCTTCAGCCAATCACAGGCAACCAACTGATCAGACTTTCTCCCTCAAAACAAATGCCTCTTTGCACTACCAAATAAGGCAGACACCTAACTGTAACCAATCAGAGGATTTTCTAATTTGCTTCTGTGTTTGGCGTTTAAAAGCCTACTGTTAACGCTGCTCAGCAGAACTCTCTGCATCTGTTCTGTTTTTGAGTGCGGCCTAATTTATCAATTGTTCTTGCTCAGATAAATATCGTTAATTTAATTTGTGTAAAATTTTTATTTTAATGGTCTGAAATGCCGTATTTGAAAATCATCTTTTTACCACTGGTAGTTTTGTTTGTTTTGTTTTTTAGAAAATTGATTCAATTTTATGTCTTGTACTATATATCAGGTAGTCACTATAAATTCATGATCAAAAAATAAGTGGCAAAAGAATCTTAATAGTGAATAGTGGGACACCCTAGAGTGTCACCAAGATCATTCTGCCCTGGATTTCCTATCATGTAATTTGTACATAGTAGTGCAGATAAAAAATGCTGTTATTAAGGGAAAGGGAAGTAAGAAAAAAATGTTCAATATCGACCCACGTAAATTATAGATGTCATCAGAACTTCCCAGTAGGAAGCAGAAGCATGAGTCCATACTCAAGGAAGAAGGTGATATTAGAAATAGAAATCTGGACATTATCACAATTAAGATGGCCGAGTATACCATAGGAATAGTTTATCAAAAAAGGGAGTGTATAGTGAGAAGATAAAATTAAAAAGGGATAGAGAACTATTAAGTAAAAGACATAATAATTAATGAGAACAGTAACCATATGGTCAATGAAATAGGATGAGGAGTTTGGTGTCATGGAAACTGGATTAGTAGCTTATAAAAGAAGTGGAGAAATAGTATTGACAAACCTGAACTGAAGATCTGACATGTCACATAGGGGCCCAAAAAAGAAGAGGCAAGGTCTCCCCTTAGGGGCCTTGTGAGTGCAGTGAAGTAATGACTTATAATGGGTTTCTGGAATACTCAAAATGATGATAAAGGAAATTGAGGAAAAGTGGATTGGGTGGACTTGCAACCACTGTTCAGAACCCAAGTTTATGATTGTTGGGATAGGTAGTCTCCTCCTTGCAGTCTTTGACTTCTTCTCAGCCACATAAGAATAGGAAGGGGCACTGACTGGGCCTGAAACACTCCCATCCCAAGAAAACAAGAGTCCACACAGCCTGTTCTGGGCTTATCATCTGTGTGGGGATATCTTTTCCCATTTCAGGCTTAAGGTGTGCTCCTCCTTTATCCAGGCTAAGCGTGTATGTCAATGACTCTCAGGTATGCCCCAGATTTTGGTACTTCCGACTCTATGGGGGACAGGTTGTAATCCTTCCATTCTGGTAGATGTAAGCCAGTTTCCCTGTGTTGCTTTCCAAGGGCACCCACTAGCCATGGTGGACTGAGGCACACCACTGGAGCTAATCTAGCTCTGTCTCTTCTCTATGGAGGAAACACATTGTTGCATCTAGTGCTTGCCTCTATCGTGTTTTCCTTGGCAATTCCCATAGGAAGTTGCACTGAGTAGACGTGTTTAGATTTCTCTTCTCATTGGCTGGCTTTGCGATGACCTTTGCTATCTTCCAGGTAGTTGGAGTCCTTCCCTGGCATGGAACCAGTGCATGGAGTTCTGCTCAACGAGTATCCTTTCTGTGAAGGCAAGCTGCTGACCACAAGACGTGCGCCCAATTCTGTACCTGCCTGTGAAGCATTTAGTGCTATGAAGATTATGTCTACTATAATACTGAGGCATCAATGTTCCATTCTTTGATCAGCTTGCTATCACCACTAAACACAAACTGAAATATAAAATGCTTCACTCAGTTTTCTGTGCATGGGAGAAAGATTGCAATTGCTCTTCTCTGAATCTTTATTGTTTGAACCCTAAGTATATCTTCTATGTTTTGTAGCTTACACTTAGTTTGATAATATGGATGGCCTACAGGTACCTGTTATTTACCTGTTGTTCCATTCAAATATGTAAGCTCCTGTTAGTAAGTGATATTCTCAAATGAGAAAAATCCGATTATTTAGTTGATTCTTTATCCTTTTCATTATCAGACAAAAATAAAATAAAATAAAACACAACAACCCAATATTTTTCTAGAAATATTGAGAACAGCAAATAAATTTACTAAGCCAATAAGTAAAATGTGATTCCAGCTTGTTTAATTTCTGGAAGGATATGACTGACTTTCTCTATTGTTCTCACCTTAGAGGACTGCCATAACACAGTGCCAGAAAGTGGGTGGCTTAAAACAACATAAATCTATTGTCTCATAGTGGTAGTTGTGGAGGCTAGAAGTCCAGAATGAATATGTGAACAGGACCATGTATTTTCTAATTCTCTAGGGAAGCATCTCCCTGACTCTTCTAGTGGCTGGGAGACCCAAGCATTCCTTGGCTGTAGCAGCACAACTCCAGTCTCTGTCTCTACCCTCACGTGGTCATCTCTTCCTATGTCTGTATTTTCAAGGCGTTTTTCTGTGTTTCTGTGTGTGCTTCTTGTAAGAATAGCAGTCATATGGAATTGGGACCTATCGCAAATTATTAGGACCTCATCTTAACTAATTATATCTGCAAAGACCTAATTTCAAAATATTGTTACCTTCACAGGTACATGGCATTGGGAACTAAATGTATCTTTGTGGGGAAACACAGTTAACCCCTAGAAACTTCTCATTACTAAAATCCAATACTTAAATATTACAGTACATATTCCTTTATGCTATTTTTTTTTCACTGTTTCACTGTTTAAGTGGCATGATCATAGCTCACTGCAGCTTCAAGCTCCTAGGTTCAAGCAATCTTCCCACTTCAGCTTCCCAAGTAGCTAGGATTACAGGAGGACACCACCACATCTGGGTAATTTTTTAATTTTATTATTTTTACTTTTTGTAGACACGGGGTCACTATGTTACCCAGGCTGCTCTCGAAGTTCTGGCTTCAGGCAGTCCTTCTGCCTCAGCCCCACAAAGTGCTAGGATTACAGGCGTGAGCCTTCGTGCCCAGCCACCTTCACCTATTTCTGATACACCCATAAACTGCCTCTCCTAGCTCTCCGAAATGAGGCACAACTAGATGATTGATTACTGATCAATGCAATGATAGTTTAAGGGTTGAATATTAGTCCTAACCCTGGCTGTAGAGATTTTAGAGGCCACAACTTTTAGAAGCCAAACAATGCAATCCACTTAGGTGACAGAGCCACATTTAGGAAAGAGCTGCCAGACACTTCCACGTTGGACTTTGTGTGGGAAAAAAAATATATATATATATAGAGAGAGACTTTAGTTGTTAAGTTAATAAGGTGCAGACAGCCTACCTTGACTAATATGTGCATTTATATTAAGAGGTTGCATTGTCAAATGTTCGTTATAGAATTATTTAACATGTTATCTAAAATGAAGGCCAATAAATGTGTATAATTCTCTCAATCACACAATTTACAGTTCATGTTATATTCATAGAACTAATCTCTCAAGATGTAGTCTATCTCAATGAGCAATATACATATATTTTTAATTTTCAGCTTTTATTTTAGATTCGTGGGTACATGTGGAAGTTTGTTACCTGGGTATATTGTGTATGCTGAGGTTTAGGGTAAGAATGATCCTGTAACCCAGGAGGTGAGCATAGTACCTAAGAGTTAGTTTTTCAACCCTTTTAATCCATCCGTTCCCCATCTAGTAGTCTCCAATGTCTATTGTTGCCATCTTTATTTCTATGAGTAATGTTTAGTTCTCACTTATAAGCAGTGTTTGGTTTTCTGTTTCTGCATTATTTCACTTAGGATAATGGCCTCCGGCTGCATCTCTGTTACTGCAAAAAAAAAAAAATTTTAATTTCGTTATTGTCTATGGCTGTGTAGTATTCCATGGTGTACATGTACTACATTTTCTTTATTTAATCCCCCAGTGAAAGACACTTAGGTTGATTCCATGTCTTTGCTATTGTGAATAGTCCAGTGAGCAATATATTTTTAAAGAGTAAAATAAACCTGTGATAAGCAAATATGTCCCTAAGTATTTTCAATGATTATAAAAGTGAATGAATAATTTTAACATAAATGGTATTTAAATATCTGGAAAGTAAAAGTTTTACCAGATTTTTCTTCTGGCAATGATCAATTGTGATTCTCCTTCTTATCTATTTGGAACACATATAGGTATGTGCCATGAAAACGTGTTTAGACTAGTGTATCTGCATTCACATCTTTATTCATTTATACATTCACACAATGGCTTAACAGATATTTTGGCACCTATTTTGTTTAATACTTTGTTAGCAGTAAGGTGTCGCATAGTGAAATAAATAGGCAGATTCAGCTTGCATTGAGTTTACAGAACATGACAGAGAAAGGAAATTAAATAAAAACAAGGATGCAGTTGTACACACTTGCAAAAGTGTTATGAAGGAAATGCAGAGGGAGGTTTGAAAGTATACAGCAAGGGAAAATTATCTAGTCTGGGTTGGCCAGAGAATGTCTCCATGAGAAAAGGATATCTGAGCTGAGCTCTAAACACTGAGGAGAATTAACTGAACCGAAGGAAGTGGTAAAAAATATTTAATGTGGAGAAAAGAAGCAGTCAAAGGCATTCGGGGAAAAGTTATATTTAATTATAGGAATATAGAGAGCATGTAAAAATTACGTAAGATGAGACTGGAGCAAAGGTAAGGGAGAGAAGTGACTGGAAGCTGCTGGACCTGTTTGAGTATATCTGCATAGAGGAAGTAGTATTAGAAAGAAAACCTGAGTGTGTCTAAGGACCAAGAAAGAAATATTGGCAAGCTTCTTCGATTAGTGAAAACATAACACACACACACACACACACACGTACTGAAAAATACAAGCACTAATATTATTTTTAAGCTGACAGTTCATAATCCAGTTGTGATTATATTTAAGAAATCTGTTAACAACATACCAATCCTTCAAATAAACTATTATGTTGAAAAACACAATGCATTTAAAATAAATAACTATAACATATGCCAATATTATTGTTGTATACAATTTATCTGTTCTTCAAAACATAATGAACTGAACAGCTCTAAGAATTGATTTTTGTGGGCCCGGCATGGTGGCTCACGCCTGTAATCCCAGCACTTTGGGAGGGTGAGGCAGGTGGATCACCTGAGGTCACGAGTTTGTGACCAGACTGACCAAAATGGTGAAATCCTGTCTCTGTTAAATACAAAAAATTAGTCAAGTGTGGTGGTGCATGCCTGTAATCCTTGCCACTTGGGAGGCTAAGGCAGGAGAATCGCTTGAACCCGGGAGACAGAGGTTGCAGTGAGCCTGGACTGCGCCACTGCACTACAGCCTGGGCAACAAGAGCAAAAGCAAAACTCTGTCTCAAAAAAAAAAAAAAAAAAAAAAGAAAGAAAGAAAAGAAAAAGGGGGGGGGGACGATTTGTTGTTGTTGTTGGCCAAATCTAGCATTTTAGAGCCATATTTCATATACATAAGATACCTTAAAGAGATATACGAACATTGAGGGCTTCAGGACACTGGGGGAAAGAATCTCAATATTTTAGCATATAAAAAAATAAACACAAGAGTAAATTTTGCATTATGGGAAACAGTGTACCAGTTGGTAACACTAGTTATATTCCATATGTGCTTGCATTTTTAAACACGGATTTATATCTGAATCAATAATTCTGAGCCTTGAAAGGCACTACTGAGATTCTATATTTTTTTGTTTTTTATTTTTAAGCTCAAGTCAATAGAAGCTCATCTTAATGCTACCTCTAAAGTAAGGTGTTTCTACTCTTCACCAAGATCATCTGCCCTCCCCTTCTTAGTACAACTAAGGTTCAGCCTTTTGATTCCTTCAACAGAGTTAAATGAAGAAAGAAAATGAATTATACTGTAAAAGACAGTTATGGGGCACTAATGTTCAGAAAGAACAGTGGGTATGAACATCATGTAGATATCCAACTGTTAAAAAGAATCTTGGTAAAGTGAACCCCAGCTGTGTTATTCCAGACGGCCATTTTCACTTAATGATCATTAGACAGGCAATAAAGCCATTAGTGGATGTCAGTAATGAAGGAAACAACTGTCAGGTAAATCATGTTTTAAATGGCTAAGCTTGTAAGGTGAAATAAACAAAAGTATGACAAAAGGTTATTTTTCAATTAATGTAAACCTTCTGTAAACTGTTTTTCATACTAACCTGTGCCTAGTAAAATTCATATGTAAGTATATGAATTATACATAATTTAATAAAATAGTAAAATAAATATGTAACAACATTGTTGATTATATAACAACATAAAATGAAAGTACCTTAAAGCAGGAAGGAGTATTAGTGAAAACTAGCTCACTCATTTATCACACATTCTCTTAAATCATGAATTCTATCTACAATTAAGTAAACAGGTGAATAAATTGTCATCTGTTTAGCGTCTGCTTGAATAAGTTAGCCTCTGCTTGGATAATTATGAAAACTGAAATGCACTGCTTATTTTTTAGTAGACAGTGTTGCTTTTTAACAACTTATGATTAATGATTCAATGTCTGTACTCTCTAACTACCCCCACAAAATTTTCACTATGCTGTATAAGGCAAAGAAAAAAAATGTTTGCTTTCATATGACAGGCCTCTAGATATTTGGTGAAAGTGTGTGTTGTGGACAGGTAGCACCATGGCTTTTTTCTTCAATCTGGTTTCTAATGTCAATATTCTCAATGCCTTCAAAATTTTATTTTTATGAAATACATGATTATAGAAATCATGATCATATATCTTAACATTTACATATATACCTCTCTGTTAGTTTATTTTTAGAACACTAAGTTAATTTATTTCAATTAATTATGTGCATAATTCTTAATATTCTTTCCATGATATCTAATAATTAAAACTAGAATAAAGGATTTACTATGCTTAGAAATCTTCATATTAAAAATTTAGTTTTAACCTCATTATTAAAGAACAGCTAGCAATACTCTTACTAAAATCACAAAGTTAATAGGATCTAGATCTCCTACCTTGAGCAATTTCCATCTCATTAGGTCATAGCTATTTTAAGGATTGATGCGTATCTAAATAATAGAAATAATTAAGTGACATAAAATGAGATAAATTATTGACCTATTATACAATTTGGATTTATTTGCAGTTTTTGATTTCAAATTTTCTATTTCTGTCTCTGTCTATCTCTCTGAGTGAGACAGAAATAGATAAAGACATAGAGAAAGAGACAGAAATAGAGTGACAGTTTAAGATTCATAATCCAAAACTGCATATAAATCCAAAACATATTATAGATTATATATGTATTTATAGATAGATATATGTATATATAGATAGGTATTTATAGATAGATATATGTATATATAGATAGGTATATATAGATATACAGATGCAGAGTTACCGATATATAGTTATCTATAGAAAACTCTATAAATGTGTAAACTCTATATCTATTGATATATAGATACAGATATACAGACACAAAGTGATCTTTATTTATATATAGATATATATATCTATAGAAATCTGTAGATCTAGATATCCATTTATATCTATTTATAGATATCTATTTATAGATTTGTAAACTGTATGTATCTATCTAAATTATAATATATCTACCTACCTAGATATAGTTTTCTGTCTACAAATATATCTATCTACTTGTCCATGTAAGATTTCATATACATATATATAAAATAGACATGTCTAGATAGATAGAAATAGTTTACATTGATTTATTTATGTATATAATGTATATATATATAGATAGGTATAGAGAGATATATGGTTTACTCATATGTGTATATCTATCCATCTACCGGTATGGAGAAGGAGAGAGCACAACTTAGCCTAATTTATGTTTAGAAATAAATAGGCCCTGTATTGAATCTATCAGTCAGTTTAACAACCTTACCCACATCATATCCTACCATGAATTCCTTAATATTAGAGGAAATGTATGTGTTTAGCTTTTTTTGTACAATGAGAAAGTGAGGTAACATTAGCTGTCCATATATCTATTTATGAAACTTATATCTTTGTATTTATGTATGCATATCTATTACTTTGCTTGCAGTGTATCATGAACAGGAAATAAACTTTTGGAAATATTGAAAAGGTAGAAAAATGATGAGCTTAAAACGGCCAGAGAAAGTCAGATGTTAACACTTGTACAAATATATAATTGTGGAAATGGGGACACTCCTAAGCATGCTACAAGCACAGATTCTAAAGATAAAATAAAACCAGGGAGGTCCTTCTTGTAATAGTCAGGATGGCAATTGCGAGCCTGCATTAGTAGCACTAGATGATTTGGCCCTTTTCCTTTGCATTACACCACTTGTCCTAGCTAAAGTAAACAGGCGTGTTTGTAACCCTGTCCCTCCGCCCCCACCCCCGCTCCCGGGTGGTGGGGTTTGGGAGTAAGAGAAGCAGAGCAGGTATTCTAGGTTATACGTAAAGTCTAGGAGGAATGTGGAGACCTGACATTCAGAAACCAGCACAGACCAGCTGATCCCTGGCATCAGTATTTGCAACTGATTGATAGAGATGCAATCAGAAATTCTCATAGCAAAGATGAGCAGGCAACGGAACATCATTTTGAAAACTCAACACTGCCTAAAAGAAACAAAAGCTCACCCAAAGGAAAACAAGCATTCCAGTTCATGTGTAAAATAGTGGTTTAGCAATTTAAAATATGGGCATCAACAAAAACTCAGTATGGTAGAGAGCCTATTTGAGTGTTAATTCGAACAAACAAACCTGCAGAAATATCAGTTAGATAGGGAAATTTGAGTACCCATTGAATACTTGGTGATGTTATGAAATTATTGTAATTTTTGTCTGATTATGATATGGCATTCACCTCGTAAGGAAAAGATCTCTTATTCTTTGAATGCCCATTAATACGTTTGTATCTAAAATGACATAAGTTCTGGGATTTTCTTCAAAATATATTGACAAGTAGTTGGGTGATGTGGATAGAATTAGAAATTTAAGAAGATTGTCCATAAAAAGAAAATAAAGTGTGGATGAAGGGTACATAAGACCTAATAATACCATTGTCTGTATTTTGCATATAGTTTATATTGAGAAATAGCAGAGGATACAAAGGTAATGAGTTACCTTTTTTTTAAAAGGTTTTTAAAAATTTTTAAAAATCAGGGTAATTGACAGCTATACCATAAAAATTGAGTGGTGAATGAAACCTCCATAATTTACAACTTAGTGTAATTGATATTCGAAGAGGAAGGAGTAAAATATATGTGTTTTTTAAAAGGAGCTGAAACCAAAAACAACCACTAAGAACTTCAGCACAGCCCATTGAGTTAAATTAGAATGAATGCAAGCCAAAAAAAAAAAAAAAAAGAAAAGAAAAACCCTCGAATTACACACATTGTAGAATAACGTTAAATGAAAGAGAATAAATAAGAAATTAAAAATCCTTTAAAGGTAATTAAATAGAAGATTGGCTATGCAAGCAAATATATATCTGTATTTTAATGCTAGACTATTAGTGTACAAAGGAGATGACAACAATATATCTTCGGTAAATAGTGGTTAAGAAAAAATACTGAATTGATTTGCGAGTCTTGGGGAAAATCAGATTTCAGGGGAAAAAATAAAACAATAACAGCAACCAAACAAACAAAAACAAGGGGACTAAGTGCTGCTGAGATTTTCTGTCACTATAGTTCAGTTAACTGAGTCATTCATTTAATTACTTTTCCTCCCTTTTATTGTTTTTCTAAGGTACCAAACACATGGCTAAAGTTTTTTCATTTGCTTTCCTCATGCCTGTTGGTAACTGTTAAACTCCCATTCACCCTCCTACCTATTTATTCAGGCTTTTTCTCGATTGTGATATTATCAGAGAGGCTTTCTCTAACCATATTACCTAATGTAACTGTTGCAGCTCCACTCAGCATTCTCTATTTATTTGGTGGCTTCATTTTTATACACACAACCTCGTGACATTATTTACTTATTTATTTGCTTGTGTATCTTTCCCCACAATGACGTAAGTGCCATAAAACACCCAGAATTGGTTTGACAAAAGTGTGAAGTAAGCGATATAATTAATTATTTAATATTTTGGGAAGGAATGAGCTGAGACTGCCCACCAATGTTTCCTTGGGAAATGATGGTTACTTGCTAATACACAAAGGCAAAAAATAATACAGGATTGTATGTTCTTTATACTTTCTTTAAATGCTAAGGAAATAATATAAAGAAAAATGGCATGTGAAATTTAATAACAAATGTTTTTCACTAGATTTAATGTTGTGTCTCTAAATCTATTATGTACAAACTAAATTAACAAAATAAATTCAATCCTGTTTGTATTTCATCAAGGAAAATCTTATTTTCAAAAAGCCTACATCTTAAATTTAACATACTCTGAAATGACATTTTAGCAATTGAACTGTAAATTACAAATAACACCAATGTTATATATTCTTTATATATTCTGATCTTAAATAAATACAACAATTCAAAAAAGTGAGATCCTTGGTGACAACCTTAGACACTGAGTTAAATATTTATTATGAGAATTTTCTATGTACAAATAACTCCTTTTCTCCTAGACATCTCTTTTTGATATGTATTTTTCATTACTTAATGGTGAATTGTTATTGGCTTAACATAATATGCTTGGAATTTTTTTTCTCTTACCCATATACTTCTCATTTGCTATCTGTGAACAGAATATAGGGATCTTACCTATCAGTGGCATCTTCCAATCTTCTCTAAGTTTAGCAGAGTAACAGTGTTACAAGCCTTCACCATCTGTCCACCGCCTTAACAAGGTGACCTTTACATCTAGACTATGTAGTAGGAAAATAGGGGTGCTTACACTAAAAATGGGTAATATCTTCAATAGTAAATACAACTTTGAACATTCTTCACATTCACTCTTCAATATTCACTCTAGTGACTAGAGATGATGACCAAAGATTTTAACAACGTAAATCTTGCTGTACTTTACTATTAGTTAATCAATGTAGTAATCTAAAATTGCCATTAAAGAGTTTATTGTTAAGGTGCACAATTATTCCTTGATGTCAACTTCAATTAGTTACAACTTACGGGCATCAATGAATCACTTCAATATTTAACCTGTAGTAATATTTTCTATCTATAGTATCTGGCAAAATGTAAGAGTTTTGCAATTTACTTATTACATAATAATGTATTTATCATGGAGAATTTCAATTTAGAGACAGGATATAAGAAGACATGGATCAATATTTGCTGAGTAACTTCTAGATGTTGAAACTTATTATAAAATGTATATATAATCTATTTTTCCGCAAATGCTTGTGAAGTATTATAACTTCAGTTTTACAAATTAGAAAACAAAGTCTCTAAGAAAATTTGGAATTATTTCAAGTTTATGCAAGTTAGTAGGTTCTAGAGCTGGAATTAAAATCCAGTTCTTGTTGCTTTCAGAATAAGATCTATCTGTATCATTTTCAGATTTTGGTAGATTTTTATAACATTCCTCTCATTTAACCAAAATCAAATGCCTATCTTTGTATCTTTCCCTTTGAGTCATTTCCTTGAACCCTTCTTTATTTCAATTTCTTATCTTTGGACTTTGTTGAATTCTATTATCTTTTACATAAACTGTTTTGAAAGAATCCTCAAATATACACACCACGGTTTATAAAAATGTACAAATATTTATGTTTCTTTATAAACATTAGAAGAAATGCCATATTTGACTCATGGAGAGTTTCAGTTTATTTATTTCTCAGCAGTACACATTTGTTTTATAAATCTATTCTTTTCTGAGGTAATTTTGATGTAGATCTCTGTCTAAGAAAGACAGGAGATAATAAATGACATTACATGTTTTATTCAGTTAATTTTCAAGGATTTGTAAGTATTTACAATCATGTTTTATTTAGAGCTGTATAACTCTCAAGTTAAATCGTAGGACAAAATGGACTACTAATGCTTTAGTGTTAGAAAACTTTGCATTTAGGAAGTTTAAATTGTAGGTAAAAGATACAATGCTAGATGAAAAAAAGACAATAAAATTGAGTTAATCTTCAGAAGAATTGAGGCTAGACTGGTGGAAGAGTCAAATTTTTGAGATTGCCCAGTTTTCTGGGACACATGTCAGCTGTACTCCTATATTAACAATATAGGTTTAAAATCTTTTGTTCTTTCTTGGGATAAAGCATATTGGATCATGAATATCTTTCCTCAATTTGTGCAAGAAGGGATTAGTGTGGTACGGTGCTTTCAGGATATCTAGAACATAATTCTATAAATGCAAGACACAAAAAATATGCACAGGTTATATAATTTTTAAATCTTTAGATTAATAATCTAAAAATAACAATGACTGCCACTCTTGTCTTTCAAATTTACTTCCTCCTATAAAATCCTTTCAATCCATTCATTATACCAATCTCTTTCCTGACCAGACTAATTGCACATAGCATTTCTCCTTCTTCTCGCTTCTCCCATAATGTACTGCTTCTCATCTCCAAGGTCTTATCTTTACTCTCACTTCTGAAGATCACTATTTGCCTTTTAAAAGTCATCACAGTTTATGAGATAAGATAATATATGTTAAGGTACTTGAGAATATACAATTTCTTATGCAGTAATTTATATCTACGAAATATCAATTCCAGTTCTATATATCCTAAAATAAATTAAGAGATCTCATCTGTATGAATGTAAGCATTAATACCCTCCAGCTTCTTATTTCTGAACCTTGTTATTGAATGATTCTTGGCTACATTATTGAGTCTTTGGATGAAGAAAAACAAATTTCCAGATGATTCATTTCTTTCTTTTGACTGTTGACTTTCTCTAATCCAATACAGGTCACCATTCTTAAAATCTGAAATTACACACTCATTCCCTCCTTAAAACACTTCACTCAATTTCTATTGGAGATAGAATTAAAATCAAACTCTATGCTATGAAATAAAACTCTCTAACACTATCTCTTCCTTCTCCTCCCACACTATCATGAGCAGTGACCTTTATTTCCTTTGATATCCCATCCTCTTTGCTACCCGAGTGGCTTTCAATGGTCATTCCCTCTCAATTTTGTGAGGTTTCCTGCTCTTATGTTGATCATTTCCTTGTATTTTTCAGATTCCATTTCTTTATTTTCTTTGTCTTTTCTGTCTTTTATTCTACTTTTTATCTCTTCTCTCCTTTAGATCAGCTCTAATCTCAAGTTGACAAGGATGGCTCCTCTAAAGATTTTATTTAAAGCAGGGAACTGTCAGTGCATTGTCATTTTCCACCTCACCAATTGGTTACTTACAAAAACATTGAGCTATTTTTTTTTTTGTTTAGTTGTTTATGGCTTATCGTAGTAAATAAAGTGCAAGCTCTGTGTGGACAGTGGAAGCTTGCTTTATAGTGCATGGTTATATGCCTAAAGCAAGTGTTCAGTAAATACTTGTTCCATGACTGAAAAGAGTCCAACAATTTAATGACAAATATTTAATGGCCTCATCCTAACAGTCTAAATTATTATTAAAAATTTAACTCTGTCTATATTGGATGGTCATGTTCTGACCAAATGTTAGATTAGTTAAATCACTAACTTAATTAAAGGCCATCAGCAGATTTCTCCTTACTGATTAATTCCCTACTTCTTGTACAGTAATTCTCCTGAATCTTTTTGACATCATTAGAACCGTTGCTCAACTATATCTTAACATTCTTAAAATTCCTTTTTATTTTCTTTTGGGATATCCTACTGAAAGGGGCTATATTAAAGGTCACTGACACCTTAAAACTCCCATAACTTCCATGGTAATGATAAAATAACAATACAAAATTGCAAATATGTGGAGTTCAATGTCTGCTATAAGTTGATTCCACTTAAATTATTTCCCTTTTTAATGCGTATAAATTCTTACTTGTCACATGAGTTGAATGACTGTCTGTCAAAAATAAGTAAATGTCAAACTGCAGGTTAAATATACATATTCCAAAATGCTTGGGACCATAAATGTTTTCAGACTTGGGATTTTTTTGGATTTGAAATATTTGCATATGTACCATGAAATATCTTGCAGATGGAACCCAAGTTTCAACATGAAATTCATTAAAGTTTCATAATCACTGACTTTATACACATAGTCTGAAAACAATTTTACATAATATTCAAGTTTTTTTGAGCATGAAGAAAAGGTTTGACTGAGTTTTGACTTCCACCTGTCACATGAAGTCAGGTGCTAAATTTTTCACTTAAGTCATCAGGTCATCAGTCAAAAAATTCCAGATGTTAGAGCTGTTTGGGTTTGGAATTTTCATATTAGAGACGTTCCACCTGTATTTTTTCACTTTAAAGTTGTTGATTTTTATTAATCACTGTAATTTGAATCTCTTCAAACTCCATGTTCATGTATACACACATGATATTGTTTGAATAGGGAACAATCGGTTCACACTGGAATAACAGCTTTACCCTAAAGAGTTATTAGAGATCACAACCCAGAGCCGAGGAAAATGGGGCTCAGAACTGGGTCAGAGAAAGACAATCTTATAAGAGAAAGTAGGCAACTTTAAGAGTTATTATGTTGCATATGAAAATTAAAATTTTATAACTCTCTATAGTCTGTAAAATTCTCTCTTGAGAACACTTGGACACAGGAAGGGGAACCTCATAGACCAGGGCCTGTCGTGGGGTGGAGTGAGGGGGCAGGGATAGCATTAGGAGATATACCTCATGTAAATGATGAGTTGATGGGTGCAGCACACCAACATGGCACATGTATACATATGTAGCAAACCTGCACTTTGTGCACATGTACCCTAGAACTTAAAGTATAATAATAAAAAAATAGACTGCTGTAGGACTGACTAGAGGTCTAGAGAAGTGTGTGATTGCTAACTAGGCCTCTCTGAGCTTCATTTTTGTAAGTTTGAGAGACAAGCAAGAGAAATAATTGTGAAAAATTGCTGCATAAGCTGTATGTACATTATAAGAGTAAGGGTTTAAAACATCTTTTTGTGGGGTTAGTTCTACTTTAAAATTCTTCTTGTGTGCGTGTGTGTGTCTTCTGCCAAGATATGTCCTTATCCAGTTCACGGCACAGTGCTGAGCACACAGCTGATTCTCAATATTGATTGATTTATTGAAATATTCTGTGGTTTCAATCAGCATTTGCATGACTTCACATATTTTTGAGTGCCAGGAATCTATAGTCTGGGTTTGCAATGCTTGCACAAAGTATATATCTGAGCTGAGATGGTGCCACTGCACTCCAGTCTGGGCAACAAGAGTGAAACTCCATCTAAAAAACAAAAAACAAAACACAAAACAAAAAATATATATCTGTAAGAGTATATCAAAAGCAATAAATGAATCTTCTGGTAAGCTTGTTCTGTTGAATATAAGTATCAATTTTAGTTTCCACAGGCAGGAATCTACAAAATCAGAGGAAATTTTAAGTCTATTTGATAATATAAATTATTCTAGCATTCTATGATACTCATAAAAATGACATAAGTGTAGAAAAGTTAGCTTACTGATAGCTTGTTTCTTTAAAACAAATTAATTTTTTTAAAAATTTCCAGTCTCTCTCTCTCTATATGTATAAAAATTAGGTAAATAAATATATATATATGGCATTCTTATTCAAAACCAGAAATGTGACTAGCATTTCATTTGAATATTTTTTTTCTACCAAAAACCCCCCACAATGATGGCTTTATAATGCATTATATCTGGTAGACAATATCCATAAATTCCATATACCCAGTTCAATAAATATTAATGGTCAGGTTTCATAACTGGCAAAATAACCTCTAGTGTTACCAGTAAAATTTATTGTTTCACTCACACTATCAGAGATTTACTTAGTGAAATGTCATTTCTCTTAAGTTCCTTACAGTCTATTGCAAGATTTTTTTGTAATCTAAATTACTTATTCATTAATTTCTCATTATTCTCCCAACTCACAAGAGAGGATAAAATTAACTTAAGTGATTTGTCAACTGAAGCAAATATTTTATTACATTTCTCCTACTTGAAATGATTTTAGAATATCCCTAATATGCAGACATCTATGAATTCTGATTATTCCTATAATAAAATTATGTAAAAGATTGATTTTCAATTTTTGTTATTGACTTACAAAACTACAAGCTCACCAAAAAATCAATGCTGTGATTAATCAGTGATTCTATGTTGTGAATACTCAAGTGAATAGTAATCTGGATATTTTACAAAATGCCTTTGAAAGTTGCAAAACCAACTAAGTATTGAAAGCTTTATTTTTAAACTTTTTTTACAACAATATAAAGGTCATTTAAATATACAAATATTTTCAAAATATATATCAATATCTACCTTTACTTAGGCACCAACAATGTGCTACTTGTTTAACAGATTTACTTTATTTGACCTACACATTAACTTCTATTTTGCAGATAGGAAAGCTGAGACTCAAAGAAATCAAGTACTGTGCCCAAGGTTATACAAATTGTAAGCAGCAGAGAAGGGTTTGGGTCATGATTTTATTTCAAAGCCTGTGACGTTCCATTCTAAAATGTTGCTTTCCAGTCAGTAGACAACTAGGAGGAATAATGCACCTACTATTTTGCAAATGTTATAATTTGAATGCTTTGTGCAAATATATTTATAGCGTGTGCTGCTCAGGCTCTGACTTCTTGCACTGCCCATAGCACTTCTGTCACACTTGAAGAGTGAGGAAGAGCCTTGATTATCCCTCTAGCCAAATTTGAAATGCACCAGGAGAAAGCCTAGTTCTTTTCATTTTTATAATTGTACGTATTTAACGTATACAACATGATGTTTTGATATAGGTATATATAGTGAACTGATTACCACAGTTAGGCAAATCAACATATTCATCACCTAACATGGTTACTTTTGTGTGTGCATATGTGTATGTGTTTGAGAGAGAAGGAGAGAGAGAGAAAGGACAGCATCCAAATCTGCTCTTAGCAACTTTCTAGTGTAATACAACATTGTTAACTATAGCCCTTATACTGTAAATTAGGTATAAAACATACTCGTATTGCATAAGTACAAGTTTACACCCTCTTTTGTAAATCAGGATAAAATATAAATTGCTTTATCTTGTAGGAATATACAGACCTGAGCATGCTTTAGGTTTATGTGAGCATCCTGCATCCGTGAAGAACAGAAAAAAATAGAGACATTAGTTATTTTAGGGGAGTAAAAGATAGACAAGACTATCTATAACATAGCTTCCCATCTAAAAATGAAAAGAAAAGACCATGAACTTTAAGGAAAATCGATTCCCTGTGAATGCTAGATCTTGCCACAATGTCTGGTCCACATTTACATCATCTCTTAGATTTTTTTATTCTATAGTCTGTCCGCTGTTTTTCTTTTCTCTACCTTGCTTTCTTCTGTTTATTCCCATCACGTCTGCCAGAGTGATCTAAGAAAATGGAAGTCAGATGCTATCACTCCAATGCTCCAAATCCTCCAATGGCTTTCCACTTCATTCAGAATAAAAACTAATATCTGTGCACTTGCCTAAAAGATCCTGTAAGTGAGCTGGTGTCTTGGCTGCTGCCTCCTTGAACTCCAGTAGAGCCCCTTTCCTTTCTGCTCACTCACCTCTAGTACTTATGACCCCTTAAATACACCAAACTTTATCGTGGCCCCAGGCCCCTGCTTTTCTATTCCCTCTGCCATGGCACTGTCACTTATACACGAACAGTCCATGCTTTCACTTCTTTTTGGACACAGGTGAAATGCCACTTTATCAGTGGAGCTTAAGCACATAGATTACTTAAAGCTCAGCCCCCTTTCCTTCAAAACTCCCTATATTTCTTCTATGGTTTATTTATCTCCATGGATGATGTCTCCATCATCTGATACATTTATTTATTTGTTGTATTTTGGTTTCTATCTCTCACCTCAAGAATGTAAGGTCCTTGAGGGATTTTGGTCTACCTTTTTTTTTTTTTTTTTTTTTTTAACTGATACATCCCTGTCACCTTGAACATGGCTTGGCACAAAGTAAGTGCTCAATAAAAAATATGTTTGAATAAATGAAAGAATGATAATGCAGAGATGGAATTTTTAATGTAACTAAAGCTTATGGATTTAAATGTGAAGATTTAAATCTTTCTTGATTTAAAAATACAATTTTAAGAATTACAATAAAAGCACTTACTTGCACATTGCATTGCCTTTTTGACAAAATGAATATGCATAATATATGCTGAATTTTTCTTGAGTATTTTGTAGTACTTTAGAAATATAAGTGAAAGCCCCAAAATATTCCGAAACCACTAGTTTTATAATTCCATTTGTTTTCACACTAAATAATTGTAGAACCACAATTTCACAGTACTTTTAAAAAAAGTATTACATGTTTCCTGACCTCTTCTCCACAATAAAGTGTTATTACCCTCATCCCATTTCTCATTATGATAAACTCAAAACTATCCATTGTTTACTGGTGTTTCATGTCATCATAGGCAGTTAGGCACTATGACTTCAAAATTAAATAAGACATGTTCTTTGCCCTGCACAACCATCCTAGTCTAGTAAGACTATCTTCATTTTCCAAAATCTGTTGCCCCCACAAAATAAACCATTATGTTTGTTTCTATAGAGATATAGCCACCCATGTATCTGTACAAATACAGTAACATACATATAGACTTGAAAATAATACACACTGCTATGGTCTGAATGCATTTCTTCATATTCTTCTGTTGGAAACTTAATCCCTAATGACACTGTGTTAGGAAGTGAGCCTTTTGGGACGTGTTTCTATCATGAGGGCTCCCTCCCCTGTGAATGGATTAATGACATTATAAAATGGACTTACAGGAGTAGGTTCTGTCTCTTCTGCTCTTCTGCCATGTGGAGACACAGACTTTGTTCTCTCTCTTGCTCTTCTGCTTTCTACTATGTGTGTTCAGAGTGAGAAGATGTTCTTTAGACCAAATTCTAGTGCACTGGTCTTGAACTTCCCAGCCTCCAGAACTATGAAATAATAAATGCATGTTCTTTATAAATTACCCAGTATGTAGTGTTGTTATAAAAGCACAAAAGGGACTAACACACCCACACATGCACAGGCATGTGCGCGTGCGCACACACACATACACACGTTAGAAAGACAGCTCAATTTTGAGAATACAAGGAGTCTCTCTTCTATGAAGCAGAGCTCACACAGCTCATGAAATTATATTGAGAATCGCTGCCTTTAATGAGTTTGTCATTTTTTTAAGTTCTCATATGTAAATTATAAAACAGAATAAAAAGTACAACTTATGGAGAGTGTCTAAAACAATTAATAGAAGAAAATATTAGTGGCCAGTTGATTCTACTTTTTTTCGTATTAAGCCTGTTTTATAATGCCTACCTAAATAAGATTTTTATCAAGATAGAATGAAATCATTGTCTGGCACTTAGTAGGATGTCGTAAAATAGTAGTTCCTTTCTTAGTTTCTTTAGTCATTATCCAATGAAGAAGAAAATAATAATATGATCTTTAAAATGTTTCATACCTCACCATTGAAGAAAATACTCTATATTTAATCTGGGTATCTATCTAGTGTGAAGAAATTTAAAGAATGTAACATAATCTGAAAACTCATCATTCCTTTTGCCGTTATTATTTTACTTGTAATTTTGTCCCAGATATAACATGAAATCTTAAGTAGGCTACAATTTCAATAATTTTATGTAGTGCTTTAATTTATAGATTTATCTGTTTTAATATTTTTTAGACTTTAGTATATTATCATGTGAAGTCCATGTCATATTTCCTTTGAGCAATAAAGAATGAGAATTTACATGTGTCCTGATGGCCAGTAGCTAGAGCTGTACAGAAAGGGAGCAGTCACCACATTAAAAGAGACAGGCTTCAAGGCAAAGGGTCATCTTGTTAGCTTCCCAAGGCGCTGACAAGTAATATTCTTTTGGACTGGTGAACCAAAAGCATCCTGACTGGGTGTAAAACTCAGGAAAATATAGTAAGTGTCAAGTTGTGATTTTCCAGTTAGATATTGTAAGCCAATTTACTTACAGTAATGGTGTTTCAAAGTAATTTGATTTCTTCGAATCATCTTCCCAATACTCTGAATATATAATTTATTTGAAATAAAATTCACAGTACTATTTCTAAAACAGATTATAAAATTTTGTTCTTGGGTGTTATAAGTTCACATATTACACATATACTTGTGGGAAAAAAAAGAGCATTTGAAAACTATTTATAATTTATGTTATATCCCTAATTAAATTATGTTAAGACAAGCTAGATCTTAGCTTTTAAAGCCATGCATTTTTGTCCTAGATTTTTAAATGATCTGGTAATAATGCAGGCAAATGAAAGTATAAAGTTTTGGCAAATATGTCTCAAGATAGAAAGTGAAACGTAGTAACCTGAATTGAGAAAATATTTTAAAGTCTCCAAAAGTCCATGTCTCAAAAGAGACAACAGAAAATAAAATATCCACAAAGTTATGTTATCTATGTTTATATGAATATCTTACACTCCTCTAACTTCCAAATCTGTACTTTATAAACTATAATTTTACTATTTTATTTTGATCATACTGATTAAAGTTTCATGGGACTCACCTTACCCCATAGTGATACAGGCAAATTTTAAGTGCAATATGCAAAATGATGAAATTACTTTTTTAATACTAGGGAAATCTTAACGCTTTGTAAATAAGTATTAGTTAAGCAGTTTTCTTTTTAAAATATTCCAGTGTTATACAAAATAGGATATCATGCCACCAAATTGTTTTACTCGTTAGAAAATATTCTTGAAATATAATTACATATTAAACATATATATATTACATTTATCTATATCTATATGTGTGTATATATATTTGTTTTCAATCTAGAAATATTTTCGTAAAAGAGATAGAAAGTGTTTTAAAAATCACATCATAGGCCAGGTGCTGTGCCTCATGCCTGTAATCCCAGCTCTTTGGGAGGCTGAGGTGAGAGGTTCACAATGTCAGGAGTTTGAGACCAGCCTGGCCAATATGGTGAAACCCCATCTCTACTAAAAATACAAAAATTAGCCGGATGTGGTGGAGGGCGCCTGTAGTCCCAGTTACTCGGGAGACTGAGGCAGGAGAATTGCTTGAATCCAGGAAGCGGAGGTTACAGTGAGCAGAGATCATACCACTGCACTCCAGCCTAGGTGACAGAGTGACACTCCATCTCAAAAAAAAAAATAATAATAAAATTATATCATAAGTCCCTCAGCAGTGTGATTAACCAGACAGGACCCAATACAAAAGTGAAAATAATGGATGTTCACAAACCACTGTCAATATTCTGCACAGAGTTTGGGGAAGTAAAAAGACACACAAATAAAACTGGGCTCATCATTAATAGAAATTCATTATTTTAATGTCATTTTGAATTCACATACTAATGAAATTAACTCAACAATTTATGTAAGAATTCCTTAACTCTACACACGTATTGCCCGATCTAAATCAAAAGGTCAAATAAACCAAGGAGGTTGAGTGGATTAAAATGGCCCCTGGGGATCAATGAATACCTACAATTGTTTATTAAGCAGTCACTTAATCGCTGCTTAAGTAAAGTATACCTATACTGTAATGAAGATTAATAGACCCTGAATGGTTATGTGTATTTCTTTTAAGAGGTAGGAAACTTTGATTATGCATGAGATAACTTAACATTAGTGCTATATGGTATTAAGTTTCAATCATTTTGGGGAAAAAAAAAGTCACTGCAAAACATTTTTTATTTAATGTATACATCGAAAATTCTATATAATTATTTTAAATGATATTCTCTAATTTTATTTTATTTATTTATTTATTTATTTATTTATTTTTTTGAGACGGAGTCTCGCTCTGCCGCCCAGGCTGGAGTGCAGTGGCCGGATCTCAGCTCACTGCAAGCTCCGCCTCCCGGGTTCACGCCATTCTCCTGCCTCAGCCTCCCGAGTAGCTGGGATTACAGGCGCCCGCCACCTCGCCCGGCTAGTTTTTTGTATTTTTTAGTAGAGACGGGGTTTCACCGTGTCAGCCAGGATGGTCTCGATCTCCTGACCTCGTGATCCGCCCGTCTCGGCCTCCCAAAGTGCTGGGATTACAGGCTTGAGCCACCGCGCCCGGCCGATATTCTCTAATTTTAAATAATATTTGTATTAATGTATGATATGGTTTGGCTCTGTGTCCCCACCCAAATCTCATGTCAAATTGCAATCCCGGGTGCTGGAGGAGGAGCCTGGTGTGAGGTGACTGAATCATGAGGGTGGACATCCATCTTTTTGTCCTCATGGTAGAATTCTCATGAGATCTGATTGTTTGAAAGTGTGTGGCACCTTTATATTAGCTCTCTCTTCTTCCTGCTCCAACCATATAGGACATGCGTGCTTCCCCTTGCCTTCTGCCATGATTATGAGGTTCCTGAGACCTCCCCAGAAGCAGAAGCCTGTACACCCTGAAGAACTGTGAGCTGATTAAACTTATTTTCTTTATAAATTACCCAGTACAAAAATGGACTAACAAAATGTACATGGATACAGCTTATTAAAATTAATCAAAGACAAAATCACAGGAGCCATTATAAGGCATGAACTTTCAAATTTGAGCATAATTAGCTATTCAAATGCTTTTGTTGAGTATTATCATGTATACGCAAATTTCTAGATATTGTAGAAGGCTTGCTAAAAAGATACAAAAAATCAAAATCACTTTTCCTAGAAAAGTGTACATTTAATTGCATTTGCTTAGAAAATAGTCACTAAAAGTGAGAAACTTTCAGTCTAGAAAATTCTTGAATGGTATGAATTTTTGTCCGTTCCAAAACTCATGTTGAAATTTAATCTCTGTTGTGGTAGTATTGAGAGGGGGGGCATTTAGGAGGTGATTGGGTCTTGAGGGCAGAACCTCATGAATTAATAGATTAATGGGTTATCATGGAAGTGGGATTAGTGGCTTTGTAAGAAAAGGAAGAAGGACCTGAGATAGCATGCTTAACCCCATTGCTATGTGGTGCCTGTGCAGCTCCAGGACTCTGCAGAGAGTTCCGACCAGCAAGAAGACCTTCACCAGATGCAGTCCCTAGACCTCAGGCTTCTCAGCCTCCATAACTATAATAAATACATTTCTTTTCTTTATAAATTACCCACCTTCAGGTATTCTATTACAAGTAACAGATAATGGACTAAAACAGATCCAAAGCCGATTTTGCTTATTGTTTAAATATTTGAGTTGTAGAAACTTTCAGTGTGATATATTTTACACCATGCTTGACTTAATAATTATGCAGAGAGTTTTGTATTTGGGTATTACAGTAAATACTTGAATATTCTACAGATTTTCCGTATCCTGAATAATCTTTTTTGCTTACACACTTTCAGGAAACTATGGCAACCATAAGGATATTCATTTGAAAGACTGATTGATTCGACTGACAGTTCAATTTAATTCAATAGTGTTAGAATAATTAAATAGTTTCTGTCTTTAAAACAAAGTGTGTTTGTTAGGATTGTTAAAAGTGGTCTTTACTATGTCAATGTCTTCTTGCCTATAACCTTGGTTATCTTAAATCTTAATTTAATTGACTCACAAGTCAATTATTAATTGTGGCTTGTTAAACAATCCTCTTTCGTGAGTTCTTCCAGCAAGCTGCATGTAACCAGTTCCTTCGTATTTGTTACTAGTTTGCACTGGAACTAAGTGATCAATCAAAGTTTTTTATTTTTGAATAACAGATAAACAAATTAATTAGTGCAGTATTTTACAAAGTATATTTTTCAAGGATTTTATCTAATATGCCAAGTTAAGCCATAATTCCAACCAAATTATTTTCCTTCCTCCTTTCCTCCCTCTTTCTGTCTTTCCCTCTCTCGCAATCTCTCCCTCTTTCTTTTTTCTCCTTCTCTTCTCATCCTTCTCACTTTCCTCTCTTTCTCCCATTTTTAAAAAATTTTATTTTCTCCTTCATTTTCTACATTACTGTAGTATGGTAACAATCAAGTGAAAATAATATAATCATCTTTGTCAATCATTTCAGTTTAACATTACTTCATGAATAGTTTATTTCTTAAATTTGAAATATTTTCATTTGATAATTAAATTGAATTTTATTTAAATATATTTCCAAGAAGAGTGATTTTTTCAAACATATATTGTATGCAGATTGACAAATATAGAAAGGTACCTATATTTACATAATAGGTTATGGCAGTGCTTTAAACCTACTAAATATTACTACAAGACTAATAAATAGGCATCATTCATTATCTGCTAAATGTGACAATATTTTTAATTCATGTTTCTTTATACCACAAATTAATTTTACATGTCCTTAGGGTTATATAAAATATTGTCCTCTAAACATATAACTTTTAAGTGTGGAATATTCTTGTTAGTATTGCAGAGAAAAAGGAAATGCAAAATTAAATTTTAGAATAACAGCAAATAAATTTTATAGTACAGTTTTTGAATGGTGATGGATATTAACTAATGAAAAAATATATAGAGAGACTTGAATTATTTTACATTATTTTAAATAAATCAAGTGAGATAATCCATGAAGCACTGATTTCTATATAAATTAATTACATGCACTTCAACTTTCAACATTACTTCTGATGGAAAGTGTCCTCTGTCCTGTTTGTGATGTGTAATTTCATATACTATTTTCTTCCCTAAGGGAAATACTTACTTGATTCCATTGTTGGATAAAAATGATCTGTCACCAACGTTGGCTTTAAAGGGGTTTTGCTTAATAAACGAAAAACAAACAAAAATGACTGAATACTGAGAGAAAAATCAAGGCACAAGGGATTGCAGTCCAGCTGTTGTGGCATAAATCAATATTTAAAAAGCACTATAGTAATTTTTTTCCACTAAAAATAGGTCTTTTGTGCACTCAATTTCTTATTTTATTAAAGTGTTCAACTTTGTCTAAGGACTCCAAATTTAGCTTTGGTTTCTGGTTATGTTTACAGCTCAACCTTGGGGGTAACTGAGCAGTAGTGTAACTGCACTTCAGTGGTTAATTCCTATGCTCTGTTGGGGGTTACCGAAACTGTGAATTTCATGACTGGACAACAACCATATTCCTGGTTGAGTTAGGGAACACGTTGCATCTCTGGTCCCCTTGTCTTCAACAAATTTTACCAGGTTCTATTTTATTTTTTATTTTTATTTTTATTTTATTTTTATTTTTAATTTATTTTATTTTATTTTATTTTATTTTTTGAGACGGAGTCTCGCTCTGCAGCCCAGGCTGGAGTGCAGTGGCGCAGTCTCTGCTCACTGCAAGCTCTGCCTGCCGGGTTCACGCCATTCTCCTGCCTCAGCCTCCCAAGTAGCTGGGATTACAGGCGCCCGCCACCATGCCCAGCTAATTTTTTTTTTTTTTTTTTGGTAGAGACGGGGTTTCACCATGTTAGCCAGGATGACCAGGTTCTATTTTAATGGCTCATTAAAGGAAAGGTTAAAATATTCCAAGTAGTCATGTCCTGAAAGTGATTGCAATCATCACCATTCTAAATATAGATACGAGGAAAAAACACATCTTCTCCAAACACCCATTTGCAAGATAGTAAGTAGACTTTGGCTATTCTCATTTATTGCCTAAACTCTTCCATGCATAGTATACAATGATCTATGTACTAGAAGGTTATGCCTTGAAATTCTCTTTTATCATTTTATTCCATTCTTGATTTACACTGATAACAGCTTTCATTCCGAGGCTACACACCAAATGCACTGATTTCGCAAACCCCGTCCCCCGTGTTCAGATGCCCATCTTCAAATTTCTATCGTGTGCCTCTGGCCCCAGGGGTGAAGCACTGCCTGGGTGCATTAATAGCAGAATCACAATGTAAGTGTCAGGATGGTGGCATCATCACATTTTGACGCCAGCATCCCTGTTTCTTCTGTGTCTCACTACAGAGAAACTAAGGCTAAAGGTTAAAAGATACGGTTTATTAAATAATTCAAGCCATTAACCTGCAACCTGCAAACTGATGGCAGCCTATTAAGTTTACACTGCCATGATTCATGCGTAGTGTTTACTGATGCAAAAGCATAATGCCTGTTTTCTTTCCTTGTATTGCTACACAGTAATGTAGTGAGGAAGGAGGGTGGAAAAAGGTGACAAGACCCACGCAAGGGGACAATAAGAGCAGCAGTCTCACTTGCATAAAGAAGATTGAAGCCTTCCCTCCCTCCCTCCATCTCTCCGTATAGGCCCCAGTGCACATCTGCGTCACTTACGGGGGAGGAGGAGGCTCTGAGGCAGAGAGAAAATTGTACTGTGAGGACCTTGACAGCTTCACAGGCGGGCTTTTTCTTTTGCCTCCCTATATGCGTTAGAATATCTATTTTTCTCTTTTACGAACTGACTATATAAAACCACCTCTTCTAGCATTGCAGAAAGCAATTGACTTTCTCAGAGCCACCCGGCAGGCTATCAGGGCATCCTCGAAAAGGCCAGGGACAGGGGCGCAGGTGTACCAAGAGAGCTGGCGAGGGGTACGCTTCCTCGAGACTTGGGTCTCTTCTCTCTGCGCTCTCCAGACAATGAACTCTAAGCTGCAAGGACAAGAACGCCACCACCTTCCCTACTAAGGCTCTGCCACAAGCGCATTCCAGAGAGGTGTATCCATCTGCAGCCGCCTCCGGAGCTTCGGAGCGCTCAGACCTCCCTCCCTCACGCATCTCCAGCCTAAGGGTTGTCCCACCTCGCCATAACCACGGGGCTCCCTCGCGGGCATCGAGGATTCTCAGCCTTTGGCGTCCCAGTCCTGCCTCTGCTCCTGCCTGGTGGTGTCCCCACGCCCAGGTCCTGTGGACCCAACCGAGGCTGAACCGCGCGGCTTTGCCGTCCGCGCTCCAGCCTTCGTCTGACAGGGCGCGCAGCCCGCCTCGCGTCTTCTGGCTTTAGGGGTGCAGAGGGCGCATCCCGCTTCTTCCTCCGCCCCCGGGCTCCGCTGGCCTCCCCCACCTGCTGACCAGCCTACTCCTGCGTGAGCTGCTAGCCTTTTGGCTTCTGTGCGTAAAGCATGTCAGGCTCTGGGCGAAAAGACTTCGATGTGAAGCACATTCTGCGACTCCGCTGGAAACTCTTCAGCCACCCGTCACCGTCCACCGGCAGCCCGGCGGGGGGAGGCTGCCTGCAACAGGATGGCAGTGGCAGCTTTGAGCATTGGGGACCCAGCCAGAGCCGCCTGCTCAAAAGCCATGAGAGAAGCGGTGTGAGCACTTTCTGGAAGAAACCTTCCTCCTCTTCCTCTTCGTCGTCCTCTCCGTCCTCTTCCTCCTCTTCCTTCAATCCGCTGAATGGCACCCTGCTTCCAGTTGCCACGAGGCTGCAGCAAGGGGCTCCTGGACAGGGCACCCAGCAGCCAGCCAGGACTCTCTTCTATGTGGAATCCCTAGAGGAGGAGGTGGTGCCAGGCATGGACTTTCCTGGACCACATGACAAAGGGCTGGTTCTGCAAGAGCTCAAAGTGGAACCAGACAGCTCGAGCCAGGCAACAGGTGAAGGATGTGGACACAGGTACAGTAAGTCCCCATGGGGCTTCCAAGCGTCTTTCAATTTCCACTCATTTCACAGCGTGTGCTCTGTGGTTACTAAGTCTAGAATGTTTCAGGTTGAAAATGTGCGTTAAGAGATGCCAGCCTGGTTTTGATTACTCAAGTTCTAATTTCATTACAAGTTTGTTCATTAATTTCTATTGGTTCAGACACATCATTTTTCTTTTTGGAAGTTTTCAAAGTTATAGCCACCAATTGAACTTGCATTCATTTTTGTAAGTCTTCAAATGGAATAGTTCTCAAATTCCTGAGATTATGGTGTTCTTCTGTCATATACATCAGTTGTTCCGTTATATGGAGGTGAAAATTTGCTTTACACATCATCAGAATGCATCTCATATATTGGCCTGGTAACTGACTTAGCATATTGTCTAAGGTCCCTGTGGTTTGAATCTATTCCAGGAGTAATGAGGTGGACAAAATGAGACCACTGGACAGCAACATTATTTTACCTCTCTTTTTGCTCCTGAAATACAGTCGTCTTATTCTCTGTCCCAACTTCTCTTTTGGTCCTTTTCCTTTGTGTTCACTCTTGCCTTGTTCGGAGTAAGTCTTTGAATTAGACTGTTGTGGAGTGCCTTTGCATTTAGCTGTTGTGGTTTGTTGGCTCAGTATTGAAATTGTGTCTCCTTGATAAGCAGCTCAGTATTTATTTCTAGTTTATTTCTAATATTATGCTTCTTTGTGTAGAGTTCTGCTACTTAAAGACTTATAGAAAATCCTTCATAGACATAAAACTCCCGAGTTTTACATTTTGAGAGAATTGACTCATTAGTATTCTAAACCACATCATTGCTAGTTTTGGAATATACTCAGGATATGAAATGATTTGCATTTAGATTCATGTGATATCAGAATACATTATTAAAGAAGAACTACAGGAGAAATATAGAAAATGATAATGAATATATTAAGACATTTTACTTACTACCCAATAACAAATTAGTAACAGAATCATCTTTTTTAAACTTTTGGTTGATTGAATCAGTTTCTTACAAATTTGATTAAGGAGCAAAAAGAATAGATAAAATTATATATGTATAACCTATATGTGTATATATATGTGTGTATGTATATATATGTGCTCCTTAATTATGCTAACATATGTGGTTATAGATTTAAAAATATCCTTAAATTTTTTCGATTATATGCATTATATATATTTTAGTTTTAATTTCAGAGATAGAACATATTCTAATATTATATTAAGACATGTACTATAATGTAAGATAATTTTAATAAGGGAGAAGTACAATCTGGAATGAACAATTATGTCAATAGTTTTTCTATATATAGGAGACCTAAATATAAGTTTATCTATTATTCCATTAAGTGAAATATTTTATGAAAAATTATTACAACTTTAGGTACTATGAATACTATGAAGTGATTAAATGTTACTAAAAGTTATTTATCATACTAATTACTTATGATTTTATAATTTAAAAAATAAAACGTACTGAAATGTTTATACCCTTTCGTTGAGTAAATCTAAACACTTTTTGTGCGGAATTATCCAGAAACATTAACCAATTCACCTTATATATTTAAAAGGAAACTAGGTTAAGTATTTTTCAATTACTATTTTATTATAACTGATAGTTGTTAGACTCTAACAGCTCAAGAAGAAATTTATACATTATGTGTGTTTATAAATTTTTAAATTCCTTGAATAAGCTCCTAGAAATATTAATGTTTCATATTTTCTTAAAGTTTACTTTATACCAAATACATTTAAAAATAAACAAGGCATATTCAGAATTAGTAGTTTATAAAGACTTTCATGTAATTTGGAGTTTTGAAAACATTAATGGAGTAGTGACTTAAGAAATTATAATAAATTAACAAATATAAAACTAGTAACAGAACAAACAGCTTAGGAAAAAAACAACAGACAAGTTTCTTACTTTTGAAAATACTTTATTATTTTTATTCACAAAGAGTTGTGAGTGATAAGAATTCCTAAATTTACCCACCTACCGACCAAAATCATCTTCAATGTTGGAATCAAATTATCTTATGAGATTTGGCATGTGTGAACTCTTGAAAATCAGGTCCAATTTTATTTTTAGTCTAGTTTCTTACTAGACAAATCAGTTAGCACTGTATGTATTTGATGGATTTATATGTTCCTAAACTTTCATAGATAATTTTTTCTGTGCTCATGATTGATTGAAAACCACACTAATACAACTAGTAATTCATCGTTATCAGTATATAATATTTTAATATGCAATAAAAGTAGGAGTCACTGCCTAGAAGAGACAGCATTTCCAAAGTAAAATACTGAATGGAAATTTTATTATGCTTTAGACATTTATGCAAAATAATGAGTAATGTGGGTTTATTTTTTTTCTGTGACAGCATATCCAGAAAAGCTACATAGTGTTTATGATGATCAGCAACAACATAAACTATATGAACTCTGTATGATAATTTTTATCACTTAGGTCATTATTATATCACCAATGATGTCATTTTTAATAATGAGCATTGTGTTTCATAAATTCTGACATTTCTGCTAAGTTAATACTTACATATAAAACATGAGTTGGCCCTTTCTCTGACCTTGTATTTATTCATTGTATTGATCTTCTCTTTATTCATTTAGTTTCATACTAGTTAGAACATTTAGAACATTGCTTTAGACAAGTATGACTAGCTTAGCTCAGTTGAGTAAACTGGTTAGAACAGCAGATGGAGGACATTTGGGGAAAGTTGCTCACAATCTCAGAATTCTGGAAAGGTCAAATTATCATAGACTTGAAACATAAAGGTAGTGGGAAATATTGTGGTAAACCAATTCAGGGCCAAAACCCAACCTTTTTCTTACCTTACTACATTAAATGCTCACTACCTGCATTCCACCCTAAATAAATCTCAGTGCTCTACTAACTTGACCACATAAACAATACTTTTTCTATAATAGTTTACTGGCCTATTAATCACTAATTTCTCTACTTCCCTGTCTAAATGATATGATTTCCTGGATATTCAGATAACCATGTATTTTTGTTTTGGATATTTCTGTCCAAGATTCCATATGTAGTAAACTAAAACACCAAAGAGCAATATTTATATTCTTGCATTTTATAGTGATGTGAGTGGGAGAAGACATGTCATGTTTAACTGCTTGCTTTTTTAGATTCTGAATTCTTACAAAGTGCAGTCATTTTATCCCATGGTTTTAGCTACCATCCATAAACTGTCTTTTCAGATTTGCATCTCTAAATCTAGCCTTCCTCTCCTGAACTGTAGTCTTACACAGCCACCTCTCTTCTTGACCCCTTTGATGGATGTCATAGGGTCCATTCAAATATAACATGTACAAATTGAGCTTATAGTTCTTATTCTGTCTTGTTCAATTTCCTTCTACTGTATTTCAGAGAATAGCTTTCTACAAATTAGTTTGTGCAAGCCAGAATTCCAGGATCACATTGGTCAATATCTTCTTTCCCTTCAATTTCAATATGCCTCCAATAATTGCTGCTTTTGCTTAGAAAATCTTCCCTATACATGTCCCACATCTCTTCATAGCTATTCTCTGCACCTAATCTAAGCTACTATCTTCTTTGAACTCTAGTTTTGCCACTTCCATCTCTTATCACCTCCCCTCATTATCTTTGCCTCCTCAAGTCCATCCTCTACACTGAAGTGGATAAAAATTCAGAATGGTGAACTAGTTTTCCACATCCCTCACTCCCTCATTCTGCTTTTTCCCCACCAAAGGATTTTCAACACTCCTTGATCACAGTTTATACTATGGACACCATCTGATTACAATCTTTACCATGGATTACCTGGTTCTGAATGACCTGTCCTTTGTCTGCTATGTAGGCTATTCACTTACCAACCTTCCCCTTACCCTCTGTTTTCCAGACTTAATATCCTTCCCTATAATTTTTCACTGCCTCTGGAACTCACAAAGTTATTTCCTCTCTCTGCATAGAGACTATCCTTTCCTTAACTGCTCCCTTCCTGAGTTCGTCCTTATTCATCACAGAGATGTCATGCATAAATGTGCTGTACCTTTCCCAGGAAAGGAGTTCTTGATCACCCAAACAAATTCATATCCTGCGTTTTCTCTTCTTAGAAATCTCTTCTCTACTTTTTAAAAATTTTCTTATTGAAGCTTGTAACCATATATTAGTATCTGTGTTGATTTTGTCTGTAAGTGAATTTCCAAGTGGAGAGGAGTATGTCTGTTTTACTCATCATTCTACCCCTATCATGGAGCAGGTAGTTACTCAATAAATACTGTCAAATGAATAAATATTTGATATAATCATATTGAGTGGCATTGATTAAGAACTTGCTTTTTGCCAGTTAGCATGTTGAATATTTATATGTGTAAGTTAAAATTCATAACATCTTATAATCCTGCTACATTTATGTATGTCCCTGGTATAATGATTACATAGATAAGATGACTGAAATATAAAGACGGTAAGTAATTTTCCTAGAATCACAGACTTCTAAGTAACAGGGCGGGACTTTAACCCTTTCTATTTGACTCCAGATACCATATTGGCCATTGTGCTGAATCTTATTTCTCTATGCTTAGACAAACAAACAGAACTAAAGAAAAGAGGCAGCATCTGAGGTTATGGAGAAATAATTTTCTTTTTCCCTTCATGGAGATTATGTTTGAATGTTTAAATAGACTTCTTAAAATGACAGTCATAGAAAAATTCTAGGTAAGTCTCACTCAAAGATGACTTCTTAGCCCAAGTTAGAAAACACTTTATTATTTTCTAAATTATTGTTCATTCAGTGTATTTTATGTTATAATTAATAAACAATATGCAAATATAACCTAGAAATGGAAAGAAATAATTATTTTGGAGACCAAATTAGAGCTTTAGGATAGAAAATCTGCTTATGAATGTTGGAACCATTGATAAAGTATTGTCAGTGAAAGAGAGCTTGCACCATTAAAATCTCATGGAGGTTAGTGGGACATATACCAGGCACTTGTTTAAAATAATAATCATCTCTGCTTCAGTCAAGGGGAAAACCAACTTTGAAAATGATAAAGGACTATTTTCTCAGGAATGTGATTCTCAAAATGTACTTTTATGAAATTAAAGTGAAATAATATTCATCTTCTTTACCACCCCAAATTTTAGAGTGAAAAATAATATAATGGAACAATCTTACTACATTTTACTTTTTTTTTTTTTTTGCTAATTTATCCTAGGTTTCTGTGTCATATACTTTACTATTATTTAAACCAAAACTAGCAAAAATAAGACCTTATTTGAGAAACCTTATTTTATCTATGTTAGGATGAATTTACAAATGCTACATGGCATTCTACCCAGGAGCCCACAATGTCTAGGCACCCCACTCTCTGACCAAGTGTGCTTTAGAGGAACTAAAATGATCACAAAAATTAGAGCTATTCTCCGGGCATTGTGGCTCACGTCTGTAATCCCAGAACTTTGGGAGGCCGACGTGGGTGAATCGCCTGAGGTCAGGAGTTTAAGACCAGCCTGCCCAATATGGTGAAACCCTGTCTCTACTAAAAATACAAAAATTAGCCAGGCGTGGTGGCAGCCACCTGCAATCCTAGCTCCTTGGGAGGCTGAGGCAGGAGAATTGCTTGAACCCTGGAGGCGGATGTTGCATCACACCACTGCACTCCAGCCTGGGGGACAAGAGTGAGACTTCATCTAAAAAAAAAAAAAGAAAAAAATATATATATAGCTCTTGAGTTGGATTTACAGGTACCCAAAACTCCAGAACTATCTGTGAGAAAGATAGTATAAGCCTTGTATAAACTATACTTTATACTATACTGTACTTACATATGAATATAAGTACAAGATGCAGTAGGAATTTTAAATGAAACATGCAAGTTGAAGGACAATATTGTATTTTTTTCTTCTATAAATGTTTAATGAATATTTTGTAAACCATATGATTAGCCTTTCTATGGTACTATTTCAAATTGTTTAGAAAAATAAAGAAAGCCTACATATCTAATCAAAATTGGCATCTGGCTAACATAGAATATAATACTTATCAGATATTTGTGTTTGTTGGTTTCTTTTTACGAGTCTCCAAATATAACTTATGTATCCTCAGATATTATGCTTCTCATGACTACATGTTAAGTCAAATTTTGATTATTTTTGACCAAGAACTCTTATAGAATATACAGAAAACTGTTATCTGTAGCATATGTTGGAATTAAATCAAGTTTCTGAGCATAAAAATGGGCAGGATTTTAATCAGAGTCTCAATGTCATGACCAATACATCACATTATTGATTTTATTGTACCATCTAAAATAACTTTAGGTATGTTTGTGGTAGTTGTAAAAAAAAATGGTCTGAAATTTACAGATTGATTTAGGTCAGATAAGGATTAGTTTATTTTTCTTCATTTAAGATAGTATTTAAAACTTTAAAGAAAATATCTGATGAAGATACAGATAATCTGAGCAAAATTAAAGATGGTTTTGAAGATCTTGAAATACAAGTATAGGCAAAAATCCTGTTGTATTAAAAAGGCTAGATGCTAGCTACGTTTGCTGACTTTTCAGGATCTGAAAACAATATAAATGTTAAAGAAAGATCCACAAAGGTCAGCCTCACTAGGGAAAATGATGCACTATGATTGCAGGAGTCCCTGAAAAATAAATTTTGAATGGAGAACCTATGAGGCAGATCATTTTGACCTAAGATCCTGTCACAGAAATGATGTTTTTTGAGAATAATCTGAGAATCTTCAATAATAATGAAAGGTGAAGTCAATATATATTAATTCTAAATACAATCTTTTCTTATTATTTAGGTAGTTTCGTCACAATTCTGATAAGGTATGATTATTGAAACTCTTTCAGTTGTGTTTCATACTATATTTGTTGGTGATACTGTACCCTGATAGATTCTCTTGCCATCATTTTTTCTAAGTGTTACATTTGCTCATGTAAACTAGCATTTAATCTTGACTGAAATATGAAGGAATAACTTAAATTATACAATCAGAAAATTGGGATGGTTTATACTACAGGGAAAGGAAAGAATCCAATTATTTTATATTTTTTGAAGAGCTGGATGTCAAGATCTCTTTCAAAAAGAAAACATCTGTTTTTGGTTTGTTTGTTTGGTAGATTCTAATTACATTAAAATGCACAAAGGTCTCTTCAGGTTAGTATTTCCATCTAACAGAGCTTCAGAAAAAATAGAAAAATAGGTTATGAGAGGAAAAGTATTTTTATAATTTTTATATTTAAATTTATGAATATAAAACATTCTGAGATTCACCTTTGAATTCTACTATTTTTGAAAGTAAATATGTAGTCATTTTCAGTTGTAATAAAATTTAAATAAGATTTCTACTTTTTCAGTCACTTTCCCTTTGATATAACATTAATAGTATGTAACTTAATTAAGCAATTATATAAATTTAATAACCAGACATAAGTCTTTTCATGATTCACTGATAATTTATAAACATGTATTTGTGTAATTTACTCTTCAAAAGGCATGACATTTTTGTTTGTTTGTTTTTACTATGTGGTAAATATTGTGATAACCACTAAGAAGTTGTATTTACTTTTTATTTTCGTATTTTTTTCTTTTAAATTTTAATTTTAGTTTTGGGGGTGTGCAGTTTGTTACATGAGTAAATTGTGTGTCACAGGCGTTTGGTGTACATATCATTTCAATACTCAGATAATAAGCCTAGTACTCAATAGGTAGTTTTTTTGATTCTCACTATCCTCTGACCCTCCACCCTCAAATGGGCCCCAGTATCTATTGTTCCCATCTGTGGTGTCCACGTGTACTCAGTGTTTAACTCCCAATTGTAAGTGAGAACTTGCAGTATTTGGTTTTCTGTTTCTGCATTAATTCACTTAGGATATCGGCCTCCATTTCCATCCATGTTGCTTCAAAAGACATTATTTCATTTTTTTTAAAGGCTGTGTAGTGTTATATGGTATATATGTACCACATTTTCTTTATCCAGTCCATCATTGACGGGTATCCAGGTTGGTTCCATGTCTTTGCTATCGTGAGTACTACTACAAATAACATATGAGTGCATGTGTCTTTATGGTACAATGATTTATCTTACTGTGGGTATATACCCAATAATGGGGCTGTTTGGTTGAATGGTAGTTCTATGTTAAGTTCTTTGATAAATTGCCAAACTGCTTTCCACAGTGGTTGAACAAATTTACTTTCCCACGTGTAGTGTAAAAGTGTACCATTTTCTTTCCAACCTTGCCAACATCTGTTATTTTTTGACATTTTAGTAATAACTATTCTGACTTTTTAACAATAGATATTTTTATTTTTTGTGAATGGAAGGGTGTTCTTGATTTGACTCTCAGCGTGGACATTGTTGGCATATAGGAATGCTAAGCATTTTTGTACATTGTTTCTTTTTATCCTGAAATTTTGCTAAAATTGTTTATCAGATCTAGGAACCTTTGTGCAGAGACTATGGGATTTTCCAGGTATAAAATCATATCATCTGTGAAGAAAGATAGTTTTACTCCTCTTTTCCTATTTGCATGGTTTTTATTTTTTTCTCTTGCCTGATTGCTCTGACTAAGACATCCAGTTCCATGTTGAATAAGAGTGGTGAAAGTTGACTTCCTTGTCTAGTTCTGGTTCCCAAGTGGAATGCTTTTAGCTTTTGCCCATTCAGTATGGTGTTGGCTGTGGGTTCATCATAGCTGTCTCTTATTATTTTGATGTATGTTCCTTTAATGCCTAGTTTGTTAAGGGTTTTAAGCATGAAGTGATACTGAATTTTATTGAAAGACTTTTCTTCATTTATTGAGATAATTGTGTGGTTTTTAGTTTTAGTTTTGTGTATGCAATGAATCACATTTTATGATTTGCTTGTATTGAACCAACCTTGCAACCCAGGAATAAAGTATACTTGATGGTGGTACATTAGCTTTTTCATGTGCTGCAGGATTGAATTTGCTAGTATTTTGTTGAGGATTTCTGCATCCATATTAGTCAGGGTTATTGGCCTGAAATTATCTTTTGCATTGTATCTCTGCCAGGTTTTGGTTTCAGAATGAGGTTGGCCTCCAGTGAGTTAGGGAGAAGTTCCTCCTTCTCAGTTTTTTGGAATAGTTCCAGTAGGATTGGTACCAGCTCTTTTTTATATAATACATCTGGTAGAATTTGGCTGTGAATCCATCTGGTTTACGGATTTTTCTCGTTGGCAGGTATTACTGATAAAATTTCAGAACTTGTTGGTATGTTCAGGGTTTCAGTTCCTTCCTGGTTCAATCTTTGGAGGTTGTATGATTCCCGGAATTTATCAGTTTCTTCCAGGTTTTCTAGTTTGCGTGCATAGAGCCAATCATAATAGTCTCTCAGGGTATTTTTTGTGTGTGTTTCTATGGGATAGGTGCTAATGTCTCCTTTGTTGTTTCCCATTGTATTTGGATCTTCTCTCTTTTACTTTAATAGTTTAGCTAGTAGTCTATCAAACTGATTTATTCTTTCAAAAAACTAACTTTTGATTTTGGTCATCTTTGTATAGCTTTCTGCTTTCAATTTTGCTCAGTTCAGCTGTGATTTTGTTTACTTCTTTACTTATACTAGCTTTGGGGTTGGTTTACTCTTGATTGTCTGTTCCTCTAGGTGTGATGTTCGTTAGTTAATATGAAATCTTTCTAACTTTTTGATGTGGGCATTTAACACTATGTTTTCTTCTTATCACTATCTTAGCTGTGTCCCAGAGATTCTGGTATGTTTTATCTTTATGGGTTTTTTTCCCATTATTTTTAATTAATTGTTTGATGTCTGTCTTAATTTCTTTGCTTGACCAAAAGTCATTCAGAAGCAAATTTTGTAACTTCCATGCAATTGAATAGTTTTGAGATCTTCTTAAGTGGTGATTTCTTCTTCTATTTCACTGTGGTCCAGGAGTGTGGTTGGTATAATGTTGGTTTTTTATATTTTTTGAGAATTGTTTTATGTCGGAGTATGTGATTGATTATTGATTATGTGCCATGTGCAGATGAGAAGAATATATATTCTGTTGTTGGATTGACTCTCCTGCAGAAGTCTGTCAGTCCCATTTAGTTAAGTGTCAAATTTATGTCCTGAGTATTTTTGTTAGCTTTCTGCCTCAGTGTTCTGCCTCATACTGTCAGTAGTGTGTTGACGTCTCCCACTTTAATTGTGCGGTTATTTAAGTCTCTACACAGTTCTCTAAGAATTTGTTTCATAAATCTGGGTGTTCCAGTATTGAGTACATATATATTTAGGATAGTTAAATGTTCTCATTGACTCAAACCCTTTATCATTATGTGAAGCCCTTCTTTTTTCCTTTTAGATTATTATTATTTTAAAACTTGTTTTTTCTTTTTTTTTCTGAAATTAAAACAGCAACTGTTGATTTTTTTGTTGGTTTTCCATTTGCTTGATAGATTTTTTTTCATCCCTTTACTTTGAACCTATGGCTGTCATTACATGTGTGATGAGTCTCTTGAAGACAGCATAAGGTAGGGTGCTGCTTCTTTATCCAACTTGCCACTCTGTGCTTTTTATGTGGGATGTTTAACCCATTTACTTTCAGGGTTAATAATGATATGTATTGATTTGATGCTGTCTTTGTATTATTAGCAAGTTATTTTGTTGATCTGATTGGGTAGTTGCTTTATAGTGTCAATGGAAATGTACTAAAATATGTTTTTGTGGTGACTGGTAATGACTTTTTGTTTCCATGTTTAGCACTTCCTTAAGGACTTTTTGAAAGGCAAGTCTAGTGTTAACAAATTCTCTTAGCATTTACTTGTCTGAAAATGATTTTATTTCTCCTTTGCTTATGAAGCTTACTTTGGCTGGCTGTGGAATTCTTGGTTGAAATTTCTTTTGTTTAAGAATGATGAGTACAGGCCTACATCTTCTGACTTGTAGGCATTTTTCTGAAAAATCCACTGTTAGCCTGATGGGATTCCATTTGTAAGTTACATGCCCCTTCTTTCTAGCTACATTTATTCATTTTTCTTTTGTGTCAATCTTAGAGAATCTGATGACTATGTGTCTTTGGAATGGTTGTCTTGTATAGTATCTCTCAGGGGTTCTCTGAATTTCCTAAGTTTGAATGTCAGCCTCTCTAGTGAGGCTGGGGAAATTTTTGTAGATAATATCCCCAAATAAGTTTGCAAGTTGCTTTCTCTCTCACACTCTGTTTCAGGGACATTAATGTGTTGTCATTTTGGTCTTGTTGCATAATTTCTCAGAAGTTTTGTTCATTATTTCTCACTCTTTAGTTTTGTCTGACTGAATTGATTTGGATAACTGGTCTTCAAGCTCTGAGATTCTTTCCTTAGCTTGCTCTGTGCTGCTGTTAACACCTGCAGTTGTGTTGTTATATTCCTAAAGTGAGTTTTTCAGCTCTATCATATCATTTGGTTCTGTCTTAAAAAGGATGATTTTGTCTTTCAGCTCTTGTATAATTTTATTGGATTCCTTGGATTTCTTGGGTTGAGTTTCAATTTTATCCTGAATTGATAGTCATCAGAACATGTAATGATCTTCACTGACATTCAGCCTCTTAATTCTATTATTTCAGCCATTTCAGCCTGATTAAGAGCCATTGCTAGCGATCTAGTGCAGTTATTTGGAGGTAAGAAAACATTGTGGCTTTTTGAGTTGCCAGAGTACTTGAAGTGGTTCTTCCTCATCTGTGAGGCATGATGTCTTTATTTTTTGAAGTTGTTGTTACTTGAATAAAGCTTTTTGCTTTTATATTCTTTGATGCCCTTGAGGGATTGACTGTGGTATAAGTTAGTTTCAATTAACTGGCTTTGTTTATGGATGATTTCAGGGATCCCAGGTTCAACTTTGCACTCCCAAGCTGCATGATCAAACGCAGGGGGACTGGTATCAGACCCATGACTTTGTTCTCTGGTCTCTCAGTCTTAAGCACTTGCTGCTCTGGAGGGTCCAAGGTGTTCCTTGTCTACTGGCAAAAACTTGCAGATGGCAGGTTCTCTTAAAATTGCTTCATCAGGGCAGCAATGTGACATGGTCCATGTGTACATGGACTGGAATTAGTGGAGTGGTGATTCAGTGGAGGAATGACATTTTTGTTCCATAAATATTTTATAATTCTGCTTTGTAATGGTTTTATTAGCATTATTAATGTGCTCATTTCTATCTGGAAATTAGAAAATTTAAAAGAGCCAATTAAAATTTCAAAAAACTCTGGGTCAAATAATATTTTAATTATTGCATTAAAGTCAGGATAAAAGAGCTAAAGCCCTTACTTTAGGCTGAGTAGCAAAAGATAGACTGGACTTAACCCTCACCTGAGATAACAACGACAAATAAAGAAGGAAGAAGGAAAGAGAGATAGGAAGGAAAAGAGGGAGGGAGGGAAGAAGGAAGAAAGAAAATAAAAAAGAATGAGAAGGAGTAAAAGAAGGAAGGAAGGAAGGAAGGAAACAAAGGAAAGGAAACAAAAGGAAAGGAAAGGGAAAAAAGAGAAGAAGGAAAGAAAGAGTAGAGGGATTGGAGCTAGGGAGATAGGAAAGCAGGAGGGAGAAAGAAGAGAGGGAAGAAAGAGGGGCATAAAGAAAGGAAAGAAGAACTTTTTAAAGACATTGAACATCAGGCACTAAAGAAGAGTGATTTCCAAGATATGATAGTTAAAAAAATGAGGCAGCCTTAAGATTGCCCAAGCTGACTGTCTAGAGAGAGATTCCAGTCAGTGATATAGGAGAGGGGAAATCAAAAGAATAAGTTAGAGACCTGCCTGGCCGACATCATGAAACCCCGTCTCTAATAAAGATATACAAATTATCTGGACATGGTGGCAGGTGCCTGTAATCCCAGCCTACTCTGGAGGCTGAGGCAGGAGAATCACTTGAACCCTGGAGGGGGATGTTGCCGTCAGTGGAGATCACGGTATTGCTCTCCAGCCTGGGCAACAATAACAAAACTCCGCCTCAAACAAAACAAAACAAAAGAAGAATGTGATAACCAACCTAGATTGAAGAGATGGAGTTGAGTGTCAAGGAATATCAAGGTTATGTGAGATTACAGGACAAAATGTCAGGCAAGAGAATAATGCACAGAGAGAAAATTACAGAAATCTGTAAAGGGCTCACATGAGTATTAAGCAGATTAGTATCCAGTAGAATAATGACAGATACTTGTGTTTGAAGAAACTTCCCAAGGCTTGGGAAAGAACCACATGAGAAGAATAGAAGAATTAGTGTTGGTCATTCGAATCAGAATAGAAAACTCTCATGATTCACAGTATTAGATAAAGTTTTTTCAAAGGGTCTTGCCTTAGCAATGGAAAATATTCATAACTATCCCTAAAACACACAATGTTCTTGTTCCACTTAACAAATCTTGAAAGGAAGACTTGAGAGGATCAAACTGTTTCCAACTATTGTAACTGTGCTCAGAACAAAGTTCAAGAAGATTCACATATTCAAAAATTGTCAGTATCAAAACATGGTAACATTTGCTATCTTTCTCTTCCAGAGTTTACCAGGCAGCAAAGAGGTGGACAAATATAAACCATACAAAGAAGACCAAAATCAATTATTTAAAACTAATCTAACATGGACATTATTAAATCATGTTTAAAAAGTCATATTCTAAATATTCAAAAAATTAACTAGGGACAGGTGCATATGAATAAGGCAAACATGAAACTTCCAGACCAAAATTAAATTTCAATATACAATCTTGGAGATGAAAAATACACTAGATAAAGTTAATGACAAAGCAGAAATTGTAGACAAATAATAGTGACTTTGAAGAAGTAGCAATGAAACTATGCAAAATAAGGCAAGGAAGAAAGCTTTTATAGAAAATAAGACAAGGAACAGTGAGCTATCTGATAATTGTAAGAAGCTTAATAAATACATAATTGAAATGCTCAGTAGAGAGTAAAGAGTGAAGGGAAAAATATTTTAAAAATAATGACAGAAATTTTCCAAATTTGATAAAAATTATAAGTTCATAGATTCAAGGATCTCAATGAATTCTAAGCACAAGAAATATGAAATAAAATTCCACAGGTGCATTATGATCAAATTCTCAAAAACATTGATAAATGTAAAAATATTAAAACATCCAGAAAAGTAGTGAGGGATAAAAATAAGTATTATGGGACATTTCTCATTGGCAATGGTGCAAGTGAGAAGACAGTGGAACATTTTACAGTACTGTAAGGAATAAAAAGAACTGTCCTTGTAGAATTCTATATACATTTAGAATTTTTCTCAAATTTAGGATCAAGTAATATTTTCAGACATGGAATTGTTAAATTAATTTATTAGCAGCAGATGTGCTCTACAAGATATATACTTCAGACACAAGTAAAATGACACTAATTGTCAAAGTCTATACAAAGAAATAAAGAACAGCAGAAATGATAACTATATAGACAAAAAAACTTTTAAAAATTATGTAAATTTGGTAGATTTTAAAGGTAAAGACTGAAACAAAACGGAAGACTAGGTTGTTACACATTTACCATATGTGTATAATGACTATATGACAACAATAGCATTAATACCTCAAGAGAAGAAATAAAGATATAATAACGTAAGGTTTTTATATTAAATAAGAAGTGGTACATCATTTGAAGGTAGCCTAAGGAATAGATTATAAATCCTAAAACAACAATTAAAATAATAATGCAATAAAAATAGTAAATCAAGAAATAAGAGATAATGAGCTCATAAAATTATTCAATTAGTTTAAAAAAGGAAAAGAGAAAATGGGGACAAAGAAAAGATGGAATAATCAGAAAACATATAGCACAACAATAGCCTGAGCTTGGTATATCAACCATCGCATTTAGAGAAACTGGAGTGCATCTTCACAATAAAAAGTCAGATTATCAGATTGTACAACAAAGATCCTTATGCTGCTTACAAGAAATTCATATTAAAGATAAACACACAAATTGGTTAAAAGTAAAGGTATGATAGGTTTAGTATGCTAACTAGCAGAAAAAAAGTGGGTAGATAATATTAATACTAATCTGTCATCAGCAGTGGCATTAGGAGGAGCTCAGGCAGTAACACTCACTTGCCCACTGCTTACCTCTTGCTGTGTGGCCCAGTTCCTAACAGGCCACACACTGGTACTGGTCTGTGGCCCAGGAGTTGGGGACCTCTGTCTTAGGACAATGACTATCTTATTAGTCTGTTCACACAGTGCTGTAAAGACATCCCTAGGACTGGCTAATTTATAAGGAAAAGAGATTTAATTGGCTCATGGATTTGTGGGATATACAGGCTCCTGCCTCTGGGGAAGCCACAGGAAACTAACAATCATGGTGGAAGGCAAAGGGGAAGTAGACACATATTCACATGGCCAGCAGGAGGAAGAGAGCTAGGGAATGAGGAAGTGCTACACACTTTTAAACAACCAGATATTGTGAAAACTCATTATCATGAAAAGAGCAAGAGGGACCTCCACCCCCATAATCCAATCATCTCCCACCAGGCTCATCCTCCAACATTGAGGATTATAATTCGACATGATATTTGGGTGGGGACACAGAGCCAAACCATATCAACTATCAATTCCCAAAACTGAAACTATGAAAAACCTACAGCTAAATCATAAAATTAAAAAACTATGTTCTTTGTAAGATCAGGAACAGATAAGTAATTTTTTTTCTTTTTACTACTTTCATTCAACATTGTATTTGAAAGGCTTTGTTAAATAAAAAAGGAAAAAGCAAAAAAAAAATATGCTGTGGCTCACACCTGTAATCCTAGCACTTTTGGAGGCCGAGGTTGGTGGATCACGAGGTCAGGAGTTCGAGCCCAACCTGGCCAACATAGTGAAACCTCGTCTCTACTAAAAATATAAAATTTCTTATTTGAAGACAAATTGATCATTTCTGTAAAAATGAAGAAATAAAACTTTTTGCAGATACAATTATCTATAAAAAAATTGAGGAAATGGACAAAGAAATGTAGCAAGTTTAGCAAAGTGGCAGGATGCAGAATAAACATACAAACTTCAATTGAATTTCTATATATTAATGAATAATTGGAAATTTAATTGTAAAGATGATACGGGGCGGCGGAGCAAGATGGCCGAATAGGAACAACTCCAGTCTCCAACTCCCAGCGCCAGCGACACAGAAGACCGGTGATTTCTGCATTTTCAACTGAGGTACTGGGTTCATCTCACTGGGGAGTGCCGGACGATGGGTGCTGGTCAGCTGCTGCAGCCCGACCAGTGAGAGCTGAAGCAGGGCGAGGCATTGCCTCACCTGGGAAGCGCAAGGGGGAAGGGAATCCCTTTTCCTAGCCAGGGGAACTGAGACACACAACACCTGGAAAATCGGGTAACTCCCACCCCAATACTGCGCTTTAAGCAAACAGGCACACCAGGAGATCATATCCCACACCTGGCCGGGAGGGTCCCACACCCACGGAGCCTCCCTCATTGCTAGCGCAGCAGTCTGTGATCTACCGGCAAGGCAGCAGCGAGGCTGGGGGAGGGGCGCCCGCCATTGCTGAGGCTTAAGCAGGTAAACAAAGCTGCTGGGAAGCTCGAACAGGGTGGAGCTCACAGCAGCTCAAGGAAACCTGCCTGTCTCTGTAGACTCCACCTCTGGGGACAGGGCACAGTAAACTAAGACACACAGACACCTCTGCACAGACGCAAACGACTCTGTCTGACAGCTTTGAAGAGAGCAGTGGATCTCCCAACACGGAGGTTGAGATCTGAGAAGAAGGGACAGACTCCCTGCTCAAGTGGGTCCCTGACCCCTGAGTAGCCTAACTGGGAGACATCCCCCACTAGGGGCAGTCTGACACCCCACACCTCACAGGGAGGAGTACACCCCTGAGAGGAAGCTTCCAAAGCAAGAATCAGACAGGTACACTCGCTGTTCAGAAATATTCTATCTTCTGCAGCCTCTGCTGCTGATACCCAGGCAAACAGGGTCTGGAGTGGACCTCAAGCAATCTCCAACAGACCTACAGCTGAGGGTCCTGACTGTTAGAAGGAAAACTATCAAACAGGAAGGACACCTACACCAAAACCCCATCAGTACATCACCATCATCAAAGACCAGAGGCAGATAAAACCACAAAGATGGGGAAAAAGCAGGGCAGAAAAGCTGGAAATTCAAAAAATAAGAGTGCATCTCCCCCGGCAAAGGAGCGCAGCTCATCGCCAGCAACGGATCAAAGCTGGACGGAGAATGACTTTGACGAGATGAGAGAAGAAGGCTTCAGTCCATCAAATTTCTCAGAGCTAAAGGAGGAATTACGTACCCAGCGTAAAGTAACTAAAAATCTTGAAAAAAAAAGTGGAAGAATAGATGGCTAGAGTAATTAATGCAGAGAAGGTCCTAAACGAAATGAAAGAGATGAAAACCATGACACGAGAAATACGTGACAAATGCACAAGCTTCAGTAACCGACTCGATCAACTGGAAGAAAGAGTATCAGCGATTGAGGATCAAATGAATGAAATGAAGCGAGAAGAGAAACCAAAAGAAAAAAGAAGAAAAAGAAATGAACAAAGCCTGCAAGAAGTATGGGATTATGTAAAAAGACCAAATCTACATCTGATTGGGGTGCCTGAAAGTGAGGGGGAAAATGGAACCAAGTTGGAAAACACTCTTCAGGATATCATCCAGGAGAACTTCCCCAACCTAGTAGGGCAGGCCAACATTCAAATCCAGGAAATACAGAGAACGCCACAAAGATACTCCTCGAGAACAGCAACTCCAAGACACATAATTGCCAGATTCACCAAAGTTGAAATGAAGGAAAAAATCTTAAGGGCAGCCAGAGAGAAAGGTCGGGTTACCCACAAAGGGAAGCCCATCAGACTAACAGCAGATCTCTTGGCAGAAACTCTACAAGCCAGAAGAGAGTGGGGGCCAATATTCAACATTCTTAAAGAAAAGAATTTTAAACCCAGAATTTCATATCCAGCCAAACTAAGTTTCATAAGTGAAGGAGAAATAAAATCCTTTACAGATAAGCAAATGCTTAGAGATTTTGTCACCACTAGGCCTGCCTTACAAGAGACCCTGAAGGAAGCACTAAACATGGAAAGGAACAACCGGTACCAGCCATTGCAAAAACATGCCAAAATGTAAAGACCATCGAGGCTAGGAAGAAACTGCATCAACTAACGAGCAAAATAACCAGTTAATATCATAATGGCAGGATCAAGTTCACACATAACAATCTTAACCTTAAATGTAAATGGACTAAATGCTCCAATTAAAAGACACAGACTGGCAAACTGGATAAAGAGTCAAGACCCATCAGTCTGCTGTATTCAGGAGACCCATCTCACACGCAGAGACATACATAGGCTCAAAATAAAGGGATGGAGGAAGATTTACCAAGCAAATGGAGAACAAAAAAAAGCGGAGGTTGCAATACTAGTCTCTGATAAAACAGACTTTAAACCATCAAAGATCAAAAGAGACAAAGAAGGCCATTACATAATGGTAAAGGGATCAATTCAACAGGAAGAGCTAACTATCCTAAATATATATGCACCCAATACAGGAGCACCCAGATTCATAAAGCAAGTCCTTAGAGACTTACAAAGAGACTTAGACTCCCATACAATAATAATGGGAGACTTCAACACTCCACTGTTCAACATTAGACAGATCAACGAGACAGAAAGTTAACAAGGATATCCAGGAATTGAACTCATCTGTGCAGCAAGCAGACCTAATAGACATCTATAGAACTCTCCACCCCAAATCAACAGAATATACATTCTTCTCAGCACCACATCGTACTTACTCCAAAATCGACCACGTAATTGGAAGTAAATCACTCCTCAGCAAATGTACAAGAACAGAAATTATAACAAAACTGTCTCTCAGACCACAGTGCAATCAAACTAGAACTCAGGACTAAGAAACTCAATCAAAACCGCTCAACTACATGGAAACTGAACAACCTGCTCCTGAATGACTACTGGGTACATAACGAAATGAAGGCAGAAATAAAGATGTTCTTTGAAACCAATGAGAACAAAGATACAACATACCAGAATCTCTGGGACACATTTAAAGCAGTGTGTAGAGGGAAATTTATAGCACTAAATGCCCACAAGAGAAAGCAGGAAAGATCTAAAATTGACACTCTAACATCGCAATTAAAAGAACTAGAGAAGCAAGAGCAAACACATTCGAAAGCTAGCAGAAGGCAAGAAATAACTAAGATCAGAGCAGAACTGAAGGAGATAGAGACACAAAAAACTCTCCAAAAAAATCAATGAATCCAGGAGTTGGTTTTTTGAAAAGATCAACAAAATTGACAGACCACTAGCAAGACTAATAAAGAAGAAAAGAGAGAAGAATCAAATCGACACAATTAAAAATGATAAAGGGGATATCACCACCGACCCCACAGAAATACAAACTACCATCAGAGAATACTATAAACACCTCTATCGAAATAAACTGGAAAATCTAGAAGAAATGGATAATTTCCTGGACACTTACACTCTTTCAAGACTAAACCAGGAAGAAGTTGAATCCCTGAAGAGACCAATAGCAGGCTCTGAAATTGAGGCAATAATTAATAGCCTACCAACCAAAAAAAGTCCAGGACCAGATGGATTCACAGCTGAATTCTACCAGAGGTACAAGGAGGAGTTGGTACCATTCCTTCTGAAACTATTCCAATCAATAGAAAAAGAGGGAATCCTCCCTAACTCATTTTATGAGGCCAACATCATCCTGATACCAAAGCCTGGCAGAGACACAACAAAAAAAGAGAATTTTAGACCAATATCCCTGATGAACATCGATGCAAAAATCCTCAATAAAATACTGGCAAACCGGATTCAGCAACACATCAAAAAGCTTATCCACCATGATCAAGTGGGCTTCATCCCTGGGATGCAAGGCTGGTTCAACATTCGCAAATCAATAAACATAATCCAGCATATAAACAGAACCAAAGACAAGAACCACATGATTATCTCAATAGATGCAGAAAAGGCTTTTGACAAAATTCAACAGCCCTTCATGCTAAAAACGCTCAATAAATTCGGTATTGATGGAACGTACCTCAAAATCATAAGAGCTATTTATGACAAACCCACAGCCAATATCATACTGAATGGGCAAAAACTGGAAAAATTCCCTTTGAAAACTGGCACAAGACAGGGATGCCCTCTCTCACCACTCCTATTCAACATAGTGCTGGAAGTTCTGGCTAGGGCAATTAGGCAAGAGAAAGAAATCAAGGGTATTCAGTTAGGAAAAGAAGAAGTCAAATTGTCCCTGTTTGCAGATGACATGATTGTATATTTAGAAAACCCCATTGTCTCAGCCCAAAATCTCCTTAAGCTGATAAGCAACTTCAGCAAAGTCTCAGGATACAAAATTAATGTGCAAAAATCACAAGCATTCTTATACATCAGTAACAGACAAACAGAGAGCCAAATCAGGAATGAACTTCCATTCACAATTGCTTCAAAGAGAATAAAATACCTAGGAATCCAACTTACAAGGAATGTAAAGGACCTCTTCAAGGAGAACTACAAACCACTGCTCAGTGAAATAAAAGAGGACACAAACAAATGGAAGAACATACCAGGCTCATGGATAGGAAGAATCAATATCGTGAAAATGGCAATACTGCCCAAGGTAATTTATAGATTCAATGCCATCCCCATCAAGCTACCAATGAGCTTCTTCACAGAATTGGAAAAAACTGCTTTAAAGTTCATATGGAACCAAAAAAGAGCCCGCATCTCCAAGACAATCCTAAGTCAAAAGAACAAAGCTGGAGGCATCACGCTACCTGACTTCAAACTATACTACAAGGCTACAGTAACCAAAACAGCATGGTACCGGTACCAAAACAGAGATCTCGACCAATGGAACAGAACAGAGTCCTCAGAAATAATACCACACATCTACAGCCATCTGATCTTTGACAAACCTGAGAGAAACAAGAAATTTGGAAAGGATTCCCTATTTAATAAATGGTGCTGGGAAAATTGGCTAGCCATAAGTAGAAAGCTGAAACTGGATCCTTTCCTTACTCCTTATACGAAAATTAATTCAAGATGGATTAGAGACTTAAATGTTAGACCTAATACCATAAAAATCCTAGAGGAAAACCTAGGTAGTACCATTCAGGACATAGGCATGGGCAAAGACTTCATGTCTAAAACACCAAAAGCAACAGCAGCAAAGCCAAAATTGACAAATGGGATCTCATTAAACTAAAGAGCTTCTGCACAGCAAAAGAAACTACCATCAGAGTGAACAGGTAACCTACAGAATGGGAGAAAGTTTTTGCAATCTACTCATCTGACAAAGGCCTAATATCCAGAACCTACAAAGAACTCAAACAAATTTACAAGAAAAAAACAAACAACCCCATCAAAAAGTGGGCAAAGGATATGAACAGACATTTCTCAAAAGAAGACATTCATACAGCCAACAGACACATGAAAAAATGCTCATCATCACTGGCCATCAGAGAAATGCAAATCAAAACCACAATGAGATACCATCTCACACCAGTTAGAATGGCGATCATTCAAAAGTCAGGAAACAACAGGTGCTGGAGAGGATGTGGAGAAATAGGAACACTTTTACACTGTTGGTGGGATTGTAAACTAGTTCAACCATTATGGAAAACAGTATGGCGATTCCTCAAGGATCTAGAACTAGATGTACCATATGACTCAGCCATCCCATTACTGGGTATATACCCAAAGGATTATAAATCATGCTGCTCTAAAGACACATGCACACGTATGTTTATTGCAGCACTATTCACACTAGCAAAGACTTGGAATCAACCCAAATGTCCATCAGTGACAGATTGGATTAAGAAAATGTGGCACATATACACCATGGAATACTATGCAGCCATAAAAAAGGATGAGTTTGTGTCCTTTGTAGGGACATGGATGCAGCTGGAAACCATCATTCTTAGCAAACTATCACAAGAACAGAAAACCAGACACCGCATGTTCTCACTCATAGGTGGGAACTGAACAATGAGATCACTTGGACTCAGGAAGGGGAACATCACACACCGGGGCCTATCATGGGGAGGGGGGAGGGGGAGGGATTGCATTGGGAGTTATACCTGATGTAAATGACGAGTTGATGGGTGCAGCACACCAACATGGCACAAGTATACATATGTAACAAACCTGCACATTATGCACATGTACCCTACAACTTAAAGTATAATAGTAATAAATAAATTTAAAAAAAAGATGATACATTTTATAATGTTAGTAAATTATGAAATAATAAAAATGAGAAAGGATGGGAAAGACTCATACACTGAAAAACCATGCTGAGAAGAAAGAGTCACATAATGAAGAAATATTAATATGTAATATTCACAGATCAGAAGACTCACTACTAATGTGGTTAATTCTTCTCCAGTTGATCTATAAAATGAACATATCACTGAAGAAAATCTTTGCATGCTTTTTTTGGTGTAAACTGATTAGTTTATTCTAAAAATTCACATAAAAATTCAAAAGACCTAGAATAAACGAAAGAATTTTTTGAAAACTTAAAAAATTTGGGGACTAGTATTCCTGATTTCCAGACTTGTTATGAATCTACATTAATCAAGATAGTGTTGTATAAGTGTAAGAATATATAAATAGATTAAGAATGGATAAATACATCTGTTAGTAGTCATATAATGAATTACTATTCTGCCATATAAAAAATTTAACAACTTTTTAATTAAACCTTAGTTTAATGAAAGCTGTTCATTAGTTTAATGTTTAAACTAATGTTTAATCTTAGTTTAATTAACAACTTTCATTAAACTAAGATTAAATGAAAAATGTTATTATGAGACAAAAAGCTTACTGTATGGTGTATTTCTTTTTAATATTTATTATAAATCACATAAACTTATCCATTGTATTTATTATCCTTACTTTGCATAAAAATGTAAATCTTCCTTGCCTTGAATCATATGTTGGGGTCAAATACTTCTTGAGTTTGTTATATGGCCCAAAGAGTCATCCATTATACTTACTTTACAGAATTTGAAGCTGAAATATGTACATTGAGTCTTGCTGCCTTCTTCTTGATAGGAAATGAGAAGGAGGGAAATCAAAATAATTTTCTAGTAAGCATCACTGCACAGAAGGCTTTGCTGTGTAACCACAGGAAACTTTTTTCCTTTATCTTCATTGCCAATACTAGATGAACAATGAGAAATATGAATACTGCTCATATGCTTTACATTAATGGGGCAGCATTTTACAATGTAAATTCTGTGATGGAAGGAAGAGAATGAGTGAATTTTTACTTATACAGAATGTCTTGAATAATAGTAGTGTTCACTGTATAGTGCAATTTACAAAAATGCGTATTATATGATTACATTGTAGTAAAACTTAACTTCTTGTATGTGTTTATATCAGAGAGAAAAGTGTAAGTAAAATTCCACATTTTTATATTTGTTACCAGAAAATTATAATACTGTTTTCTGTGTTCTTGACATGTTACACTGAACTTTATTGCTATTATTTTTGAGTAAGAGGTTAAAAGTTACAAAATAGTAAATTTATTAAATATTGACTAAGTATAAAGCATGTAATCCATGTCAAAATTAGATGTACCATCTATAGGTGTCCTAAAAACTGGAAAATTTGCCATCTAGTGGTTGTTTATTAACATTGAAGCTACCTGGTGCCTTGAAAAAAATGTAAGAAGAGATGATCAGCAATTAAAACTACAATATAATATAGCAGGTATATAGGAACATCAAGATATCCTACGATAGTAACAGATGCTCTGTGAAATCCTTTAACTCCACTTCTTATATCCAATTTTCACTACACTAAACATTAAACAACTCTACTTCTTGATGACAATTTAAAAGGACATCTCCGGAAGTTACTTTATTTAATTGAATATACTTTATTAATAATTACTAAATGTCCTGCTATTTCAAGGAACTTTTGAAACTTATACTTCAAATAAGTCTTTAATCCTCAACTTTTAAAATATTATCAATATTTACTTATTTTTTAAAAATCGAAAGATAATTAAGAGTGTCTGTCTCATAAATTGTAGTAAATTTCAATGAGTTAATATCATGCATTAGTATAATGTATAGCTTTTAAATGGTACTACCCGTGTTTCAAATAAATTTTGCTATTTTCAAAAGAATATACATGCAAATTACACAGGCAACATTTATGGAATCTAGATAATTAACAAAAATAAAAGCAAAAATAGATATGGCACTCTTACAGCTTTTCTAAATTACTTTAAGTTTATGACTTCATGAAGAACGTGAGGTCACCAAGTCAGCCTTACTTACCTCTCTTGAATATTTATTGAGATAATCATAGAAGAGTATCTGAAAACACTTCGAGAGTTTAAAACATTATATCATATCAGTTGAGCTAGCAATGTCGTAGTATGGTCTATAATACCAGAGTTAATGAAATTAGATAGAAAATGCTTGCAGCATGTGACAAGTCTTCATTCAACAGAGCTTTATCTAGGCTTTAATATTTTAAAGTTTAATTAGCCAGAAAATAGTTACATACAGCATCATTATTCTGACATGTAACCTTGCAACTAATATTATTTAATAATCTGACAGTATTTTTCACAATGATATCTAACCTATTATAATTAAAATAAAACACTAGGCCCTCTTTAAACTAATCCTTTCAAACAGAAAGGAAATCAAACACTGGGCCCTCTTTAAACTAATTTTCTGAATGTTTTTTGAATTTTTAAGTACAATTTCTGAAGAATAATACCAGGAGAACTCTTCGGAGTTTATATATCACCAATGTGTTTGAAAGGCTAATTCCATCTTAAGGAGACCACCTTGCCTTGAAGTTTGCAACTGTAATAGTAAAAAAAAAAAAAAAACAAAAAAAACACATGTAGACTGTGAGACTTAAAAGAAAAAGAAAAGCTTATTTCTGAACATAACTAAAACAGAAAATTTATATCTGTTTATACTCTGAATAAAATTTAAGAAAGTATAGATTCTACATAAACAGGTCCAAGATTACATTGCAGGCTGAAATGAAAAGGGGTGCTAATTGTTGCTTAAGTAATTCAAATTAAGTTTTACCTTCATTCACATTAGGTGATATTACATAGCTGGTCTTTTCTTTATTGTTTATTACAGAAGAGATTCTAAACTGAAAATCTGCTAAACACGTATTTCTCCTACCTTGTACGTGAAGACAAATTATACTACGCAGAGAAAAGAAGTTTTCCACTGCTTTGAAGATTTGTTTTTGTGGTTTCGATTTTATTTATTTTATTTTTTTATTTTTATTTTTATTTTTTATTTTTTATTTTTTTTGACGCGGAGTCTTGCTCTGTGCCCCAGGCTGGAGTGCACTGGCGCGATCTCGGCTCACTCCAAGCTCCGCTCCCCCGGGTTCACGCCATTCTCCTGCCTCAGCCTCCCGAGTAGCTGGGACTACAGGCGCCCGCCACCTCGCCCGGCTAATTTTCTTGTATTTTTAGTAGAGACGGGGTTTCACCGTGTTAGGCAGGATGGTCTCGATCTCCTGACCTCATGATCCGCCCGTCTCGGCCTCCCAAAGTGCTGGGATTACAGGCTTGAGCCACCGCGCCCGGCCTCGATTTTATTTATTTTAAAATCTATTCTTGATATAGCAAATGCCTTATAGGACTCACATTTGTAAGATTTTTCTTGTTAAGTACAAACTCTTGCCAACACTCAAAATGGAATGGTTGCAAAATGTCATGTTAAGATTTTTACTGAAGATAGTGGGGGAAGTTCTCAAAGTCCCATAATGTATGCTAATTACCCTAGAACTGAGCCATTATACTGGATGTGCCTTTAAAGTTCCAACTCACGTAAGCATTTTTCCTCCAATACATTGGATCACGGATTCATTTTACACAGCATTTGAAGCAGTATCTAATCTACCTACAAATTACCTTTGAGTCAGCTATGAGCTGTGGAATCTAGATTATAATCTTGCTGTTCTTTCTAGGACCCTCCTGTTGGTGATTTCTTCCTTTTTTCTTGCTACTATCTTTTGCTGAGAAGATTCCCTCTGGGCTTTCCCTGCAGTAGGAGGTAGCCCGCCATCTTGTGATTTCTCTTCTTTAAGATTATCTGGAAATAATCACAAAATAGTGTCATATTTTTACGGGATATTACTTCTGGCAGCAAAAAAACAAAACAAACAAACAAACAAAAAACCAACAACAACAACAAGAGAAAATGACATGATATTTTTGAAAAGTCAAAAATTGCTAAGATTTCTTTAAAAAAGCTACCTTTTAAAAATATTCCTGACAAGCTCAAACAACTCAATAGGAAAAAATAAAACAAAAGTAAAACAAACTTCTGCTGCCAGAAGTAATATTAATAATCAAATTAATCTAACTTAAAATGGACAAAGATATCAATAGACATTTTCAAAAGAAGACATACAAATGGCCAAAAGATATACGTAAAAGTGCTCACCATCATTACTCATCAGATAAATACAAATCAAAGCTATAATGAGATATAATCTCACCCCAGTTAAAATGACATTTATTAAAGACCAGGAAATAGGGGATACTGGCGAGGATATGGAGAAAGGGGAACCCTCATATGCTGTTTGTGAGAATGTAAATTAGTACAATCACTTTGAAGAACAGTTAGGAGGTTCCTCAGAAAACTAAAAATATAACTACCATATAATCCAGCAATCCCTCTACTGGGTACATATCTAAAAGGAAGGAAAGCAGTTTATTGAAGAAACATCTGCTCTCCTGTGTTTATTGCAGCATGATTAACAATAGCTAAAATATGGAATCAACCTAAGTGTTGATCACTGGACAAATGGATAAAAAATGTGGTACATATATGCAATAAAGCATTATTTGGTTGTAAAAATGAATGAAATCATGTTAATTGCAGCGATATGGATGGAACTGGATGGCCTTATATTAAGTGAAATAAGCCAGACACAGAAAAATAAATATTGTTTGTTCTCACTCATATCTGGGAACTAAACAAAAATTTGAACTCATGGAGATAGAGTGTATAATGATGGTTACCACCATCTGGAAAGAGCATTAGAGAGTGTGGGGGGTGGGGTGGAGGGAGAAGGGACAGTTATTCAATACAAATATACAGTTAGATAGAAGAAATAAGATATTGTGTTAAATAGCACAATGGGATGACTATAGTTAACAGTAATTTATTGTTTATCTCAAAATAACTAAAAGGGTAGACTTGGAATGTTTCTAACACAAATGATAAATGCTTAATGTAAGGAATGTTTCATTACCCTGATTTGATCATTACATATTATATGCTTTTATTAGAGTATTATATGTACCTCATAAATATGTATAAGTGTCATTTATCCATAACAATTTAAAATAAAAACTTAAATGTTCTTGCCAGAACTGACTTCATGGGCAAGCAATTGGCCCAGTCTCACTGCCTGGGATATAGATGCATCCCACACTTGGTTTAATACTCTAGTGTGTCATTTTTGAAACTCTTAATGATATTAAGTAAGATTCCATGTAATTTTATTTTCCAATAGGTTCCACAATTATGTAGTCAATTCATGATAGTCCTAAGAATCTAAATAGAACAAATCTCCCTCTTTCTTCCATATCATTACATTTCCTCTTGAGAACTCTGCCAATCACTATAAAACATTTTAGTCTGGAAGTGGTGCAAAAACCTCTCTTATAGATGGTCCCAAAATCCCATGACTTTCCCAAATTTCACTTAGATCTCTAACTGATACCGTTGATTATGTTGGGTAGATCAATGACTGAAGAAATACCCAGGATTTGAAGCAGAAATTGTGCTCTCAATCACTCTTCAGACCATATAAATCAATTCTATGTTGGAGGAGCTACAACAGTAGCTGTAAAAAGAGAGATACCCAGGCTCAGACATAAGGAAAAAACTACTTTTTGGTAGCAGTGGGGACTGGGTAGAGGAGATAGCCATTGATGTTTATTCTACTGGCTACTTTCTCACTTCTCTTGTCATTAAGTTCCTTCATTAGCTTAGGTTCTAGGCAAGTTGAAAGACAGGGATGATTCTTAGCTTATCTGGAGAGGATGAGAGGAAACACAGGTAGGTAGAAAAAAGGCTGATAGTGACGGTTTTGCAATGGAGTGGCAGTGGAAGATGTGATGGGTATCAATAGAATGTCTTAGAATCACTTGGCCAGCTAAGGAAGCCACACTGAAATTGCCACAGAATCATTGAAGTTCTGTAATCTTCTCCTAAGTAAATAAAAGCACATCCAAAGTAAAATGGCTCCTCTTGCTTTAGTTGGAGATATGCAATGTGGTGGTTCACAGATTAATTCTATGCTCTTCTAAGTATAATCTGCCCGAAAACTTACCAACTTTAAAGAATAATAAACTTTTATTTTAGTTTACATGAGACTACATAATTTTATGAGATATATTTTTTGCTTTTTCCCAAGCAGCCTTCCTTTCCAAAATTCAATCCAGTCATCAATGATTGAGCCAATATATTCATATATAAGTGTATATATATATATATAAAAAGATGATTGCATTGTATTTTTTTACATGAATTTTATTTTTAATTTTAATTTTTATCTTGTTTCTGAGAGATGGGGTTTCACTCTGTCATACAGATTGGAGTGCAGTGGTGTGATCCTAGCTAACTACAGCCTCGAACTCCTGGGCTCAAGTTATCCTCCCACCTCAGCCCAATAGCTGCGACTACAGGTGCATGCTGCCATATCTGGCTTACATAAATTTTAGATTTTTCTAGATGCTTTAAGACTAACTCTTCACCTCTGATAAGTGGGTACTTTTCACATAATATCTTGTTCAAAGAATCTAACTTTCTTGTGTTAGAAAGAACTACTGGTAAGTTAAAGCAATCTTAGTTTTCATGATTGGTTACATTAAACATAGCCCTTTACTATATACTACTTTTCGTAAATATATAATTTCATAATCAAATATATATTATCCTAAAATGATATCATCAAGAAATTCTTCTTACTTGATTAATTATTCAAACATGTTAATTAACATTATATGCATATGATCTTGATAAAGTGTAAAATAAGACAGTTCACAGTAAAACTGCAGTTCTAATTGCCAAATGGATTTAAAACAAAGGTTCATACTCCATTCCTCAATGACCTGGAGATGAGCTATCCATTTGTGGCACAGGTCTTTACATATGATGTAGTTGGTTCAAAATACCTTGAGAAAACAAAGTCATAAAATACTTTGTCAAAACAAATGTCAAATACAAACAAATTTAGAGATAAAGATAATTTGACAAATTAAGTAATATCCCCCCATATACACAATTTCTGTGTCAAAGTATCTCTATAAATATCTTTTACTTATGATTAGGAAGATATTTCAGGATATCAAGAGAAAGATAATGGAAAAATAGAATATGATATTTTATCTTTAACTAAGATGCTCAGGTATTACATCGATTTTGTTACTACTATTTTATTACTGTTAAAAATGTATTACTCTCTTATTACTATTTTATTACTACTATTTCTTTTCTCTATCTCTAACTAAGAGTCTTTGGTTACCTAAAAGTACTTCAGAGATGGACCATCTGGTTTAACACAGTCTTTGAAGGTATGTATCAGAGGAGGTACAAAAACTTGCAGATGAGCATCTTGGAGAAAGACAAAGTCCACTCCACTATGATGATGGGTTCTTGATTCTCCTCTTTCCCTCACTTCGTCTTGCCTTTCTTACCTTTCTTCCCTTCTCCTTTTCTCTCTTCCTTTGTCCTCCAATCACATTTTCACCTCTTCTAAGGTATTCAATTCTAGACAATCATGTAATTATGTAATAGAGCATCATATAGCTTATTTTCATTTTATAAGGTTAAATAATTAGAAATGCTGAAATAAAAGTGGAAGTCATTAATGCTACTCAATATCTTTAAAAATAAAATCATAATGTATTATTTAAAATTATATTTTATTTAAAATTTATACATTTTGGGTATAAAGTTTCATCAATATTCTACATTAAAAATTATCCTGTGATGATGCAATTATTTCATAACTGCACTGTTCAATACTGTAGATTCTAGCTGTGAGTGATAATCAAGCACTTAAAGCATGGCTACTCCTCTGGAGAGCTAAATTTTAAAATTTGTTTAATTTTAAATATTCTAAATATAAATGAAAACAGCCACATGTAGACAGTTGCAAGCATGTTTCACAATCACACTCCTATACTGTAAAACATGAGCAATTTCTCTATGTTTTTAGTATGCTATAACATCATGATCAAATTAAGAAAGTAACAAATTAGCTCATAAAACTAATTACAGGTATTATTTTAAAGTTTTATAGGTATATATAATCCATTGGATGCTTTACATTCTACAAATCATTATAATATCAAGTGCTATTTTTCATTAATTAAACTTTGTATCTAATAATATAAAAGCTGTGTGCTATAAAATATAAGCAAAATTTTACTTTTGTTATGAAATATATGCTTTTAACTTTATTGCTATACCTATGCAAAGATGACAGAGTTTAATATTTTATTTTAAAGAGAGAGAGTGTAAGGCTTTGGGAATGCATAGAGTAGTGAATCAAACACTTGAAATGGAGTAAGCAACGTGAACAAAGTCATGTAGGTAGAATTCAGTGTAGAAGAGATGAGTGATAGCTGACAATTAAAATAGTAGATTTGGGTGGTACAATAGTTTAGAAAGCTATATTCATCTTTTATTGCTATATAACCAGTTACTATAAAATTTGTATTAAATCAACAAACACATTTTTTTTCTGTTTCCATGAGCAAGGAGTTGTGTCCTCTGTGCAATCACATAGGCTGAAATCAAGGTGCCAGCTGGTCTATTTCTCATCTGGTGGAAACTACTTCTAGTCTCACTCAGATTATTGACAAAATTCATTTCCTTGGTGTCTGTATAACTGAAGAGTTGGCTTCTTATTGGCTGTCAGCTGGAAGCTGGGTTTAGAGGCCTCAGAAAAATATATGTAGGTGTTCCCCACCACACCCTACTGCCAGGCAGAAGATAAGAAGATTCTTCTCTAGAGGAAGTGAACAGTTACAAAAAATCGATCTACACCTCCATGTGAAAAATTTCAGAAAGAGAGTCTATGAAAACTGAAGAATTTTGATTTTATGAAAGTTAGCTCTAAGATAGTTTTGGGGCAACTACTTATTTGTAGAAGAGAATGTAGAAGTAAAATGTAGAATTAAACTCAGCCATTATTTCAAAACCACCAGTCTCCTGGAACTGGTTGGCCAAAAGACAAAATAAATAAAAATGAAAAAGGTTGTAGTGTGTAAAATTGATGTACTCCTGCAGCAGACTGATGAATTAGGATTTGAAGGAAAGGTAGAAGAAGGCCAAGGAATGATGAAATTAGTTGGACTGTTAAGAGAGTGAATTTTAGATCCACAAACTTCACCATTGAAAATTTTGCTGCCCAAGAAAAACAAATGAAAATTTGTGATGTGGATGGACTCTTTTAGAGAGTACGAGATGGTCAGTCCCAGGTAGATGACTATTTGCCGAGAGAATAACATGTGATTATGTAGAATTAGAGCTACTGGTGAAGAAACAAAAGTTAAGATAAACAATTGAAAAGACTGATCATAATAAGAATTGTAAGAAGAAGGAACAAATTGAAAGAGAAAAAAGAGTTGGAGAAATGGAAGAAAGATAAAAAGAAAGGGCTCAAGATAGCGAAAGAAGACAGTGACAAAGACATTGACAAAGTAGGTACACAATCCAAACTTGTGAATGAAGATGAAACAGCTTCCAAAACCCCAAAAGATCACAAGATAGAGAATTAAAGCTGAAGCAGAAGTAAAAAGGAATAAAGGAGAAGCATGATAGAAAACAGAGTACTCCTATTCAGGATCAAAGAAGATAAAAAAGCTGAGGTTGAAAGTCATAAGCACAGGAATAAAACTTGGATCAGAGAATAAGATAGAAAATCCAAGTAAAAATAAAAGGTTATCTGATGACAGAAAGAGAGAGAAAGGAAAGGGTAGTGTGAAGTTCAGCAGTCAAGGAGAGGACTATAATTACACATAACATCAAATTTCATGATACTATATTTCATAGATGTGCTTTTCCATCATATTATTTTTAATTTCTATAGCTATGGTTTACTAATTTAATAGGAGATTGTCACAAGCTGCAGTTGAAAGTTGTATTTCCACCTTAACCTTGATAGTCCATTTATTCAACGTGGATGTTTCCCAGTAATCTGCTTGGTTTGTTTAAGTTGTAGTTATGTGATTGCTTTATAATACTATGCATGGTGCAGGACTGACTTAGGAGGAAATAGAAAGTTTTAGATCTTCTGTCTGTGCCTTGCACAAAGACCTTTCTGGTTTCTGCTCTCTATATGGTCATGAGAAAAGGATTATAGCTAGCTTTATATTGTGTGCCTCACATCTGTCAGAGAAAGCAAGAGAAAGAGAGCAGAGGATAATTACCTGTCAATCAATAATACTCTTAACTTCTCTGTTTTTTTTTTTTCCAATAAATCTTGAATATGATATTTTTCTAAGTTAGCTTTAAGAGAGGTTTATAGATTTGGATATCTACACCTTTGTACTTTTGTAGAGTGTCTTTTTCCCCAAGTCTTGTTACTCATTATTAAAAAGCCTTCAAACTCAGTACTTCTATGAAGCCTGTTCTCACTTCAGTAATTTTACTCTTTTGAGTCTCAGAAACACTCACTAGGCAGATCACTAGTTTGGCATTTGTCACATTCTGCTTTTATAATTAGTTACTGTTTGATATGTCTTCTGTATTTAGTTACATTGCCATTTCCTGTGGGTCAGGAGTTTTCATTGAGAATCTGCAACATATAAATAGACTTAGTTAACGAATGCATTCAGTAAGTTCTTATTTAGAAATCACAATTCATTTCCCATAGAAAAGCAAATACAGTTAGGATTCCATGACAGTTAATTATATTAGCAGTATTAGTGATTAAATGGGCTTTTCAGAGGGGATTAAGCCAGTAAAAATATGAATGGGGTTTATGGGTCGGGCATACCAACATATCATAACTAGCATTGGTTACTTTAATGTAATACATTACATTTTCATAATGGAGGCATTAGCAATTTCTCTCTCACCATTCCACCAACCCTAGAGTACTGTCTTGGCTATAAGTAGGAAGTAGAAATATGATTTGTTTCACACTTCTGTTCTATAATTTACTTCCATAACTTAAAAATGGAAGCAAGTACATGATCTCTTGTGAAATATACCTAACGTTGTTTTTAAAGCCAAAAATACATGTTTGGAAAGTCATGAGTTAAATCTGCAGGACCTAGATTTATGTTAACACTTCAGCACAATGTATAAATTGATAGAATTATACACTTAAATATCTATCCATCTATAAAATGTATGTATATATAATATATAATTGTGTAAAGTATAAAGAAAATAGGTATTAAAGATGTAACTTAGTGTTGTATCACGCAAGCTATTTTAACAATCTGGAGGTGTGTATTTGATGTCATTGCCAATAAGATTAAAATTAAATTGGATATGTTGGCCAAGAAAGTAGTCAACATGCTTTGAATATTATATTCCTGCTATTAACGTTCTCTAAAATAGGGTTTCTATTTTTAATATGCTACCTGTTCTAAGGATCTTCTAGTGACACATTAGAAACAATAACAAAAGGCAAAACAACAACAACAAAAACAAAACAACCGACAACAACAACAGCTAAAGTAATGTTGCCCAATTATTGTAAAGAGAAGTATCTGGCATTAGTCAGCATGAGAAGATGAGAATAGATAAGATGTAGAGAAGCAATTGTAGCTGTAAATTTCAGGAAAATGGGGAAGTAATAGCAACAGATTCCACCCCCCACCTATTCTTACATTCATTAACAGTATGGATTGTGGCCTCCTATGCGAGTGTCTCTAGGCTAGCATGCCATAGTTAGTCACTGGCTAGTAAACTGAAATATTACTGCCCTGCTGGATTTTCTGATTTTCTAGAAGGTACTGATAAGATACAACAAAATAAATACATGATTTAAAAATATTAAGAGCCAACCTACTTATATAAATAGATTTATGAGCTAAGGTTGTTTTCCCAAATAAAAAATATATAAAAAACTCTGATGAGTTTCTTTTTAAATTTTTCTGATGAGTTTTAAAGGAGAAATGTTATTTTTTATATATGTACATGAATATAAAATTATAAATGAGAAAAATATCTAATATGTTTAAAACTTTAATATTACAGTTTAATGCAAAATGCAAAATCTCATTTCAAATTGTTTTTTATTTCATTTTATTTGTTTGTTTATGAGACAGGGTCTTGCTCTGTTACCCCAGGCTGGAGTGCAGTGGTGTGATCGTAACTGACCATATCCTCAAATTCCTGGGCTCAAGTGATCCTCTTGCCTCAACATCCTAAATAGCTGAAGATATAGGCATACACCAACATGCCCAGCTAGTTTCATTTTTTTTTTTTTTTAATAGAGTTGAAGTCTTGTTGCTTTGTGCAGGCTGGTCTTGAACTTCTGACCTTAAGCGACCCTCCATCCTCAGTCTCCCCAAGTGTTGAAATTACAGGTGTGAGCCACCATACCTGGCCTTTCTTTTTTATATTTGTATATATTTTGGGTAAAATGAATTATCATACATTATCAAAGGTCTCCTATGAGGAAGGTATCATTATCATTTCCACTTTACACATCTGTTGATTGAGACTCATGGTGATAAAGTAACTTCTCCAGCCTACGTTTACAGAGCATCTATTTGTTGTTGCTGTTGTTTTATAATAGAATTTTGTATTTATCAATCCTACTTCCATAAAGCTGGAAAAAATCAGCAGAATTGAAAGTTTGTGGTGCTCATTATTTACTTAAAAGTATTTGAGCTTCTTTCTTTAAAAAAAAAAACAAACCTTAATTTTGTTTTATTTTAAGTTCTGGGATACATGTGCAGTACATGCAGGTTTGTTACATAGCTAAACATGTGCCATGGTGGTTTACTGCACCTATCAACCCATCACCTAGATATGAAGCCCCACATGCATTAGCTATTTATCATGATGCTCTCCCTTCCCTATGCCCCCAACTCCGACAGGCCCCAGTGTGTGTTGTTCCCCTCCTTCTGTCCAAAAATCATCTATTTGTAATCCTACTTCCTTCTAGAAAGTGGAGGTTCAGAAATAGATAACAGCTATCTTGATTCTTCTTTTGTCCTGTCATTCCCACATCTTCTCACTAAGAAGTTCAGGCAAGGAGCATCTATTTTATTACTCCATCAGAAGGCCTTGTTTCCAAAACCTCTGGTTGTTTTTCTCCACCATTTAAAATCCCAGTGGCCCCAACTCAAAGGATATCTGAAAAGAAACAGTGGACTTTGTGTTTGCTGGGCCAAGACAAAGCATTGGGTTTGGTCACTGGATTTGCAAAGTTCTCATCACAACTGAGTTTTTTGTTGTTCTTGTTGTTGTTTTTTTCAAGTCCCTTTAAAAATCTTTTCATCTGTGCACAGTGTCTTCAAGGAAAGTTGGAGAATCTCCTTGTGAAACTCCTGTTAATCCTTCGGGCATTGTTCGTGTTATAGTTGTAACACATGACTATGCCATTTTTACTACTCTTGGTTGACTGTTAGGTTCTCTACGTGCCTCAGCCTACCCCAGTGATTATGTATTTGTACCCATTATGTGGTCTGCATGTAGCTGTTTGGACAGTGAATTTGTTATTTTATCCTCAAATTTACTATATTTTTTCATTTCCAATTTTAATGTAAATAGTCTAAACATTCATACAGTTGACAAAACTAGAAACCTAGGCATCATCCTGAAACCTGACTTTTCCTATTCCACTAAGAGCCAGTAATTTAGCAGTTGTTTCTTTCACTTATAGTAGTTTCTGTACGTTTTTCCTTCCTTGATGACAAAATACTTCAGTGTAAGCCACTCTCACTGGACTGTACACCAGCATTGGTAATTGTCTCTGGTTCTAGTCTTGCCACATATCAGTCCATGATTCACGCAAATCATGATTATCTTTCCAAACTCAAAATCAATCATGTCATCCCCGTGCTACACCATATTGGTTTACCAAACTGTTTTTGGGTTCCACTCTCATCTCTTGCTCTTCCTATAGCTGTATCCTATTTGACACCTGCTGACACTGGCGTTGAAGGGATTCAGGAAAGATGAAGTCAAAATGATATTTATTTCAGCAAAACTTAAGAAAGATATCAAGGTATATTAGCATACTCATCACACTGTAGTTTGCCTACCTGCAGGCATTATGTATAGCAGGTAAGATTTGGGGAAAAAAAAAAAAAAAAGATTTGAAAGGACAGTCATGAGCTGTGATTAGTATCTAGAAAACAAAATAAATATATCTTGTTTTCTTTTTTTTGACAGAGCTTCCCTCTGTCACCCAGGCTAGACTGCAATGGCAGGATCTTGGTTCAATACAATCTTTGCCTCCCAAGCTAAAGAGATCCTCCTGCCTCAGCCTTCCAAGTAGCTGGGATTGTAGGTGCCTGCCACCACCGGGCTAATTTTTGTATTTTTGGTAGAGATGGAGTTTCACCGTGTTGGGTAGGCTGGTCTTGATCTCTTGACCTCAGGTGATCCAAGCACCTCGGCCTCCCAAAGTTCTGGGATTACAGGCATGAGCCACCCGCCCAGCCAGGTCCACTTTTTTTTTTTTTTTGAATGTTTTTCTTTAACCCTTCATTCTGGGGCTGAGATAAGAACTTCAGAACATCTCTCTCACAACATAGTTTTAATCTACTCTTTCCTGGCTCCCTGACAGGCCATGTTGTTCTTTCTACCCTTTACCTCTTTCCTCAACAGAGACTTCTGCCTCTCAGTATGTGGAGATCCACTGTAGGCACATTTCAATTAGATAAGATGGGAATAGTCATATGGCATCCTACTTGTACTTACTTGTATTCCTATTAGTAGAAATAATTATGTAAGTTATATAATTTAAAACATACTTAACGAGAAGTAAAGCAAATTTTACTTAGCAATATAAAATGTCTGTCATCATATACATGGCTGGACAGACTCATATAGTCCTCTCTATTCAGTGTTTTTTGTTTGTTTGTTTTTTGTTTTTGAGACAGAGTCTTGCTCTGTCGCCACGCTGGAGTGCAGTGGTGCAATCTAGGCTCACTGCAACCTCCACCTCCCGGGTTCAAGTGATTCTCTTGCCTCAGCATCCTGAGTAGCTGGGATTACAGGTGCCTTCCACCACACCCAGCTACTTTTTGTATTTTTAATAGAGACACGGTTTCACCTGTTTGGCCAGGCTGATCTCGAACTGCTGACCTCAGATGATCTGCCAGCCTTAGCCTCCCAAAGTGATGAGATTACAAGCATGAGCCGCTGCGCTCAGCCCATGCAGTGTTTCTAAAATATTGATTAATAATTTTAGGGTGTCTAAATATTGAAAATAGCAAATGTAAATAAATATAAAAGAATCAAACATTTAAAATAAGCACTGTCTTATTCTGTGGCAATCTTTGTTCATCGTCCTTTGACTTATATGTTTTCTTTTCAAGGTAGATTAAATCTCAAAAGTATGCTTAAGTTTGGCTTTGTTGAAAACCATCTGAAAGCTTCATACAGTACATCTGCTCTTGTAATGATGAAACATCTTTTTAAAATGCAATAAAAATGATCAATTGCTATCACTTCAAGGTCTATAACCTAATTGCATAATAATAACGATTTTCCTTACTTCCCATTCTCTCTCTCACTGTCTGTCTCTCTCTCTTTTTGTTTAGCTTTTCTGTCTGTATTGCTGTCTTTCTTTTTCAAGAGATATGCATACATTCCCACATTCATACATACATGCACATACATATATCCATACGCACTCAGATACTTGTTTTTATACACCATATTTATGGTCACATACGGATATATGATTTTAGCATCTTCATTTACCATATTTGTATCATCAATGGATGGTATGATTTTGATTTCCACAAACTCAATGCATGTGTTAACTGTATTGAACTCTCCTACATTTTATTTCCAAAAAGTACCTGAAGAATTTGCTTCAAAATTCCTCATGTTTTAGATCTTGTTTTCTTTTAAGAATATTACATTCATTACAAGAAAACAGAATCTGTGAACAAAAATACTTTTAGTATTCTTTAGAATTTTAATTATGGTTTGAAGTGGCTATAGAAAATATCACTTGGAATGGCAATAATAAAGCCGAAATATATTTCATGCTTTCGTTTTTACTTTGTGCTTGGAGATATAAGTGTTCAACTCAAAAAGGATCAGATTAAGAGGGAAAGATTTAGTGATCTGTTCAAGTACATCCCCTCTGCTGGGTATAATTATAAAGTACTTAGTATATACTAGGCACAGTTCTAACATTTTTGATACATTTTTCCTTGACTTCTCAACAGATTAATTTATTGTATGTGTATATGTGTGTGTGTAATTTAAAGTACCTTCCTCATGACTGGAAATGCGTAATTATGAAGTTTCTTACAATGTTGCACTAGACTAAATTTTTGCATTAAAATCTACTTTAATATTAACTGTAGCTTTTGCTTTTTTTAACAACTTTTCATAAAGCACATGTTGTTATCTACTTACTCTATCATTTTTGTGTTTTGAGTGACTATCTTCTAGAGTGTATATAAAAGGGTATTTTTTTAAATTTTATTATTTTTCTGTGGTGGATAGTCAAGCCATACTTTCTATATTTTATTTTGTTACGTTTGATTAATATTATATTAATTGAAAAATCAAAACTATATATGTATGGGGTATAATGTGGTGTTTAAATATATGTATGCAATGTAGAATAAAATGATTTACTTTTAATTCAGACATAAATTTTGTAAGTGGAGTAGTTAATGCAATACACATATTTATTGTAAATATTAATTTATTTGTATGTAATTACATCATCTTTTAAAAACATAGTTATTAAATTTTCTATGCTTAATTTCTTTGAGTAAAGTTTTTACTTTTTTCTCATATAATTTAGACAGCATATACCCTATTTAAGATCTTTTTGTAGTTATCTTCACAATATTAACAGTTAATCTATGAAGTCTAAAATTAATAAGTATATCACTAGTCTAAAATTAATAAGTATCTCATTCTCCTTCAGAAATAAACAAGGTCAGGTACATTGAGCTATGTTTGCCGTCCTGGCTACTCAGCTAAGGTAGGAGGATTGCTTGAGACCAGGAGTTAGTTCAGCTTGGGCAACATGGCAAGACTCTGTCTCTAAAAAAGAAAGAAAGAATTAAGAACTTGCATTTTACTTTGGTGGCCTTTCCCATCTTACATAATATTACTGTGGATTATTTTACTCCTACATCATTATCATGCCTTCCAAATTAGAAGTGATGACAATTTGTAATTTTGATGAATGTTTACTGAGATTCATTTCTGTGCTTAACAGTTAAAATGGTCACTATTACTTCTTTCATATCAGAACTTAACTCTAGGAATTTTTTTTTTTTTTTTCTTCTTACGTCCACCTTTAAGAATCTCCTTTAGTGAGGAGTCTATTGTTACAGACCACATTCGTTTTTTATTTTTCTTAACATTGCTTAATATCCTTTATATCTTAAAATAGTTTTTCAACCCTGGGCCTCTTGTTTCCTCCTTGTTAGTTTCTAGTGTCTATTGTTCCCACATTTATGTCCACATGTGCTCCATGTTTAGCTCCCACTTATAAGTGAGAATATACAGTATTTGGTTTTCTGTTTCTATGCTAATTTGCTTAGATTAACAACCTCCAGCTGCATCCATGCCGTGGCAAAGAACGTGATTCCACTGTTCTTTTTGTATAGCTGCATAGTGTTCCATGGGGTATATGTACCACATTTTCTGTATTCAATCCACTGTTGATGGGCATGGGCACCTGGATTGATTCTGTGTCTTTGGTACCCCAAACTTCAGCATCACATAATATACCTAGGTAACAAACCTGCACATGTATCCTCCTGTATTTAAATAAAATTGAAATTATTTTTTTAAAATAGTTTAACTGGCTATAAAATGTTCATGGGGAATTGTTTTCTCTCAGTAAGTTGTATGCATTTTTCTACTGCTTTTGGCTTCAGCTGAAATATAAAAGTTAGGAAAAAAATTTGGATCGTGTCTTAGTTTTACTTCCCTCTTTGGAAAAGCCTAATTTTGGTCCCTTTCCCCAGCCTGAGCCTTAAATCCCAAGTCTCCATCCACCTAGAGCAACCACCTACTATTGTTCCTTTGTGTGTGTGTGCGTGGCAGGTCCAAGGTGGGGGGCGCTACTGGTTGTAAACTGTAGAGTAACTATATTATTCCATTCTTGCACTGCTATAAAGAAATACTTGAAACTTGGTAATTTATAAAGAAAATACGTTTAATTGGCTCACAGTTCTGCAGGCTGTAAAGGAGGCATGGCTGGGGAGTTCTCAGGAAACTTGCAATCATGGGAAAAGGCAAAGGGGAAGCCAACACATCCTCCATGGCTAGAGCAGGAGGAAGAGAGAGCAAAGGGGGAAGTGCTACACACTTCAAACCATCTGACCTCCTGAGAACTCAGAATCTCAAAAACAGCAAGAGAGAAGTGTGTCCCCAGGATCCAATCACCTCCCACCAGCCTCCTTCTACCACATTGGAGATTACAATTCGACAGGAGATTTGGTGAGGACATAAATCCAAACAATATTCGTGACCAACTCTATTAGTGTTCCATTCTGCGTAACAAATTACCACAAACCCAGAAGTTCAAAACAACACACATTTTTAAATCAAACAATTCTATTGATTGGAAGTCTAGGTGTAGCTTAGCTAGGTCTTCTGCTTCGAAGTTTCACTAGGCCACAATCCAGGAATTTGTTGGACACTGACATTCTGTAAGAAGCTTGACAATGGAAATTTCTGTTTAAACTCTATTGATCATTGAAAGAATTTATCTTAATAGAGAGAGTGTCTCCCTCCATTTGTACCTTAGAAGAAATGAGATGGCAAGTTGTAAGAAGACCAACGGAGAGATCTCCATAGCCTGAATCTGTTGATGACTCCCAGGAATCGAGAGCAGCTTCTGGCTGACAACCAACAGGAAAATGAGGACCTCAGTCCTGCAGCAGCAAGGAAACGAATTTTGCCAACCACTGTAATAAGTTAGCAAGTATATTCTCCAATTGAGCCTATAGATGAAAAAGCAGCAGACCCAAAATCTTGATTGCAGCTGTGTGATTCCCTAAGTAGAGGACTCACAGTTAAGACATGCCCAGACTTCTGGCTTAAAAAAACTGAGATATAATCAATATGTGTATGGTTTTAGGTTGTTAAATGTATAGAAATGCACTATACCACAGTAGAAAGTTAATAAGCCAATAGTACTCGTTACCTAGAGCTGAAGCAGTTCCCAAGACATGGGACTTTCAGTTTTAACATTTGGACAGTCTTGAACAAACTGGGACAAACTGATTATCTTAAAATCATCTTCTTTCCTTGTTAAATCAAATGTGTGTTTTAAAGGACATGGCATAATTTTTCCCCAAAATTTCTAAGGATTTTATGCAAAGGGTATTTTTATGATAAGCACTTTGCAATATTTTTTTGGGAAGAGAAGTCACTGAAACCAGCTGGATTTAAAGGAATGTAAGTTGCTATATTCCAAAGGATAATATTATGACCAGAAAATCATCTTTTAAAATGGTAGAAAGGCCTGGCATAGTGGCTCATGTCCCAGCACTTTCGGAGGCTGAGGCAGGAGGATTGTTTGAGGTTAGGAGGTTCAGATGAACAGCCTGACCAACATGGCAAAACCCCGTATCTACAAAAAATGTCAAAAATTAACCAGGTGTGGTGGTGTGCATGTGTAGTCCCAGCTACTCGGGAGGCTGAGACTGGAGAATCACATGAACCCAGGAGGCAGAAGTTGCAGTGAGCCAAGATCGTGCTATTCTACTACAGCCTGGTGACAGAACAAGGCTCCTTCTAAAAATAATAAAATGATAAAATAAAATGAAATAAATAAAGTAAAAAGAACAACAAACAACCAAATCTAACCTGGTTGCAGCTGGCCAATGTATTATTTTGTCAGCATATTTATAAAATGAATATGAACCTTGTGAAAACAGAACATCCAGCAAAGAGGAAATGTAACCTCTAGGTTTATCTGGTAGATACACAAGGATGACTTGTTTAAAAAAAAAAATGATTTAATTTTAAAGATTTCCTCTAATTATCATACCTTTTCCTGCCTTTATGATTTCATTTTGGGAAATATAAACGATCCTGTGGTCACTTAATGGCTGCACTCTCTGAGCCCTTGCCAAGTGTTGACAGGTGTCTTTAAAAAGAGCCAAGCCACGTTGGCATGCTCCTCAAATTCGTTCCCTGGTCCAATCACATGGTAGCACTCAGACTAGCAGACACACACAAAGACAGACTGAGATTCATGCCAACACATATCTTTTCAGACTCTGCCAGATTCTTACACTAGGCTGCATGTTGTCTAATGAACAGTATGCTGTATGGCTCGAAGTAAGTGCTGCAAGAAAACACATCTTGGTACCTATCCATAAATCCCTTCTTTTACCTACTGAGCCAGAGAGTGAATCAACAACTATGGGATTCACCATCACGTCCTGGTGTGAACCTGCACTAGCGATCAGCAAGAAACCATTCTAAAAAACAATTTACTTCTAAAAAACTCTTCACTTCTAAAGAGTGAAATAAGTTAAAATAATCAGACAAAGTATGGATTCCAAGCTCAGTATGCTGAGTTCAAATCCAAGCTGTAACACCTAGAGATATATATCCATGAACATATTAATTAACATCATTAATGCTTCTTTTCCTCATTCATGAAATAGAAAGAATAATATTACCTAGTTCACTGGGTTGTTTTAAAGACTAAATGAATTAATATGCTTAATGCACTGATAACAGCATCCACAATGTTATTATCATTGCAATAATCATGATTACTGCTATTCCTTTATTGAAAATGTTGAAAATACAAGTATATAAGTGGTCTCAAAAACATTAGTCTGTTCTTGTAAACTGATGAAACTAAAAGAAAAGGCATTACTTCTATTTATTTTTAGATGGGATATTATAAAGATAAGTAATTTTTGAGACATTATAAAATGGAAAATGAAATTGGCATCATGAATAGATTTAGTGAGTTGTATATCTTGGTACTTAAGTAGGTACTTACTTTAGCATACATGCCATGGGTTACAAACTTCAACATACAGGGGAATTACCTGGGGAACTTTGAACTATAACAATTGGTAAACGCCATGCTGGGAGATTCTGATACAGTGAATCTGGTTTGAGTTTGAGGAATAGGGATTATTAAGAAGCTTCTTAAGTGAGTCTCAGGGTCAACCAGGTATAACTACCATGGATCTGGAAAAAAAAATTACTGAAGATATTGAACCTACCTTAGTCCAGGTCTACATTCCAGGAAGCCTTAGATAGTCTGTATTAATTGTAGTTAAGTATGACTTGGTTCGTGATTGTCTAGTTTGCATTTCTGTCAAATACTCTGAAGCATTCCATGTGTAATTACTTGCTTCAATGTCTTAAAACTATTCCATTCCTCTGCTGGCAATAAAACTGCCCAGATAATCAAATGGAAGAGCTGAGAGTTTGATGCTAATGAGAAAACCAGTGTGCATGCCTTGAAATAGATCATTTTAGAGGACTGGTTGTGTAAGTGGGTTCATTTCAACAGACTCACTTTTCATGCTTTTGTTAAAAAGTTAATGAAGTATATTAAGTCACTTTGTATACTTATGTATTTATTTTCATTTTGGTGAAACAATTCCAGTTGAAATATACTTATAATTTTTAAAAACCACATTTGTGCCACTGGACTGAATAGTGTGATGGCATTAAAATAACTGTGGAGCTCGCAGTGGTTGCAAAGATTAGCTGGACCTACATTCTCCTTTTATAGATTTGAAGGAAAAAAGGCTAAGACTCTCAAATGTTAATTGACCTTTACAAGGTCTCAGATCTCATTAGTGGCTTTTCAAATTCTAGAAAACTGTTTGTCTGACTGCCAAGCCAATACCCTTCACTAAGCTCTGTGGCCTTCAAATAACTCCAAGTTCACATTTTTGTTGCATGTTTTATTAATATTTAAAGAGAAAATTTGAAAGTTATACAAGTGAAGGTTCTATGATTCAATTTCTCATTAAAAAACTAATGGGGTATTTAAATAAGTCTGAACATCATTAATTGCGTAATTCAAAATATCTTATTTTTGTGAATGAGAATTCTATTTAATATGACCTTTTTAATATAAACATATGAAATTAATCTACTTTTCTGACTGCAAATATTGTATTAAGAAGGTGGTTGGCTAGTACTTAAGTAGTCTAAGAATCTCTATTATATTTTATTTATTTATTTATTTTGCCCAGATTGAGTTAGTTCCCTTCATGCTAGACAGACATGACAGCATGCTAGACAGACATGAGAAGCTAAGCTTTATCAGTTCTGTAAATCCTTCCTTTCTCAGCTAAGGCCAGGTAAAACTGATGCAGAAAAAAGAAAAATAAAAAAGAAAAAAGATGATTTAGAAAGGCACCTGTAGAGAACAGGTTAATAGAATATTTGCCAGTACAGGATTTTTAAAAGAATAATAAATATGGACTGAATTTTACTTGACCTTTTATTTAATAAGAAGAAAGACTTTCAAAAGAACACAAAACCTAACAAGGTAAATATCACAGAAAGGGCACAGAACATATCCAGGGGTTTTGCATGACTTCAATTTTATCAGATAAGATAGTATTTTTCTTAACTTTTTGTGCATATAATATGTTGCAAAATGTTCAGCTTATTATCCATTTTGAAATTAATACATTTTTAAAAGCAGTTATATTTTTACATAAAATTTAAGAAGAAACTACAGAGGATTCCCATATACTCCCTCCCATTATCCTCCACTTTCCCCTATTATAAATGCTTCATTTTCATATGGTACACTTATTAAAATTGATGAAGCCATATTGATGCATTGTTATTATCGAAAATCTATAGGTTTGCACTTTGAGAAATACGGTTTTATGTATTTTGACAAATGCATAATTTCATGTATCCATTATTTTAGTATCGTACATAATAATTTCACTGCCCTACAAATCCTGTGCCCCACATATTCATTATTCCCACCATACTCTTCAACAACTAATTTTTAAAATCTCTGTAGTTTTGCCTTTTCCGGAATGTCTTATAGTGACAGTCATAGAATACGTAGCCTCTGTGAACCAGCTTATTTTATTTAGCAGTATACATTTGAGTTTCCTCCATGTATTTTTGAGACTTAAGAGCTCATATCTTTTTATTGTTGAATGATAGTTTTTGTATGGGTGTACCACTGCTTTTGTACCCATTTCACCTTTGAAGAACATCTTGCCTGCTTTAGTGTTAAGAAATTATGAACAAACCTGTGCAAAAATTTGCATGAATCCATGTTTTTAACTCATTTCAGTAAATATCTAAAAGCTCAATTGCAGTTTCATTTGGTAGAATTATGTCAAGCTTTTTAAGGAACTTCCAAATGTTCTTCCAAGGTGGCTTTACCATTTTGCATTTCCATCAACAATGAATGACAGATCCAGTTTCTCCACACCATTAACAGAATTTGGTTTTCTAAGTATTTAGCATCTTGGCAATTCTGATAGATATATAGTGATATGTCATTGTAGTATTAATTTGCGGTTCCCTAATAACGTATAATACTGAATATATTTTCCTGTGCGTATACCCGACTTACTGAAGTGTCGGTTTAAATCTTTTGTTAACTTTTTAACTGAGTTGCTTCTTTTTTTCACTGTTGTGTTTTGGAGTTCTTTGTGTATTTTAGATGCAATTCCTTTATCAGATATATATTTTATAAAAATTTTCTCCTGGTCTGTGGCTTTACATTCTGTTGATTCTGTAAAAGAATCAAAGACAGAAAGTTTTAAGTTTAATTAAGCCCAACTTACAAAATTGGTCTTTTGTTTTGTTTTGTTTTCTTTCATGGATTGGGCTTTTGGTGTTGTGTCTAAAAACTCATTGTCACATTGTGAAACCTGAGGTCACGTAGATTTTCTCCTATATTATTTTCTAGTGTTTTATGATTTTTTGTTGTACATATCTATCTATTCCCCTTTTGTGAAAGCTGTAAAGTCAGTGTTTAGAAAATATTTCTTCAATTTTCAAAAATGAATTGTAGAAAAATGGCATCATTTCTACCTTAAATATTTAGTAGAATTCACCAGTAAAAACATCTGGGCATTCTGTACCTTCCATTTTGGAATATTATTAGTTTTTTATTCAATTTATTTAAAAACTACACAGATTATTTATTTCTCCTTGTGTGAGTTTTGGTCAATTGTGTCCTTCAAGAAAATGGTCCATTTTGTCTAAGTTACCAAATTTGTGGGCAGAGTTGTGCATGATATTTCTTAGCTATACAGTTAATGTCTATGGGATCAATAGTGATGGCCCCTCTTTTATTTCTGATATTAGTAATTTGTGCCTTCTCTGTTTCATCTTGGTTAGTCTGAGTAGGAGTTTATAATAAATCTTCAAACAACTAGCTTTTGGTTTTTTTGATCTTCCCAGTTTTTGTTTTCCTGGTTTCAATTTAATTTATTTCTGTTGTGAATTTTATTATTCATTTTCTTCTGCTTACTTCAGGTTTAATTTTCTCTTCTGTTTCCAGTTTTGGGGGTCTGAACAATAGATTATTAATTTAGGTCTTTATAGACATACTTTCAATTTTGCTGTATGTACTGCATTCCATGCTTTAAACATACATTGGTTGGTTGAATTTTTATTTTCATTTAGCTCAAAATATTTTAAGATTTATCTTAAAATTTCTTATTGACCTGTGTGTTAGTTAGGAGTCTCCAATAACTCCAAATATTTTGAGATCTTCCAGCTATCCTTTTTTATTGATTTTTATTTTAATTACATTGTGGTCTGAGAGCATACTTTTCATTATGTCTGATTTTTCCTTTTTTTTTTTTTTTTTTTTTTTGATTCGTTAAGTTCAGTTTTATGGCCTGCAATGGGATGGGTCTTATTGAGTGTTTCATGTGAGCTTGAGAAGATCGCTTATTCTGCTGTTCTACAAATGTCAATTACATGCTGTTATTTAGTTCAACCACAGTTTTACATATTTTCTGCCTGCTGTATCTGTCCATTACTTACAGATGTGTGTTGAAGTCTGCAACATGGTGGGTTTCTCTATTTTTCCTTGGAGTTCTGTCAGTTTTTGCCTCACATATTTGACACGACTGTTAGGTACATATATATAAAGGACTGTTGTGTCTTCTTAGAAATTTCACCTTTTTATCTTGTAATGCTGCTCTTCATATCTTCTAATTTTTAAGCCTGTTTAGTGTGAAAGTAATATAGTTACTCCAGCCTGGTATATCTTTCCCCATTGCTTACTTCTAATCTCTCTGTGTCGTTTTACTTAAAATGGATTTATTTTATTTATTAATTTTTTCAAGTCTCAGAGTCTCTGCTTTTTAATTGCTGGTTTTAGAATATTCATATTTAAAATGATTATTAATAATTTTATTTCTAAAATTATTTATTTCTAAAATTAAAACCTACCATGTTTGTAACTGTATTTTATATATTTCCTTGTTACTTTTTTGTCTTCCACTTTTTTGAAACTTCCCTTTATTTTAATTGATATTTTTATATAATTCAATTTTCTCCTTTATTAGTCTATCAATTCTAGTTCTTAAAAGAGAAATGGTTGCCCTAGATTTTGCAATTTACATTTACAAGTAATTCAAGTCCCCATTGCAATAATACTGTACTGCTTCACAGGTACAAGCACCTTCTCATTTCCTTTCTCCCATTACTTATAACATCACTATCAGTTAGTTAGCTTATCCATGAGCTTGAACCAACAAATACAGTGTTGCTGTTATTAATAGTTTCTATTTAACTTTTATTTCTTCTCCCACATTCTTCCTTTCTTTATGTAGGCCTGAATTTATGATGTATATTATTTTTCTTTATTCTGAATAACTTCTTTAACATTCTTATGAGGTAGACCTACTAGCAACAAATTCTATTTTTGTTTGCCTGAGAATTTCTTTACTTTTCCTTAATGTTTGAAGGATAATTTCTCTAGGCATGGAATTCTGCATTGGTGGATTTTTCTTTCTTTCTTTTAACATTTTGAATATTTTGCTCCGCTCTCTTTTTGCCTGCATGATTTGTGTTGAAGGTTCAATGTAATTCTTATCTTTGTTCTTCCATAGATAAATGCTTCCCCCTTCTTCCTGGCTTCTTCCAGTATGTCCTCTTTCTCCTTGATTTCCCGAAGTTTTATTATGAATGATATGCCAAGGTAAAGAATCTTGGGATATTTATCCTATTTGCTTTTCTCTTACATTCCTGAATCTGTGGTTTGGTGTCTGCCATCAACTTTAGAAAATTCTCAGTAATTATTACTACAATTATTCCTTCTGCTGCTGCTGTTTCTTTTTTTTTTTTTTTTTTTTTTTTTGACATGGAGTCTCACTCTGTAGCCCAGGCTGGAGTGTTGTGGCACCATCTCGGCTCACTGCAAGCTCCGCCTCCCGGGTTCACGCCAGTCTCCTGCTTCAGCCTCCCAAGTAGCTGGGACTACAGGTGCCCGCCACCACGCCTAGCTGATTTTTTTGTATTTTTAGTAGAGACGGGGTTTCACCATGTTAATCAGGATGGTCTCGATCTCCTGACCTCGTGATCCACCCACCTCGGACTCCCAAAGTGCTAGGATTACAGGCATGAGCCACTGTGCCCAGCCTCTTCTGTTTCTTTCTCTCATTCTTCTCCGTGTATTTCCACTGTACGTATGCGTCATCTTTTATAATTGTCCCACAGCTTTGGACTTTATATTTTTTTAATCTTTTCATTTTAGTCTGGAAGATTATATCAACATATCTTCAGGCTTGCTGATTATTTCCTTGGTTTTGTTCAGTCTTCCGATGAGGCTATTAAAGGAATTCTTCATTTCTTTTACAGAGTTCTTCATTTCTAGCATTTCTTTCATTCTTTCTTAGAGTTCCCCTCACTGTGTTTATATTATCCATCTGCTCTTGCATGTTGTCAGTTGTTACCACTTAATCTTTTTAAATTCTTAGTTTTATAATTCTGAATTCTCTGCCATTTCTGAGTCTGGTTATGATGCTTACTTTGTCCCTTTGTGGTTTCGGTTGTTTGTTTTTGCCTGTTTAGCATGCCTTCTAATTTTTTGTTAAAAGACACACATGATTTATCAGTTAAAAGAAACTGAGGCTTTATGTTTCTCTTGCTAGGAGTTAATATGTGTTTACTATTTGCTGCAGCTGTGGTTTCACAAGCTAAGACTCCTTCTGGTGTCCCTGTTTTTGTCTGACCTGTTATCTTTGGGTGTTCCTAAAACCTACTTAAATAGTGTCAAAGGCTTTCAGTGTTTGTTAGCTGTAATCTCCTTTTTATTATACAGGACCACTATTGTGTGATGGTAGCATATGGGGGTTGTGGGAGCTTTCTAGAGTCTTATGGCTAGGTCTCAGTCTTTTAGTGAGCCAGAGCTGAGTATTTTTCACTTCCTTCGCATCAGTTATATTTTGATAAAATCTCAATAGGTTAGTTCTGGCAAAATAGTTTAATAGTTTGCCTTGAGGTCAGGCCTTGTTAAGGAGAACAGAGTGCTCCTAAGGTATTTTGATATAGTGATTTTTTTCTTCTTTCTCTGCCAGAAGCAAGAAGGCTTTTTCCTCAGATCTTCACAGTGAGAACTTTGTAGGGTTCCTGGAGGTAAAACTCAGGGAAGTGTGACTCCTCCCACCCCACAAGACTGAGCCCCTAAGACAGTTTTCACTCATAAGCTAAGTTCTTAAATTTTAAACTGCCTGTTTGTTACTTTTATATGGAGGAAAAACTGATAGTATTAGCAAACAAGATAATCTATTAAATTATTTACATTAATTTGTTACTAAACTAACATACCAGAATTTACATAAAGCCACAAGCGATTTACATTTTTAGAGATAAACAGAAACAGCTGTATTTCCACTCACAAAATAGGCACATTTTTACGAACATTTTATTACACTGTAGCATGTGCATACCCACTGTATAAAATTACTAGAAATATAATATTGGAAGTTCATTGTAGCTGAGGTAACATTTGTGAAACTTAACTTGGGGTCTGAAACTCAAATATGTGCCACTGTATAAGAAATAAGTAATTTAATGTATCCAATACATTGTATATAGGTCCTAATAAAATCATAATGTATTAATTAATGTTGCTGTAAATATAATTTTTAAAATCTTTTTTTTTTCTTTTTTTTTTTTTTTTTCTGAGACAGAGTCTTTCACTGTTGCCCAGGCTGGAGTTCAGTAGTATAATCTTGGCTTACTGCAAGGTCCAACTCCTGGGTTCAAGCCATTCTCCTGCCTCAGCCTCCCGAATAGCTGGGACTACGGGCACCCGCCACCACGCCCGGCTAATGTTTTGTATTTTTAGTTGAGACGGGGTTTCACCATGTTAGCCAGGATGGTCTCGATCTCCTGATCTCTTGATCTGCCTCCCTTGGCCTCCTAAATTGCTGGGATTACAGGCATGAGCCACTGCGCCAGGCCCATTTTTTTTTCTCTTTTTTTTCTTATACTAAAACCTTAGTGAACAACATGTTATTTACCATAATCAAATAAACATTTGAAAAGAAACAGTGTATACTGTAGACTTGCCAATATTTCTGGAATTTTCCTTCTTACTAGACTTTGTGAGGTGATAATTGTAGCTTCCCAGTTCTTCAATATATCCTTCTATGTTTGAGTAAAATTTTGCTCCACTGGTTGTCATATTATTGGAGCAATGGTTATGATGGAATAATGGTTATGGTGGAGGAAACAGGAAAAGATGGTGGCTCTCACTTATCTCAATGCCAGGTCTGGATTCCAGCAGCTCTTAGAAAGTCTCATTGATTGTTTATTTGAGATTCTTTCAAAGAGATACGGAATTCAAAGCTACATCAAGAACCTTTTAGTTGTTGTTGTTGTAGAAATATGTCATCTGAGCCCCTGTACTAAGACTGCCTGCCCTTTTATCCGTCCTGGCCAAAGAAATTCCATTTGAATGATCTGCCATATTTAAACCACAGCCTAGGCATAAGATCATCTGCATGTCATGCTTACCCTTCATTCTCCACTGGCTTTCCCCATGCAAGGTCCAAGTCCCTATGTAACCCTTAATGGCTGTGTGACATTTGGCAATTCTTTCCCCTTCACATATCATTAATATGCTACCTAAAAAATAGATATAAATATAAAATAAAAATAGTATAGCAATAGTAAAAAATAGTACCTATCTCACAGGGTGTTGTGAAAATTAAATGAAATAATGCTATTAGTTCAATGTATTTACATACAATAAACAATGAGTAGGAGGGTGCTTTTACATGTTACCTTTTTCTTTCCAAAGTATAATTTGTAAATGCTGGGACATGTTTTATCAGTTTTTATTAGTGTGTTTTAGTTTGACATTGGATACTTGTTCAGTAACTGTTTGAATGATCATGTAATAAGAGGTTTGTCAAGCTGAACCATTTATAAAGCTGAATCTTGCAGAAACTAGAGTACAGGACTTGATTCTCTTAATGTTATTCCCCAAGGGCCTTAGTGAGTGCCTAGAGCTTACGAAGTGCTTGATAAATATTATTTTATACTTAAAACACTAAAGACTATGCTCCCGAAATCATAAAATAACACAACTCTACAAATAAGTGAACATGTCTAGATAGGCAAATAGATTATTATTTTAGAGGTGTTATATAAAATGATATTTTTTCATTCTCTTATGATAAAATTTGACCACTTTCATCAGAAGTAAAACATGGATGGATTGTGGTTATAAATAAAATCCTGAGTTTATCATAGGCCATAATGTGCCAGCAAATTACTCATTATAATTCTAGCTTTGACATTTCCAAGGACTCTTGGCAGCAGGGTTGGTAAGGCCAGTTTCTAATGATAAGATGAATCAAATAAGAGAAAATTCTCCCAGCATTATCAGTCTCTGGAATCAACATTTCTCACTACTGAGGAAGGATTATGAATCCATGGCCAAATGGAGGTAGGAAACAGAGTTTCTGATTCCCAAAGCAGTGTTTAATATAGCACAGAAGAGGAATTCTGCTCATTTCTCTGATGTCATAACTCATTGACTTGTACATAAATCACTCGGCAAAATTTTTATTCCGTCTCTATTTTTGTTCTGTTTGCACTCTACATGTCTTACTTAAGTTCCTATCTCTAGGTTTCACACAGCTTTCAGCGTAGAGTAGGTGTTCAGTAAAGGCTTGTTAAACTTGCTTCATACTGATTTTTAAAGAAGTAAATCTCTCATTGCTAGATGATTTAGACAGACTAAATCAGTAATTTTAACCTTGCTTAATATGCTTCTAAAACACACTTCAATTTTCTACCACCTCTTGAGAACTCGAAGCATGAGTGTAAATTCACAGTGCAGACAGTAAAAAGCACAGCTGGTAAACCACAGGGCAAATTTGCAAACCCTTGTGTTGCTTGATTTAGTTCGGTTAATTACTGTTTATTTTGAGTAATTATGCTATAGTCTGTAGTTTAAAAACATTTTTGTCTGAGCAAATTGATAGAAATATTTATCAATGTCTTTAGTTAATGCCTTCATTTCCCCCAGATAATCACTGTAGAATGCAAAATTTAGCTCACTAGTCTACATAATAGGACTTGATATATGCTTAGCCTTCTCTTTTAAATAGTTTTTGCTTTATCTTGGTTTTGATGAAGCAATGAATATTAGTGGTAAACCTGGGAATTCTGACTACCATCTGCTAATCCACCTGCTAAGCCTTTACATGAACTGATGTTCAGGTGTCATTGAACAAAGACACTGTTTTTGGCATTAAACTAAGTCTGTAAATGTTCTGGTTTGGACAGATTTACATTACTCCTCTTTACAGTTTGTTGTCTCCAAGCACATATACTAACAAAATAAAATCCAAAGGGAAATGTTTTGTTCCCTAAAATTTTCTGCTGTCCTTAAAAAATTTGTTTTAAATGGTAGTTCCTGCGGCAAGATGTCTTTTCCAATGTTAATAAAAGATGAAGTTACATGAAAGAATGGCTATTTTCTTGTCACTTATTGTGTTAAGAATAGGTAAACACCTCCTCATTCAGCCTCCTGCTGTTAATCAGATGCTTTCCATATCTCCCCACTCTATTGTACTTTCCCTAATATGTCTCAAGGTATAGGAGAATTGGTTAGCATGCCATGATCTAGAGTGATTTGACTAAGAATCTGGAGCTGGCCATGATACCATTGTCATCTCCTATTGGCAAGGTGCTTGACCCTCAGTCACCCAGGGATATGAAATCCTATAAACAAAAGTATGGCCAATTTTTAGTAACTTACATAATATTTTATTTGGCCTTTGGTGATATATGCAGCCTAGTTAAAATATTTTTATTCTTTTTTACAGTCACAAAAGAATCACTGGAGGAAAAACATTGGGTAGGCCAATATTCAAGTATCACTGTTCCTGGTGGCTCCTGGTGGCTCTGGTTCCTGGTGACCCTGTTTGAAATAAACAGGGTTAGAATATCAAGTCAGGATGATATGATTATGACCTATATACTTGCCAAAATCACCCTCCCTATCCTTTAAAACCCTGAATTATTCTTGTAAATGCACTCTTTATTACTATAATTAAATAATAATTTGAAGGAGGGTTGACTGCAAAGGGGTTCAAAGAAACTTTCATAGATGATAGAAATAAAATGTAAGATGGGGTGGTGGTTTCATACATGTACACTTACAGTTAAAATTTGTCAAACTGTAGACTTAGTGCCCAGGCAACAGTGTCAAGGAGACATTTTCTAGTAGTCAGTTTCTCTCACACTGCCTTAGTCCTTAGTCGTGGGTGACCAGGCAAATCTGTGTCATATTAGCATTAGCAGGTGGCTAAGTTAATTATTTATTGTATTTCTATATTTTTCAGAATATATGTATTGTACCAGATACTGTGTTAGGCACTATAAGTACAATGGTATACAGTAGTCACTTACCTTGTGAAGTTTATAGTTAAGTGAATATTAATAAAAAAATTGAAAACATGAAGTATTACTACCATGACAATGAGATTTGTCACAATAGGTGACTGAGCTAACATGAAGCAGCAACTTTTGAATGACAAGTTATAACAACTCTGTAAATGTTAACATAGAACATACTACATAATTTGTATTTATTTAATATTAGCTTCTGAAAAGGTCATTTCACCTCATCCCCAACTTACTATATTATGGTGAGGTAAGTACACAATATCTTTATTGATTTCCCTGTTCACACTTACATTTGTGAAATTTAACCCATTTTTTAAAATGTGTGTGTTTTGGCTGAGATTATATTTCTAAAAGACATTGCAACCCCTGAGGGCAAATGCTGTCTTATTAATCTTTTTATCCAAGAAATATAGCAAGTGGTTTTTTTTTTTTTTTTTATTGTTGTATCTGGCTGAAATAAATACTTGTTGTTTTGTTCATTCTGTTTCCGTGCTGGTTAATTAGTCCCCATAGATAATTATTGATTTGTTCAGCCTGTCTCTGTGTTCATTAATCTGTCCTCTAACTAAAGCTTGATAATCAATTCTGAGGATAAGTATTTTCTATAACCTATATTTCAGTGGGTGTTTATCTGATGAAAACAACATTGTATAATTTTGATGTTTTGGGTAATTTTGAATTAGCCCTGCAGAGTGTAAAAATGACTTAAACCCTAGGAAGAAAAAGAAAGCATCCAGTCATATAAACCCACCTATAGATATAATGTAAGGAAAAACTTGATATTTTCCAAATTTATTTTCCAAAGAAGCATGGTTCAAATACAGCTAAGCAATTACAATCCATTGTGCAGTAGCTTGTAAACAATGTATTATCACCAATGAAATCCTAAACATTTTCAAATGCATTTTAAAAAAATATTATAATAAATTCTGTATTATCCTGATATTTTTTCTTTCTTTCTTGGATTTCCTTGGAGTCAAAAGGTGAGATTACCACATTGTAAAATCAGAAATGTTGCAATCATATTTTACTTATTTTGAGGTTTCTGATATAGTATAATATTAAGTGAGTGGAAATGGAAAATTATCATTATGTTTATTATAATTTTAAATAACAAAATGACATGGCATATTAGAGTATGAGTGAAATTAACAATGTAAACACTATTATACACAGTTCTAGTGATCAAGTCAGAAGCCATGTGATGGTGCCAATAAAATTTTAGTAGGTGTTAAAATCTATAAAAGCTGTGATTGCAGTTTTTATAAAGAACCTAAGATTTATACTTCATGAATGTAAAAATTATGCACTTGTTATTCATGCAGTCTGTGGAGTGGCTCCCTGAAATAAAATCACTCTTAGAAAAAAGACAGTTTTGGAACATGGAAAACACTTGTATCTCTTAAGGGCCTTATGCATCCCACCTTGCATAGTCTACTTAGAAAAGTAATCAGAGCTGGATTTGGATGCTTAGAGTTTTAGGTAAAAGGTTTGGAATCACTGTGGAATTAAACCTGGGTTCTGTTCAGGGGAATCTGAGTTGCAATTATGAAAAGTCAGAATCTGTGGCCAAATTTGACAGTCCTAAGATTTCATGGAGGCAACTATGATGTGAATGGGAAAGGTTAAGTGAAAAAGAAACTTTAGATGAGAAAATAAAATTCTTAATTATGGTAAATAAAAAATCGAGGAAAGTTTCACATAACTTTGAACATGAACAAAAGTAACTGAAAAGGCAAATACATTTAATTTTTCACTTTTTCTCTTTTCTAACTAATGTTAACTATGTTCATGTAACTAAAATATAATTTTGTTACACAGACATGAATTGGAATGAAATTATTGAAACTGATAAAAACAGTATGCTTGTCCACAGAGGCAAGTTTAATCCATTAAGAAACAAGAATGATAACTAAGCAGATAAAAGTCTGGTTAAATAGGCATGGACAGATATGACATTTACTCACTCATCAATTTATTAATTTATACACAGCTTATTGAGTATCCACTTTTTATTGTGAGCTAATTATTATTTTTTATTATACCTTAAGCTCTGGGAACATGTGCAGAATGTGCAGGTGTACATGTACTATGCCTGAATTCTATGTGAACATTTGAAGTTTTATTTAAATAGAATGGCAGAAAATAAGTTGTATACCTTGTGGTGAGAAGTTTTTATCTACATTTCTAGTTCAAATATTTTTGCACCATAAATAATTTACTTAATAGGTTGTATGTCATTCAAATATACTTAGAGAATCATCATTTCACTTTCGCATCTAAATTATCCAATAGTTTGGATGTAAATACAGATACTGGTAAATACAGATAAATAAATCTCAAATATAAATTGTTCATAATTATCTCAAAATTTCTCATGAGCTCAAGATAGGTAATTCTATATGAATTTTCTGCTGCCATTCAAATTTGTTACGTTTCAAAAAACACAAGATTTATGCTTCCGATTGTATTGTAGTAGCTGGAATCAGATACCTAGCAGATGGGAAAGGTAACGGAGCCAGGAAGATGGGGAGAGGCTGGTCAAGGAATACAAAATTACAACCAGACAGGAGGAATGAATTCTGGTGTTCTTCAGCACTGCAGGGTGAATATGGCTAACTTTACTTTATTGTACATTTTCAAAAGCCTAGAAAAGAAGATCTTGAATGTTCATAACATGACGAAGTGAAAAATGTTTGAGGTGATATATATGCTGATTACCCTGATTTTATCATTACATGTTGTATACATGTATCAAAACATCACTCTCTAGCCTATAAATACGTACAATGATTATGTATCAACTAAACATAAAAGATAAAAAAAGGTAAGCCAAAAATAAACAAACACGCAAACTAAAAGAGAAACCATGATAGCAAGGAATTTGAAAATGCAAGAACCTGGAGTGGAGAGAAGGGCATTGAGATAAGCCTTCATATTCGCTGCTACTTTTTACTCTCAATTCCTTTGCCAATTCACAGGGTGGGGAATGGACTCTAAGCAAAAAGCTACAAATTGGAGTATGGCAGCCTCACAGTGAAGAGAATGTCAGACTTAGGGCTACTAACTCAGGCACGACTTGAGGATCCAAGTCCTTGGATAAAGGGAAATAAGGAGATTGAGACTAATATGCTGCCCACACTTACTAACTTAAGGGAATTGCTGATTAATATACAGTTTATGTATTGGAAGTGACTCCAATAAAGCAATAAAAAGCCACTTAAACCAAAAATAAAAGAAAATTTTAGAAACCTCATGCTACTAGTCAGAAAAAAAAAAAAAAAAAAAAAAAAAAAAACGGAATTCAGGACTGACAAGGAGAAGGGAGTAAGGACAAAACCCAAGGCTTTTAATTATGACTCCTGTGTAGCTACATTCTAAGACAAATTCCAGTAGATTAAATGATAATCAATCTAACAAAAGATGTGTGGGAATTCAACACTGTAAATTGTGATGATTACTAACAGAAAATTTGATTAACACATTAAGTAAGCAGAGAATATACCATAGAGATGGGGATGGAGATAACCATACCCTTCTCCCTCCCCCAACGACCCTTTCCAGCCTATGGTACCCTCATTCTATTCTCTATCTCCCTGAGATCAATTGTTTTAATTTTAGCTCCCACAAATGAGTGAGAACATCTGAACTTAGTCTTTGTGTGCCTGGCATATTTCTGTTAACATAGTGTCCCTCAGTTCCATGCTTGTTGTAACCAGTGACAGGATCCCGTTCTTTTTTAAAGCTGAAGAGTACTCTATTGTTTATATATACCACATTTTTTTTTTTTTCTTTTCAGACGAAGTTTCACTCTTGTTGCCCAGACTGGAGTGCAAGGATGCCATCTCGGCTCACTGCAACTTCTACCTCCCAGGTTCAAGTGATTCTTTTGCCTCAGCCTCCCAAGTAGCTGGGATTACAGGTGTGCACCACCATGTCCAACTAACTTTTTATATTTTTAGTCAAAATGGGGTTTCACCATGTTGGCCAGGCTGGTCTCGAAGTCCTAACCTCAAGTGATCCACCTGCCTCAGCCTCCCAAAGTGCTTGGATTACAGGTGTGAGCTACTGCACCTGGCCTATTATACCACATTAGGGTTTTTTGTTTTGTTTTGTTTTTTGTTTATTTGTCTGTTGACAAATAGGTTTTGCTTCCAAATTTTTTCTATTGTAAATAGTGTAGCAATAAATTTGGGAGGGCAGATGTGTCTTTGAAATACTGATTTTCTTCCATTTTGGTACGTATCTGGCAGTGGGATTGCTAGATCATATGCTAGTTCTGCTTTTAGGTTTTTGCAGAACCTGCCTACTGTTCTCCATAGTGGTTGTACTAATTTACAATCCCAACAACAGTGTACAATGGTTCCTCTTTCTGCACATTCTCACCAGCATTTGTTATTGCCTGTATTTTGGATAAAAGCCATTTTAACAAGGGAGAGATGATGTCTCATTATTTCTCTTATGATTAATGATGTTAAGCACCTTTTCATACACCTGTTTCCATTTGTATATCTTCTTTTGTAAAATGTGTATTCAGATCTTTTGCCCATATTTGATCAAATTATTAGATTTTTCCTATTGAGTTTTCTGCATTCCTTATATATTCTCTGTCTTGTTAATCCTTTATCTGATGGACAGTGATATGGTTTGGATTTGTGTCCCTGTCCAAATCTTATGCTGAATTATCATTCCCAATATTGGAGGAGGGCCCTAGTGGGATGTGATTGGCTTATGGGGGTGGATTTCTCCCTTGCCGTTCCATTGACAGTGAGTGAATTCTCATGAGATCTAGCTGTTTAAAAGTGTGTAGCACCTCCTGCTGCTCTCTCTTCCTCCTTTTAAGTCTCAAGTCCTCCATGTAAGACTTGCCTACTTCCTCTGCCATCTGCCATGATTGTAAGTTTCCTGAGGCCTTCTCAGCCATGCTTCCTGTACAGCCTGTGGAACTGTGAGTCAATTAAACTTCTATTCTTTATGGGTTACCCAGTCTCAGGTAGTTATTTATAGCAATAAGAGAATGGACTAATATGGATAATTTACAAATATTTTCTTCCATTCTGTGGGTTGTGTCTTAATTTTGTAGATTGTTTCCTTTGCTATGCAAAAACATTTTAACTCGATATGATCCCATTTCTCCACTTTTGCTTCGATTTCCTGTGCTTATGAGGTATTACTCATGAAATATTTGCCCAGCCAGGCGCAGTGGCTCACACTCATAATCTCAGCGGTTTGGGAGGCCAAGGCAGGTGGATCACTTGAGGTCAGGAGTTTGAGAACAGCCTGCCCAACGTGATCAAAACCCCTCTCTACTAAAAATTAAAGAACAACAACAAACGAAAAAAAAAAAAGAAAAACGATTAGCTGGGCATGGCGATGCGTGCCTGTAATCCCAGCTACTTGGTAGTCTGAGCCAGGGCAATCGTTTGAACCCGGTAGGCAGAGGTTGCAGTAAGCCAAGGTTGTGCCACTGCACTCCAGCCTGGCTGACGGAGTGAGACTCCATCGCAGAAAATAAAAATAAAAATAAAAAGAAGAGAAATGTTTGTCCACTACAATGTCCTGGAGATTTTCCCCAGTGTTTTCTTGTAGTAGTTTCATAGTTTGAGGTTTTAGTATTTAATCCATTTTTATTTTATTTTAATATATGGTGAGATATAAGAGTCTAGTTTTATTATTCTGCACATGAATATCCAGTTTTCCCATCACCATTTATTGAAGAGACTGTCTTCTTACCAATGTATATTATTGGCACCTTTGATGAAAAGGAGCTCACTGTAGACATATGGATTTGTTTCTGGGTTCTCTATTCTGTCCCATTGGTCTATGTGTCTGTTTTTATGACAATACTGTATTGTTTTGGTTACTATAGCTCTGTAGTATAATTTGAAATCAGGTAATGTGATTCCTCCAGTTTTATTATTTTTGCTTAAGATAGCTTTAGCTATTCTGGCTATTTTATGGTTCCATAAAAATTTTAGGATTTTTTTTTCTGTTCCTGTGAAGAATATCATTGGTATTTTATAGGAATCATGTTGAATCTAAAGATTGCTTCTATAGTACATTTTTAAAATAGTAATTATTCCAATCCATGGACATACAATATTTTTCCATATTGTATGTCCTCAATTTCTTTAATCAATAGTCTCCTCTATACTTTTCATTATAGAGATCTTCCACTTCTTTGGTTAAGTTTATTCATAAGTATTGTATTTGTGACTACTATATGTGGGATTACTATTTTTATTCCTTTTTCAGATTGTTCACTCTTGGCATACAGAAATGCTAATGATTTCTGTATGCTGATTTTGTATCCTACAACTTCACTGAATTTATCAATTATAATAGCTCTTTTTTGTTGGAAGCTTTAGGTTTTTACAAGTATAAAATCATATTATTTGCAAACAAGGATAATTTGATTTCTTCCTTTCTAATTTGCATATTCTTTATTGTCTGATTGCTCTAGAGAGCACTTCTAATATCATGTTGAATAACAGTCATGAAAGTTGGCATCATTGTCTTGTTCCAGGTCTTAGAGGAAAGACTTTCATCTTTTCTGCATTCAGTATGATACTAGCTGTGGGACTGTCATATATGGCTGTGTCGAGGCATGTTCCTTCTATATTCTGTTTTTTAAATGTTTTTTTTTCATGAAGGAATATGAATTTTATCAAATGCGTTGTCAGCATCAATTGAAATTATCATATGTTTTTTGTCCTTTATTCTGTTGATATGATATATCACATTGATTGATTTGTACATGTTGGGATAAATCTTAGTTGGTCATAGTGAATGCTCATTTTAATGTGTTGTCAAATTTGGTTTTCTCATAATTTATTAAGGATTTTTGCATCAATATTCATCAGAGATATTGGCCTTTTCTTTTCTTTGTTTTTCTTTCTTTTCTTTGTTTTTCTTTCTTTTCTTTTCTTTTCTTTTCTTTTCTTTTCTTTTCTTTTCTTTTCTTTCCTTTTTCTTTTCTTTCTTTCTTTTCTTTCTTTCTTTCTTTCTTTCTTTCTTTCTTTCTTTCTTTCTTTCTTTCTTTCTTTCTTTCTTTCTTTCTTTCTTTCTTTCTTTCTTTCTTTCTTTTTTTATGAGTCTTTGTCGGTTTATGGTATCAGGGCATTGTGGCCTCATATAATGAGTTTGGAAGTATTTCCTCCATATAGTTTTTGGAATTATTTGAGTAGAATTAATATTAATTATTTAAAGGTTTCATAGAAATCAGCAGTGAAGCTATAAGGTTCTAGGCTTTCATTTGCTGGGAAATATTGTATTACAGCCCAAATCTCAATACATGTTAATGGTCTGTTGAAGTTGTGGATTCCTTCATGGTTCAATCTTGGTAAGTTGTATGTGTCTAGAAATTTATTCATTACTTCTATGTGTTCAAAGTTATTGGCATATAGTCACTCTCATCAGTCTCTAATGATCATTTGCTTTCTGCAGTATCAGTCATAATGTCTCCTTTTTTATCTCTAATTTTATTTATTTGAGCCTTCCCCCCCCCTTTTTTTTTAACATGACTAAAGGTTTGTTGATTTAGTTTGTCTTTTCATACAACCAGCTTTTCAATTTTTTGATTTGTTTGTTACAATTTCATTTATTTCTGTGCTGATATTATTTATTTTCCTCTACTAATTTTGGTTTTGGTTTGCTCCTGATTTTCTAGTTCTTTAAAATGAATTGATAAGTTGTTTAGCTTTTTTTTTTTTCCTTTTAAATGCAGTTGTTTATTAAAATAAAATTTCCTCTTAGGACTGGCTTTGTTAGTTGTCACAGTTTTTTGTATGTTGTGTTTCCATTTTTCTTTGTTTCATGAAATTTAAAAAATGTATCTCTCAATTTCCTCATTAACCTGTTGGTCATTCAGGAGCATATTGTTTAATTTCCATGTGCTTGTACAGTTTCCAAAGTACCTTTTGTTACTGATTTCTTATTTTATTCTGTTGAGGTCAGAGAAAATATTTGATAGAGTTTCAATTTTTAAATGTTTTAAGACTTGTTTTGTGACTAGTCATATGGTCTACCTTTGAGAATGATTCATGTACTGAGGAAAAGAATGTGTATTCTGCAGCCATTGAATGAAATACTTTGCAAATATATATTAGTTCCATTTGTCTATAATGCAGATTAAGTTTGATGTTTCTTTGTTGATTTTCTTTCCTGATGGTCTTTCCCATGCTGAAAGTGGGATGTTGAAGTCGCTGGCTATTCTTATATTGGGGTCTGTCTCTTTATTTACGTCTAATAATATTTGTTTATTTATCTGGGTGTCCCAGTATTCAGTGCGTATATATTTACAATTGTTATTTCCTCTTCCAGAAATGAACCCTTCATCATTTATAATGAATTTCTTTGTCTCCTTGTACCACTTTTGTCTTGTATTTTACTCCTGGTCTTTTTCTGGGGTTCCATTTCCATGGGATATCTTTTTTCCATTGCTTTATTTTCAGTCTGCGTGTATCTTTATAGGTGAAGTATATTTATTGTAGACAGCAGAATATTGGTTCTAGTTTTGTATGTTTGTTTCTCTGGTTTTTATCCATTTAGCCACAGCATGTCTTTTGATTGGAATTCAGTTCATTTATATTTAATGTTATTATTGATAAGTAAGGACTTACTAGTGTTATTTTGTTCTGTTATTTGTTTTCTGGTTGTTTTGTGGTCTTCCCCCCCGCCAACCCCCGCGCTTTCTGTCTTCCGTTTTCTGAAAGTGATTTTTATCTGGTAGTATGATTTAATTTGTTGCTTTTCATTTTTTTTATGCATATGTGATTAAGTTTTTTTTTTTTTTTGATTTGAGGTTACAATGTGACTTGCCAACAAAATCCTATACTCCATTATTTTAAACTGATGACAACTCTCATTGTGGAAACAAACAAATTAACAAAAAGAAAACTGTTAAAAACTCTACACTTTTACTACATACTCACCACTTTTTAAATTTTGTTGTTTCCATTTATGTCTTATTACTCTATCTATGTCTTAAAAACTTGTTGAATCATTATTTTATAGGTTTGTCTTTTACCCTACCTACTCAAGATATTACTAGTTAACACAAAGCAGTCTTAATGTTACAATATTTTGTATTTGTGTATTTACTGTTAACATTGACTTTTGTTTTTTCTGAGGGTTTCCTTTTGCTTGTTAACATCTTTTTTTTTTTTTTTTTTTTTTTTTCCCAAATCAAAGAACTCAGTTTAGCATTTCTTGTAGGCGGGTCTGATGTTGAAATTCCTCAGCTTTTATTTGTCTGGAAAAGTCCTTATTTTTTCTTAATGTTTGAAGGAAATTTTTGTTGAATATACTTTTTTAAGGATAAAATATTTTTTCCTTCAGCACATCAAAATGTGTCATTTGACATATTGACCTCTTCTAGAATGTGGTGTTCTCACTGATAAGTCTGCTGTCAGATGTATTGCAGCTCCTTTTTATGTTTCTTTCCTTTTGCTGATTTTATGACCCTTTCTTTATCCTTGACCTTTGGGAGTGTGATTAATAAATGTCTTGAGATAATTTCTTTGGGTTAAGTCTGTTTGATACCCTATAACTTTCTTGTTGTTTAATACTGGTATCTTTCTCAAGGTTTGGAAAGATTTCTGTTATTACCTCTTTGAATAAAATTTTTAACCCCAATTTATGTCTCTATCTCCTCCCTAAGGGCAATAACTTAGATTTGCCCTTTTGAGGTTATGTTTTAGTTCTTTCAGATGTTTCCTTTTTTCATTATTTTTTTCTTTTGTCTCCTCTGACTATATATTAAAATAACTTGTCTACAAGCTCACTAATTTTCTCTTATGCTTGATCAATTTTACTGTTAAGAGACTCTGATGCATTCTTCAGTTTTTCATTTGAATTTTTCAGTTCCAGAATTTCTGTTTGATTTTTTTTTTAAATATTGCAGTAAATTTTTAAATTTATCTGATAGGATTCTGAATTCCTTCTCTGGGTTATCTTGAATTTTGTTTGGCTTTATCTAACTAGCTCTTCTAAATTCTCTGTCTGAAAGATTACATATTTATGTCACTTGGGGGTTGATCACTAGTACTTGTGGACCCAAACACATAAAAAAGAATGTTCATGACAATATTATTTGTAATAATTTAAACTGGAAACAAATATCCATTAACAATAGAATGGATAAAATCAATGTTACATATATGTCCGTTGGGCTACTATAATGCAATAAAAACTTAACTACTGCTACATGCAGAGGATGAATCTGACAGAAATAACCGACAAACCCCTAGAAATATAATAGTGTGTATACTGGACACTTACATCACATTAAAGTCCAAAACAGAGATGGGCTTATTTAACCTGTGAAAATTCGATTTGTATTATTTAAAATTTACCAAGATAGATATCTCTTATAATTTTCCCTACACAAAATTTAGATAATAATACCTATTTTATTACTGTCTCTTAGCATTATCACCAAATGAAAATGAGACAATCTATGTAACTAGCACAGTGTGTAACGTATAGTAAATGTCAAGGAAGTTTCTTCTCTGGCTTTTTCTTGATTTATAAAGGTAACTAAGCAAAGTGACAGAGGAGCTAATGCCATTAAAAGAATGTTTTTGATACTCACATTTCTCCCAGAAATGAGAGGAACAAAATGCCATCAAAGGCCACACAAAATCTGTCACATTCAGGGTCAGGAAGCAGAGAGAAGAACTGGGACTTTATGCCTTTGTGACTACTTAGCACCAAGTAAGTAGATAGACACATTCCCTATTGGACAATAAGAAGAAGTAGGCAGGTTAGGGTTGTTACTTGGGGAAATTGTAATATAGTATGACTTTCTTGTGTCCACCAAAACTAGCTTGCAAGGAAAGTGTAACAAGTGTAGGCAATTGGTCTGATCATATTATTCAGCAATCTTATGTAGAGGTTTACAACAATAGAAATCAAGTAGCCAATACACAGTCTAAAACCATATTTGACAGAAAACCTTGGAAGATAATTTATTGAGTCTCCTTCTTTTATCTTCATACTAAATTCATGATTAATTGCTTTTATCGCAGAAATGTCTTATGACTGTTTTTTTAGATTTTTCTTTGATCAATTGTTTTAAATAGACTTCCATAATAATATTATAATTAATTTCCTTATTTCTCTGTCTTTAATAAACTCTTTTTCTGCTAAAATATTCTATTGACAAGAAGTCTCTTGAGTTGTCTCTAAATCACATATATTATTTTCACTTCCTCACAGAGCTGTTCGTCTCTCGCATTGCCTATATTCTTAAGAATAAATTCCTTAATAACACATATTATGCTCTCTAGATCTGGCCCTAACTTATCTTTCATATCTTATGTTACTCATTGGTGATTTAAGACTCCCTCAGATCTAAGTGTTACATTTCCTGTAAAAGTCTTGCTGTTAAATAATTTGTTCTATATGTTCTATTCATAAAATCTACTATATTTTGTGTTTTCTTGACCCTATTTCATATTTTTTGAAATTCTGTATGTTTCTTTTAAGACCACACTTAAATCTCACCATTTATACATAACTTTTTCATTTTTCCCTCAATCTAAGTTTTCAGTCTATTTCTCTGCATAAACAAATTTTTGTCTGGTAAATTTATTGCAGCAATTACTTTCTGCCTTGTCTGGATGTCCGGCAATTGTGTACTTATCTGTTTATTCCCACTCAAGAATTTTTTCATGAGTCCATATCATGGAAATTGTGAATATCACAATAGATTTATCATAGATGTAAATGTAAAGGATAAAATAATAAATTATTTAGAAGATAATATTCAAAATGTGTAATTTATCTTCTTATAGTCTCTGTATTCAAGAACAGTCCTTTGCACTTATTGGTGTGTTTCTTACCCCTAATTATGTTGAAATCAACTTAAGGCCTATGTATATGCATATGATAGAGAGAGAAGGAGAGCCTGTTTTAGAAGGAACAAAAAATCTGAGTTAGATTTGTTTTATCTTTTAAGGGGAAATAAAAATGTTTTTTAAAAAATTTATTTTAATAGTTTATCAATAAATAAGGGCACATAAAATTAGCTATTCAAACGATTTTTAAAATTAACTAATATTAAAATATGACACTATATTAAAATCAAATTTTAAGTAGTGTCTTCAAAACTAAGAAGTCCTCAGTTTGATAGTGATTTCTAAATTTGGAAGATAATAGATATAAGGTTTTTTTTTTTCTTATAGTTTAGCTATTATCAAAAAGCATGCATCTTTCTTTGGTATATACCTGCTCCAAACACTTGTCACAAATACTGGAGAAATGATAGAAATAACTTAATTTTGTTTTCCTGTCTCGTCAGTTTACAGAGGGCAAAGGTAATGGTTTTATCTTGATGTTTCATGGTTAGTAGGATGATTTGTTCCTTAAAAGAGTAATAAATATACTACATTGACAAGAGACCTAACTCATATTTCCATTGTGGCTTCATTAATTTTGAATTCCGGTTCTGATTAACAAACAGTTTCTGTGCATCAGAAGTTGTGCTGCTTACCAGGAATTTGGATTCTGATTGGAACTGGATTGAACTTCAATGGCCTATTGCACAGCTAAGAAACTAAAGATCTAAGATAAATATTAGGAAATCTAGGTTTCTGAAATATTAAAAATATTTCGCATATTTAAGAATAAAAATAATTTATACAATGTACTTTAATAGAGTTTGAGAAATGAAGAAAAAAAGGTTTCTATAAAGCCAAAAATGGGAAAAAAAAATCTTTATTTTCAGTTCTCAGTTTAGCATTGTTTTCTTGTAGTCTACAACAAAACAAATGTAGATATCAAGTATTTCCTTGGCAATCTACCATCATCTCTGAAAAGTTAGTGCAACAAATTGGTAAACACTCTCTAATGTCAGTAAGGATACATAGCGTCATAAATCACAGGTTGAAATGACCAACAATATAATTGTGTCATCCACACATCTAGTCTTAGTAATTTTCCTGCAGCTGCTTTATCACATGCCCCATAAACTTACATTTAAACATTTCAATTCATATGTAACCCACTACCTCCTTTAGACAATATCAATGTTGGACATTTCTTCTTTATATTGAATTAAATTTGATTCATGAATGGTCTGGATAAAGTGCTTGTCTTTTAATAAGAAATATCCATGCACTTTTTTATGGTGAATATCAATTATGTGCTGCATTGTTTTTTCCAAAGTAAACAATGTATATGAACACTATGCAGAAAGAACTCTAGAAAAACACTAAGATTTTCTCTAATTTCAAATAAAATCTGATAAGCTGAAGGCAATTATCAACAATAGATGTAACCATCTGCCATTCATTTTCATGTGCAAAGGATACACAGAAAAAGAATTGTAATAAAATGGTCATCCTGTGAGGCTTTTGTTATTGGAAACACATGATATTACTAATTATGATTAAATAAAATTTCATAAATTTTCAACATTATACAATTTTAAGAATAATTTACAAGTTCTCAAAATTTTGTGTGAAAACATTTCTTAATGATTATTTTGTAGAATAATCTAACTTGGCACCACACACATCTATTTTTGTAGAAATATGCGAATTAGACATTTCCAATATCTTTTCCAGTGACACATTTTATATTCCAACTAAACCTGGCATTAGAGCCCACATGACCTCCTTCTAGTCAGTAATGCTAATTTCTTTTTAAAATTCTAAGTGTGAAGTTAGAGAAAGAGGTACTTATCTGCTCCAATTAGCTCTGAAAAATATGAGATTCAATTTAATTTCCTAGGGATAATAATCATCACCACAAAATTAGTTAAGGCATAGAAAAACACTTACAAAATGGTAAAGTGTCACTCAAGTATTAAGAATTATATGACAAATAATACTGCAAAATTGCTCTCATAAAAACATGTTATATTTTTGTTATGATAGGTAGCAATTACCAGGTTGACACTTATCTTTTGATTGTGATTTAAAATATTTTTAGAATGTAGAAGCAGAAGTTTGCATCACCATAGTTAAACTCAGACGTAAAAAATATTGTAATCCAAATCCATGTAGAAAATGGCCAGATTAATATTTATTTTATCTGATTTTTAGAATGAATACCAATTATGACACATAAAAGGGAAATCCGTCATCCACTCTTGTCCTGAGGGGAATTTCTGAAGTGCAATGTATTTCAGTTCTCATACTCTTTATGAAGAAATGAGTAAGGGTTTTTAAAAAGGAAAACCTCAGCTCACTTTTTAACTGAACATATCAGAAATTCAACCTTAATTTTAATATTTTATAATCTTAAACCTTATAAAACTTTCACTTTCCAGATAAAAGTTTAATACAAAGGTAGAAGCTGGCTTCTGAAGAAGAATTTTTTGGGTAGATTTTTTAAGAAGGAAGAAGGCATCAGAAATATGTAAATATTTTATGTAACACAAGCCAGTTTCGATCAAAAAGTTTCCTTTTGATGACATATAGAGCATCAACAATAAATGTTAAACTTTGAGTGGGTTCAATTACTAATATGAATATTATAAAATTAGAAGCTGTTTGTTTTTTATAGTGTCATCTGCTCAATTTAAATAATCAATGAAAGGTAGCAATAGTTTTTTTTTTTGTTGTTGTTTTTTTTTTTTTTTTTTTTTTTTTTTTTTTTTTTTGAGACGGAGTCTCGCTCTGTCACCCAGGCTGGAGTGCAGTGGCCAGATCTCAGCTCACTGCAAGCTCCGCCTCCCGGGTTCCCGCCATTCTCCTGCCTCAGCCTCCCGAGTAGCTGGGACCACAGGCGCCGCCACCGCGCCCGGCTAATTTTTTGTGTTTTTAGTAGAGACGGGGTTTCGCCGTGTTAGCCAGGGTGGTCTCAATCTCCTGACCTAGTGATCCGCCCGTTTCGGCCTCGCAAAGTGCTGGGATTACAGGCTTGAGCCACCGCGCCCGGCCGGTAGCAATAGTTTTACAGTAAAAAGTTAAGGCAGTAAACTGATTCTTTTAATTATGTATTTTGCATTCTTAATTTTTTGTTTGTTCGTTCTATATGAATTATCTATTAGTCTAATTCATTTTTCATATTTTTCTCCTAGCTTAATATTTTGCAGTTTTAGATGTATATGGGAATAGTTTAGATTTCTGTCAATATTAATTTTCTGTCAGAAGAGTAAAAGTAAATCTTTTTTGTTTTGTTTTGTTCTGTTTTGTGGTAAGCCAAAACAAGTTTGAAAAATACTAAATTTAAATTTTTAACATGATGTTCTCAAAATACCACATTATTTATCTTGGCTTCATTTTCCTCATATAAATAGCGACCAAAATGTCCTTCCTTTTTACTTCTAAGTTTATTATGGAGTTAAAATAGGATAATGTACTGTATATTAAAATGCATCATAAATTATAAAATCTGTGTAAATAAACTATTATAAGTTTATAGGACGTAGCCTATATTAGTATGTAATAAATTATAAATGCTTGCTTATGGTGATAGTAATTACACCCTTCACCAGATGATGGGAGCACAAGTGAAAGAGCTGCAGTGCATTTGTGGGCTGATTTAGAAGCATGCTCATGTTTTTTCTTCGAAATTCTGATCGAGGTCAGGTAGTATATGTGAGAAGAACTCTGAAATCTGATAAAGTGTTACTTAAACATTTTAAAATTTGGGTAGTAAAATTTCAAAAGAACAAATGTAATTTGATCAAGAACTAATTAATTATTTTTCTTCAACTTCTAGATAACAAGAAATAAAAGAATTAGGTTTGGTTTACACGGAAGAATTTTTTTTTTTTTTTTTTTTCACTTAGCTCTATGATATTTACTCATCTGAATTTTCTTGGCCTCAATTTTTCATATCTATCAAGTGAATTTTAATAGTCTCTTCCAGGAAAAAAAAGTTATAGAAAAATAAAATTAAAGAGTTAAAAAAGTATTTTCTAAACTATAAATTGTTATTTAAATATTTATTATTAGTACTAAAGATATTGCATTCAATGGAACATGGCCAAGCTACCACAAATGAATTTCTGTTTAAAAGAAAGTATACTTATAGCAATGATTTAGACTAACTCCAAGCAAAACCAAAGTAGATAAAATGATTTTTCAAGCCTAACATTATACCTGGCTTTGTTTTGCCTATTTTCTGCCCCTTTCAAAGTACTGTTTATAACAGCGGTGCCCAACCCCCGGCCCACACGGTCTTTTAGGAAGCAGGCCGCACAGTAAGAGGTGAGTAGCGGGCTAGTAAGTAAAGCTTCATCTGTATTTACAACCGCCCTCCATCGCTGGCATCACTGCCTGACCTCTTCGTCCTGTCAGATCAGCGGCTACATTAGATTCTCATAGAAGGACAAACCCTACTGTGAACCGCGCATGTGAGGGAACTTGCATGCTTCTTATGAGAATCCAATGCCTAATGAAACCACACCCCTCCTCTACCCTAGCCCGCCATCTGTGGAAAAATTGCCTTTCACGAAACTGGTCCCTGGTGTCAAAAATGTTGGAGACTGTTGGTCTACAGGTTTCAAAATCTTTCTAACTGGCTGCCTTGCCAGACAAATTGATCTTGTATCTACCTATAGTTATTGAGTGATGTCCTTGCTTACCAAAGAATATGAACCAAACCAATCTGTTCTTCATTATTCAAAT